>NC_083243.1:185587908-185887908 GCF_032191835.1 Heteronotia binoei | reverse complement strand
TCTCCACTTGGGCTGTGTTTCATGTAGCTCAAAATACAAAGGGCTGCCTGCAAAGTTGGCTGAAATAAGGAATCTTTCTGGCTACATACGCTCTGACTGGGATACTGATTTACAGTATCTATAGTAACGTGCGTGACGCTGAAACTTCTTAATCCTGTTATGAAACCCTCAGGGAAAAGGTCTGCTTGGTGTTTCAGTGTAGGCAGCCTCTTACTCCTACCAAGTAGCTCCCATCTGAACTATGTGTGTGCATTTATAGGGCAGCTAATCAAATCTGAACTGATCAAGCACCTTTCATTAAGATGGTTGCTATGATTATTCCAAACAGGAAAACTGACATAATTTAGATACCATCATGGATGATGCTCTGTCAGAGTGCCCTTGATGTACCTAAGAATTTGCTGCAATGTGTACATCAGAGTTTCGCTTTACATACACAAAGACATCTATGTCAGACAGATCTACATACACAGATTAAAACCACTATTTCAACGCTTTCAGAAACAGCATTCAAAAGTACATCTTGTTCTTGAAATAAAGATATTTGTGTAACCGTCAAGCACTTCCGGTAATGCAACAACCAATTCTGTAAAGAGATGATACAATATAAACTACTCTTCTCTTAATCTTACAGTTGACACCCTCCCCAATCATCAGAGGATTATGACAGACTAGGGATAAGGCCCATTGTAAAGAAAAATACAATGGGCTCTAGAAAGAGGCTTTGGTTGAGTCCCCCTCCCTTGCTATCTTCCCCACCCAAGTGAAGGCATTCACTCCTCCCCACCACCTCAAGGGGAGCTGATCTTGGTCATCTGGAGAGCAGTTGTAATTCTGAGTGATCTCCAACCCTCACCAGTTCTTCTCTAGGAGGAAATGGCTGGTTTGGAGGATGGGGTTGTACCTGTCTGAAGTCCCACTTCTCCTCAAACCCCACCATTTCCAGGCTCCACCCCTTAAATCTCCAGGAATTTCCTAACCTGGAGTTGACAACCTTACCTCCATCCCTTTATCTGCCCTTGACTTCAGCTTTCCATTGCCTCCCAGCTCCCTGCAGCCTCTACATAGGAAAAGGATGGTCTTTCTCCACAATGGCAGGGGAACAAAGCAGCTTACATCAATCTCTCCCCCTTTTGATCTGTATCACAACCCTGCAAGATAGGTGAGGCTGGAAGTGTGTGACTGGCCTGAAATCATTCAATCAGCTTCCACAGCAAGAACCTGTGTCTAGCAGACCCCACTCTGAAACCCTAATTCCTATGCCCTCCTCACACTCCACCACAGAATCTCCAGGGATTTCCCACCAATCTGGAACTGACAGTCCTAGTCAAGACTGGCCCCAATGAATTCTCTCTCAGAGGCCTTTAGTGATACCTTTCAGAACACCCTCTGAGAATGTTGACGTCAACCTCTCTGTCTCTTGCTTTCCCTCCCTATGTCTCTCTCTGTATCTGGCCTACTGTGACAGGACACCATTTTCCCCACTCTGTCACTGTGTGTTTCCTTCCCAGAAGAGGATAGGGAGGAGCCCTCAGCCAATCAAGAGAAAGCCTTCCTTCCTCCTCCCTCCCTCAGCCAATCATGGGAAAGCTTTATGGCAGAATGGAGTGGACCACTTCCAACTGTTGATAAATTAGCAAAGTAAGATGAATATGAGTAGCATACATAAACTGTATGCAGTCCCTATTGTGCTTAATTCTGGCAGGATCGTGCCCTGTTCTTTTAAAAATTGTTACTCATTGCTATCCTTCTGTAGAAGATATTTTTAAAGAATCCACCTCCACTGCCTTTTGAAAATTCTTTACTGCTGATGCAGGAAATACTTCCCTCACGTTATCATGGAAACAATGCATTGGAATGAACTTTGCAGTGGAGAGAAATCTCATAATATTCAAGACATTCATATGCCTGCCCACATAGAGATAATAAAAAAGAAGGCATTCAAACAAGAAGAAAATGGCTTAGAATTCAAAAATATTATCCTTCTTTTTAGCACAACCCCTGAAATGGGCACGCTCGCTCATAGAAATCACAGCTCTCTGGCCAGCCAATTTAGATCACCCCAGGTCCATCATCCCACGGCTGCTCCAGATTGTACATTAAGCAGAGAGAATATGAGGGAAATTTTATAACTGACTTCTTTCACTGATCCTACTCCCTTTTACAGTTTATTTATTTATTTTAGTTGACATATTCTCCCTTTCCCACAAGTGGGCTCAGAGCGGAGAACATTGTAATTTGAACTACCATCAGTGCATACATATTAAAACCATTAAAACAATAATATGAAAACAAGTGGCAGTTCCAATGGAGTAGACTCAGCGAATCAATGTTACTATAAGCTACATAAGTAAAAAAATGTTATTACCAGAAGAACGTCACAGCTAGGGAGGCCAAGTAGATGGAATATGGACACCTGCTGCCTCAACCAAAGGTCCGGCAGAATAGCTCTGTCTTACGGGCCCTACAAAAAGGTAGTAAGTCAGGTAGACCTGGATCTCTGCAGGGAGCTGATTCCACCAGGCCAGGACCAAGGCTGAAAAAGTCCTGGCCCTGGCTGACACAAGATGGACGTCCTTCGGGCCAGACATGGTCAGAAGATGTTGTGAAGTGGATTGTAATGATCTCTGGGACACATATGGGGAGAGGCGGTCCTGCAAGTATGTCGGTCCCAGGCCGCATAGGGCTTTAAATGTCAAAACCAAAACCTTAAAGTGGATCCAGTATTCAACTGGTGGCTAGTGCAGCTGGCATAATGCCAGCTGTATGCCTGCTCGCAAAGGCAATGCAGTTAACAGATGTGTTGCCGCATTTTGCACCAGGTGCAGTTTTCGGATCAGCCCCAAAAGCAAGCCTGCATAGAGCAAGTTACAGTAATCCAATCTGGAAGTGATCAACATAGATCACTATAGCTAAATCCTGAGAGGATAGGTAGGGCACTAGCTATCTGATCTGCCAAAGATAATAAAAAGCAGACCGGGCAACTGCTGTGACCTGGGCCTCCATAGAAAGTGAGGCATCCAGCTGCACTCCCAGGTTCTTTACCTTTTAGTCTGGCACAAGAGGCACACCATCCAGGGTTGGGAGCTGGATACCCAAATCTCTTCCCCCTCGGATCAAGTACAGGACCTCTGTCTTAGCTGGACTGAGCTTCAGCTGACTTTGCTGCAACCATCCAGCCACGGCTCCTAGTGCCTTGGTCAGATGATCCGGGGCGGAGTCTGAGTGGACGTCCATCAACAGATAGAGCTAGGTGTCATCCGCATATTGGTGACAACCCAGCCTCAAACCTTGGGCAAACTGGGCAAAGGGGCGCATATAGACATTAAACATCATTGGCAAGAGAATATCTCCCTGAGGTCGCGCCGCTTGGGAGCAGTGACCATAACGTTATTGATTTCACCATTTGTATAAATAGAGAGTTGCCGCAAAAGACCAGCACGACCACGTTTAACTTTAAAAGGGTTAAATTCTCTGAGATGAGGAGGCATGTGAAGAGGAAACTGAAAGGAAATGTAAATGCAATCAAAACCCTTGGGGAAGCTTGGAGGCTATTTAAAACTACAATCTTAGAAGCTCAGATAAAATATATACCACAAGTTAGGAAAGGCACAAACAGGTATAAAAGAAGGTCTGCATGGTTAACAAACAAAGTAATGGAAGCTGTAAAAGGTAAGAAGGATTCCTTTAAGAGGTGGAAAGCTAGTCCAAGTGAGATTAATAAAAGGGAACACAAGCTGTGGCAAATCAAATGCAAGACTGTGATCAGGCAGGCAAAAAGGAGTATATTGCAAAAAACATAAAGACAAACAATAAAATTTTCTTTAAATATATTAGAAGCAGGAAACCAACCAGGGAGGCAGTGGGGCCCTTGGATGACCAAGGTGTAAAAGGATTACTTAAGGAGGATAGGGAAATGGCTGAGAAACTGAATGCATTTTTTGCCTCAGTCTTCACTGTGGAAGATGAGAAGTGTTTGCCCGCTCCAGAACCACTAATTTTGGAAGGGGTGTTTAAAGACCTGAGTCAGATTGAGGTGACAAGAAAGGAGGTCCTACAACTGACTGACAAATTAAAAACTAATAAGTCACCAGGTCCGGATGGCATACATCCAAGAGTTCTTAAAGAACTCAAAGTTGAACTTGTGGATCTCCTGACAAAAATATGTAATCTTTCATTGAAATCTGCCTCCGTTCCTGAGGACTGGAAGACAGCAAATGTCACCCCCATCTTTAAAAAGGGTTCCAGAGAAACATTGACTGCAGGGTGACATGATAGAGGTTTACAAGATTATGCATGGGATGGAGAAGGTAGAGAAAGAAGTCCTTTTCTCCCTTTCTCACAATACAACTCATGGGCATTCAATTAAATTGCTGAGCAGTCAGGTTAGAACAGATAAAAGGAAGTACTTCTTCACCCAAAGAGTGATTAACATGTGGAATTCACTGCCACAGGAGGTGGCGGCGGCTACAAGCATAGCCAGCTTCTAGTGGGGATTGGATAAAAATATGGAGCAGAAGTCCATCAGTGGCTATTAGCCACAGTGTATGTGTGTGTGTGTATATATATATATATATATATATTGAACACTGTGTGATACAGAGTGTTGGACTGGATGGGCCATTGTCCTGATTCAACATGGCTTCTGTTATGTTCTTATGTTAGGTATTCCACATTCAAGTGGGTACCGCAAGGAGGTCTGCTCACCAAATGCCACCCTTTGTTCCTGGAGAAAGGAGGAAAACTACTGTAAAGCATCCCCCTGAACTCCAATGTCGGCAAGGCAGTGGATCATTAGATCATAATTGACCATGTCGAATGCTCCTGAAAGATCTAAAAGCAACAGCAGCGCCGACCTGCCTTGATCCAGATGCCTTCTAAGGTCATCTGTGAGGGTGGCCAAAACAGTCTCCATCCCATGACCTGGGTGAAAGCTGGACTAGAAAGGGTCAAGGGTAAATGTATTCTCCAGGAAAACCTGAAACTGCTCTGCCACCATTTTCTCAATTACCTTACCCAGAAACAGAAGGTTCGAAACTGGGTGGTAATTGGCAAGGATCATCGGATCCAAAGATGGTTCCTTTCCAAGTGGATGGACCCCTGCTTCTTTGAGCTTCACTGGGAACGTCCCTGATGACGGGGACAAATTGATGATATTGTCCAGTGGCCCTGGATACCATCCCCACATGCTTTAGCAAACCAAGATGGGCATGGATCCAAGGACACATGGTAGGCTTCCCTGCAGCCAGGATCCTGTCCACATCTTCCCAGGAATGTTGGCTGAAGTAGTCCAAAATAGGGCCAGAAGACGAACAATGGGCTTCCAGTTCATATTCTGTACCAATTGTGTCTGGGAGATCCTGGCGGAGAGACAGGACTTTATCTGCAAAATAGGTTGCAAAGGCCTCACAGCTGATGTCCAATTCCCTAACCTTTTGGTTGCCCCTTGGAAATATAGTTAATGATTTCACAGACGCAATGGAAGCTGCACAGAACTCCTTCTTAGCAGACTTCACTGCCTTCTCATAGATCTTCATAAATGTTCTATGAGAAGCTCTTGCTTCCTCATCATGGGTATGCTGCCACACTTGCTCTAGCTGTTGCCACTTCATCCTCTGCATCTCCAGGGTATACCATGGAGCTGCTTTGGTGCAGCACCAAAGAGGGTGCCTGGGAGCGATGTCAGCTCTAGCTGTTGCCACTTCATCCTCTGCATCTCCAGGGTATATCATGGAGCTGCTTTGGTGCAGCACCAAAGAGGGTGCCTGGGAGCGATGTCAGCTCTAGCTGTTGCCACTTCATCCTCTGCATCTCCAGGGTATATCATGGAGCTGCTTTGGTGCAGCACCAAAGAGGGTGCCTGGGAGCGATGTCATTGATGGCCGTAGAGAGCCAGGAATGCCAGTCCTCCACTAGCTCATCTAATGATATGCCGGGGGTATAAGATCCCGCAGAGCTTCCTGAAGCCACTCAGAGTTCAGCTGACTCTGTGGGCGAGGATAAATCCATTCGCCACCTAAACAGGAGGAGGGCTGCAGTCCCAGCCAGACTTTTAGGGTGTAATGATCTGACCATGGAACTGCATCAGCAGCTACCAGATCCGGAGTCCATCCCTGCCCCAAAGATCAAATCCAGCGTGTGGCTGGCCTGATGAGTGAGGGCTGATACAACCTGGATGAGCCCTAGCTTCTCCATGGATGACACCAGGTCCCGGGCCTGCGAGGATGCCACATCATCAGCATGAACATTGAAATCCCCCAGGACCAATAACCTGGGGAAGTCCAATGCCCAGTCTGATCAGCATCCAGCTAGGCAGGCATGCTATCTGGTAGGCAGTCAGTACACCACCCAGACAGCCAAACTCTCCTCAGCCTCCCATACTAGGCTGACACACTCAATGCCGGGCAAATTTGGGGCAGGGGGTGCTCTGAAAGAAGAGGGATCACAGAGGAGCACTGCAGCCCCCAGTGGTCTGAGATCGGTGGAGGACCAATAATCCAGGCAGGGAAAGCTGGTTCAGGGCAAAAGTTTTGCCCTCCCGAACCCAATCTTGGTTACACATGCCAGATCTACCTGTTGCTCCACGAGATAATCATGTAGAGTCGAGGTCCTGTTTTTGTTAGATCTGGTATTAATCAACACCAATGTTGGAGCTGGGTGAATATTCCTAACCCCACAACTGGCATACCTAGGGATGGGACGTAGGTGGGAAGAGGTCTGCGCATTCCCATATCTCCAACCTCTTCCAAAACCCTGAGACCTAGTCCCACCACCATACCTCCCCCGCCCCCATATGACCAGAATCCCTGACCCTGACATGGCCTCCTGTGCACAATGTTATCGGGCCAAGGTGGTCCAGCTAACATGTACCCTCAGCCTTGTTCTACTAACAGTTCCTCACCGATGGTCTATCACTAAGCCCACTCATTACTCTCTCCAGTCTAAACACCAATCTGATAACATTGATCCCTACTACTAAGTGACGCCATCACGCAGGGCGACCTGGCTCTTCAGAGGCTTCCTTTCAGGTTGAAAGTGGCCGAGTGGCACCTTCATGGAAAGGTGCCGCTTGGCCGCTTTCAACCTGAAAACGGCAGGGCACCACTAAAACACCGTGCTCTCCGAAGAGCGTGGCGTTTTAGCTGCACCCAGCTGCTTTCAGGATGAAAGCGGCCAAGCAGTGCTTTTCCATGAGGGTGCTGCTCAGTTGCTTTCAACCCGAAAGTGGCAGGGTGCTGCTAAAATGCCACGCTCTTCAGAGAGCGTGGTGTTTTAGTGATGCCCCGCCGCTTTCGGGTTGAAAGCAGCCAGGTGCTGCTAAAACGCTGCACTCTTCAGAGGCTTCCAAGGAAGCCTCCAAAGAGTATAGGGGAGTAAGGGGGTGCCTCATGGTGCCCCCAGGTGGGGTAGCGCCTTGAGCAGCCACCTACCCCACCTACTCTCATGCACCGGCCCTGGAGAAATATTCAAATACAGGACTCTGCCCCATTCAGAGGTGGTACAGGGCAGAGTTCTCTCAGCAGGAACTTTAGAGGAGTGGGGTCATGGGTACCGATGGTGTACCGGATTCGTTTCAAGGTGCTGGTCATTACCTTTAAAGCCCTATATGGCCAGGGTTCTGCATATGTTAGGGACCACCTTTCCCTGCATATGCCCCAGCGAGCACTTCAGTCTGGGTCTCAAAACCTGTCGACAGTTCCCACCATCAGAGAAGTTAGGCTTAAATCAACTAGAACCAGGGACTTTTGCATTGCTGCCCCTAGCTGGTGGAATGAGTTGCCGGAGGAGGTCAGGGCCCTGCGAGAGCTTTCACAGCTCTGCAGGGTCTGCAAAACGGCACTCTTCCACCATGCATTTTCATAACGGTAACATCTGCAGCAACGGGACAGGCTCATAAATACCACCAATGGATCTATCTCATCATGCTATGGTGATCCCGGGACCTCTTCGAACATTTAACATCGACCATCTAGTTACTTACCACCATTAGAACTTTGTTGTCTGAAACTATTGTACTAGCACCTGTTGATGCTTTAATAATTGTTCTTATGTTTTTATGCTTTTACTCTATCTTGTTTGGTCACGCTCATCTGATTGCTTAACTCTTAATCTGTGAGCTGCCCTGGTGGGGAGGGCAGGATATAAATTAATTAATTAAATAAATGAATAATGGGGGCACAAGTGTTGTGTGTGCTATGAAATCTGTAATCTTTCATTGAAATCTGCCTCCGTTCCTGAGGACTGGAAGGTAGCAAATGTCACCCCCATCTTTAAAAAGGGTTCCAGAGGAGATCCGGGAAATTACAGGCCAGTCAGTCTGACTTCAATACCGGGAAAGTTGGTAGAAACCATTATCAAGGACAGAATGAGTAGGCACATTGATGAACACGGGTTATTGAGGAAGACTCAGCATGGGTTCTGCAAGGGAAGATCTTGCCTCACTAACCTGTTACATTTCTTTGAGGGGGTGAACAAACATGTGGACAAAGGAGACCCGATAGATGTTGTTTACCTTGACTTCCAGAAAGCTTTTGATAAAGTTCCTCATCAAAGGCTCCTTAGAAAGCTTGAGAGTCATGGAGTAAAAGGACAGGTCCTCTTGTGGATCAAAAACTGGCTGAGTAATAGGAAGCAGAGAGTGAGTATAAATGGGCAGTCTTCGCAGTGGAGGACGGTAAGCAGTGGGGTGCCGCAGGGCTCGGTACTGGGTCCCATCCTCTTTAACTTGTTCATAAATGATTTAGAGTTGGGAGTGAGCAGTGAAGTGGCCAAATTTGCGGATGACACTAAATTGTTCAGGGTGGTGAAAACCAGAGAGGATTGTGAGGAACTCCAAAGGGATCTGTTGAGGCTGGGTGAGTGGGCGTCAACGTGGCAGATGCGGTTCAATGTGGCCAAGTGCAAAGTAATGCACATTGGGGCCAAGAATCCCAGCTACAAATACAAGTTGATGGGGTGTGAACTGGCAGAGACAGACCAAGAGAGAGATCTTGGGGTCATGGTAGATAATTCACTGAAAATGTCAAGACAGTGTGCGTTTGCAATAAAAAAGGCCAACGCCATGCTGGGAATTATTAGGAAGGGAATTGAAAACAAATCAGCCAGTATCATAATGCCTCTGTATAAATCGATGGTGCGGTCTCATTTGGAGTACTGTGTGCAGTTCTGGTCGCCGCACCTCAAAAAGGATATTATAGCATTGGAGAAAGTTCAGAAAAGGGCAACTAAAATGATTAAAGGGCTGGAACACCTTCCCTATGAAGACAGGTTGAAACGCTTAGGGCTCTTTAGCTTGGAGAAACGTCGACTGAGGGGTGACATGATAGAAGTTTACAAGATAATGCATGGGATGGAGAAAGTAGAGAAAGAAGTACTTTTCTCCCTTTCTCACAATACAAGAACTCGTGGGCATTCGATGAAATTGCTGAGCAGACAGGTTAAAACGGATAAAAGGAAGTACTTCTTCACCCAAAGGGTGATTAACATGTGGAATTCACTGCCACAGGAGGTGGTGGCGTCCACAAGCATAGCCACCTTCAAGAAGGGGTTAGATAAAAATATGGAGCAGAGGTCCATCAGTGGCTATTAGCCACAGTGTGTGTGTGTGTGTGTGTGTGTGTGTGTGTGTATATATATATATATATATATATATATATATATATATATATATATATATATATATATATATATATATATATATATATATATTTGGCCGCTGTGTGACACAGAATGTTGGACTGGATGGGCCATTGGCCTGATCTAACATGGCTTCTCTTATGTTCTTATGAAATCACTTCTGGGGAAAAAGTGTGAAATGATTTCATGTTGCTCTAGAAATCAGTAGAAACTCCAGAGTTACCAGTGCGAGGTCTGACAATGCTATGAACATATGAAGCTGCCTTATACTGAATCAGACCCTGGTCCATCGAAGTCAGTATTGTCTTCTCAGACTGGCAGTGGCTCTCCAGGGTCTCAAGCTGAGGTTTTTCACACCTATTTGCCTGGACCCTTTTTTGGAGATGCCAGGGATTGAACCTGGGACCTTCTGCTTCCCAAGCAGATGCTCTACCACTGAGCCACCGTCCCTCCCCGTGAGCCACCGTCCCTCCCCAATGCTAGTTTTACTACCTCTGCCTATATTTTGTATAATGGACGGAATGGCTCTGAGACTTGGCCGCCATCCAAGGACTGCACAGCTGGACTGTACCTGAACTCAGGTTTTCAAATGGGCATCAATTAATGCTTTCATTAAGCCTTTGTGGTTTGGGAGAAACTGCTGCGTTAAGAATTTTAACACATAGGGTAAGCAAATGTAGAAAGTGTTTGAGATTATGCACTTTGGACATAAAAATTCATGCAATAAAGGTTTTTTTTTTTAAAAAAAAACCCATGCCATATACCCCTACAGCCTTGAAATTATTCCATTTGGAAGGTTTCAGAGTCTAACAACAACTCCAAGCTGCATCGCTTCCATAAGCCAAAGCAGAGGAAACTGCCTTCAGCTTTAAGAACAGTCATTCTTATTTAAACTCAATCTTCCCTGATTCCATCTGTTCTCAGACTCACAATGACATCTTTCATTTAGCAGAAAGGAAATTTCCATCCATTTAAATTTAGCAAATGTTACCCCTCTTTCAGAAGAGTAAGTTTAGACTTGTTTATTCAGTTAAGGATTCTGGAGCTATCTGAAAGGTCAATGAAAATTTGTCATGCTGGATTAACAATCTTATTTGCAGCGCCTTGGCTAGCATACTCCTAGCAAACATGCAGGGGGGAAAATGTCCCCTTATGCCCACAGTAGCTGAAAAGCTTGCAACTAGCACATGGTCCAGTAACTTGGGTAGTGAAACAGAAGACATCACATGCAGATATCCTTTGAAACGGGGCTTTTTTTTTTACCAGGAACACATAGGAATGCAGTTCCAGCTGGCTTGGTGCCAGAGGGTGTGGCCTAATATGCAAATGAGTTCCCGCTGGGCTTTTTCAACCAAAAAAAGCCTTGCTCTGAAACAGAAAGCTATAGTTAATGTCAACTTATATTCCATCTTTTGTCCAAGTGGCATTGAGGTGTTTTGTTTTGTCCAGGCCAAAGGATGCCATCATATAATCATATCAAATAGCAAAGAAGCCAGCGATATGAAAGAGTGTCACAGTGAAGGCTAGGCTTCCCAACCCTCCCGCCCTGGCGGGGGACCCCCGAATTTTCAGCCTCCTCCCCCGCTCTTAAAAAATCTGGGGGCGGGGGGAGAGAGAACTACCTGTAGGCATCATGTTGTTTTACAGCTTGCGATCCGTTTTTAAAATGTGTCCCTTTAAGGCTGCACAGGAAACAGGAACGGCCCCTCCCTTTCTTTTCCTGTGCAGCTTGCTTTCGTTTTCACAGCGAGCAAATTCTGCTGGAAGAAGACCAAGTACGGTAAGTATTTGTGTGTGTGTGTGTGTGTGTGACAAGCATAATTGAACTCCAAAGAGTTCTGGCCCTCACGTTTAAAGGGATGGCACACCTTTTCAATGCCTTCCTTCCATAGGAAATAATGAAGGCTAGGGGCACCTTCTTTTGGGGCTCATAGAATTGGACCCCCTGGTCCAATCGTTTTGAAACTGGGGGGATGTTTTGGAGAGAGGGACTAGATGCCGTACTGAAAATTTGATGCCTCTACCTCAAAAAACAGCCGCCCCCAGAGCCCCAGATACCCGCAGATCAATTCTCCATGATTTTCTATGGGAATAAATCTCCATAGGGAATAATAGAGTTCCCAGCAGACATTTCCCTCCCCTCCTCCCGCTTTCTGATGACCCTGAAGCGGGGGGAGGGTCTCCAAACCGGGGGATCCCCTGCCCCCACCTGGGGATTGGCAACCCTAGATCTCCAGAGATTTGTTTCTTTCTGTCCCTAACTGCTATAAACAGCATAACGTATTTCACTTTAACCACCAACCTGAGGTTTGCTTTGACATTTTTTCTGACAAGTTTCTGAACAGAAAATCCTCTTTGCAGAAAGCACAAAGGAAACAGAGATGTGTGCCACTACTTTTTTTTTTTTTTTTTTAAACAACCTTTAAAGTAAACAAATGAACACAAAACTTCCTCAGGGATGTGTAGAGAAGTTATTGGCCTACCACAACATTTCCACTCAACCACTGTTCAAATCCAGCATTTTAGACCATATGTCCTTGTACCACAAATATTCCCTATATAAAATCTGTCCACACCCTGTGGAGACATGTTCATTTGTTTTAATTTCTAGCCTACCGTATTCTACTGGTTGAGGAAAAATAAAAAGAAATGTTACCTATATAAGTATCCCTGTTGGTGGATGCTGATAATACAAATTTCACAGTGCATGAGAGAACAAAGAAAGGGATCCTGAAGGAAGTTACTGCAATCTGGAGTGCTAGTAATTCATTTCCACTAGCCATATATAAAAATGGATTATTATGTAAATGCAGCTCCTTCACAGGCCAGTGGAATTGTATGCACAGAGAAGGTGGGGAGGAGAGAAGGAAGAAATCAGCCACTGGCTTTTAAGGTACGTGAAGTTTATAGTTCAATTTAACAGGGATGATATGCCCACTGTCACCACGATAACAACAACAAAGGACTCTTTGTGGACAGAATGCACAGACAGTAGATTTCATAGGAACAGACAGAAGTACAATGGCTAGTTTGCCACCAGCTTCAATAAAAACAGGAATATGTTCAACTATCCACTCATTCAGAATCTTGCTCTGAAAATTCGGGTGCTCATAAATTAATCAGCTGTGCATCCACCTGCTCCAAGACATGTTCATTATTGCACTACTCACATAGTTGAGCATCCTCATCGTATTTAGTTTTTCCATGGGATCTTACATGCTAAGCATCCCTTTTGTGATAAACAATTTACATAGCCGATTTACATGCTTGAATAATTGAGCGATCCCTTGGAGTTCCGATGCTAAGCCAAAGATCTTATACACAACCTCTTTCATTGTTGTCGATTACTTGATCATTAATGGCTACCAGCATGGTACCTGAAGGGAGCCTCCATATACAGAGGCAGCAAACATCTGAATATCAGCGCTGGGAGGCAGCGTCAAGGGAAGACCTCAGCCTTCACGTCCTGTTCGTTTGGCCCTCCAGGCAATTGGGCACCTGCTGTGCGAAACTATATCCTGCCCTAGAAGGACCGCTGGTTTGATTCAGCAGGCTCTACTAATGTTTTTTACCTTAGAACATGGTTTTGCACGAGGATTTCAGTAGCACTGCGTCCGCTTCTAAGCAAAGTGTTTATAATGACTGACGGTGTTGACTATACTAAAAAGCTAGTGGAAACCAGAAGTACAAGCAACTCATGTCCTCTCCACTTTGGGGACTTCTTATGTAACATGTAAAAAGATTTCTGTATCTTCTCTGCCACAAGATACTTCAGTTCCATATACCGTATTTTTCGGACCATAAGACGCACTCCCCCCCCCCCCGAAAAAAAAGTGGGGGGAAAAGTGCGTGCGTCTTATGGTCCGAAGGTACGTACCTTCGGGGAGGGGGCGATCTGCTGCCTCTTCCTCCGATCCGGCGCTTCCCCCGCGCCTGCCTGCCTGGCTCCATCTTCTTCAGGCAAGCGCTGGGATCACTCCACGTGGCCCTAGCACTTCACAAGCGCCGGCTGCGGAGCGGGCAGCGTGCTTCCTCCTTGCCTGTGTGCCTAGCTTCAGCTGTGATGTTTAAAGCAAGCGCTGGGATCGCTCCCTCCCCCCTCCGCCCCCTCCCCCCAGCGCTCACAAAGCACTGGGTTTGCGGAGGGGGCGGGTGCTTCCTACTTGCCTGTGTGCCTGCCTTCAGCTGTGATGTTTAAAGCAAGCGCTGGGATCGGAGGGGAGAGGGAGCGATCCCAGCGCTTGCTTTAAACATCACAGCTGAAGGCAGGGACACAGGCAAGTAGGAAGCGCGCTGCCCCCTCCGCAGCCGGCGCTTGCGAAGCGCTGGGGCCACGTGGAGCGATCCCAGCGCTTGCCTGAAGAAGATGGAGCCAGGCAGGCAGGCGCGGGGGAAGCGCCGGATCGGAGGCAGAGCCAGCGGATCGCCCCCCCAGGAGGAAGGTGCGTCCTATCCTCCGGAGCGCCTTATGGTGCGAAAAATGCGGTACATTTTGAACCTTTATATCTTTCTGCAAGAGAATATGCCAGGTTCATGAAATGCAGATGCATGAATCACTTGAACATCTATTTTTCACCATGTCATTTTACCTTGCTCTTAGTTTTAGTGGATTCAGTGTTACTACAGTAATTTAACTCCTACTATTCATCTTTACTGTGAAAAAGATTATGCTGTTTTTGATGGCACCTTAAAGGTATTTGGTACACAGGGGCCCTGTTTAGATACACAGTATAATTAGATGTCGCTGCTGTTTCCTTCTGGATTGAAAGTGGCTGATCATACAGCAACATCTGCCTCCCGGTATTAACTCGTGGTAGCCCACCCCACCCCCCCATCCTTCTCGGAACCAGATTATTTTGTTACCTGCTCCTTTGAGGTGTTTTCTGAGTTCTCCGGTTTCACCTCGTAGTTTTCTCTGTCTGGATAGTTCTGCTGCAATATTAATCAACTTCCGGATGTCTGAAGGGTGCCCCAGAGCAAAAGGAGCCTCAGACATCCGGTTTACGCTCGCCATTTTTTTTACTACTTAGTGATATGCGCATAACTGCATAACCACATGTTTTAACCTAGGCACATGCGCATATGCACATAACGCACACATGTGCATAAGCACATATGCGCATAATGCGTGCATGCGCATAATAGTGGAGGGGGGGAAAGAACTGCATGGTGCCGTTGTGTGGATGGCAGAAGACGGTTTCATCATGGAGTGATTCGAACTGCAGTATGGCAGTCTGATCGATAATATCTGGAACAAAGATATTCGGAACAGAACCAGGTCAGTTTAACACAGACTCAACACGCTGTGCGAACAGGGCCAGGAACTTCAGGTAACCTGTACTCAAAGATGGGGAAACTATCACTCACTTTGTGACTCATCTAATGAAGATATTCAGCTACCCAGGATCACTTGGGAAGCAGTAAGTATTTGGCAAAATCCACAAGTATCAGTAGAACATGCAGCTCACTGTGACTACTCTCTAGAAACCTTGTATTTGAGCTATGCCATATAGCAGCATAGCATCTTCTAGTATTATGTGAGCCCTGGGTTCCCCTGGATCGTGCTTTTAACATAACCCCCACCCCCAATTTTGGATCTGTACAAAATCCCAAGAAATGCAATGATGACAGATGAGGTTACCACTTGTGAGCCATTAATTAACATTCTCCTTTACATTTAAGGCCCAGTTCATAAATTTTGCCATAGTGAAGTCATCAAAAGATAACTCCATGTGGTAAAACCCTAGGTGTCAACACTTGGAAGCTGTTCACTGAAATAATATCTTTTAAAAAAAAATTACCCATTTTAAATCAAATTTTGTGAATACAATGTGGTAAAATCATCTTACACCATTACCAGTGAACATCTACATTAAGTGAAAGCCCTAACAAAGTAACAGTGTGCCTGTTTCTGGGCTGGGCAAAATATCCCTTGCAAATGTGAGGGAATAGCTTGTTTATGGTCATAGGTTTTAGAAATTAAAATAGATCATGGGATGCTTACTGTGTAGGGTCCTTCTTTTATGAGGAAAGGATGACATCTTAGGTTGTAGAAATTAAAATAGTCCATGGGATGCTTACTGTGTAGGGTCCTCTTATGAGGAAAGGATGACATCTTGGTGGGTGATTCCCACCCCTTCCTTCAGGGATGTAGGAACACTTCCTGTCTCCTTGGTGGGAGTCCCCCCACTCTCCTCAGTTTTGGCAACTCTGAAAAAAAGCAGTTAACAATCTCCTAAACGAAGAAAGAACACTCTTGAATTATAACAAGGAGAATATTTAGTAACAGTAAGAAAACAGAACATAGAACAGGAAGTGGTCCTGTAAAACAGCAGAGTGAAGAATGAAGACTTTGGAAAGGACAAGATGTCCTCCTTTCCTCAAAGGAGAAGGACCTTTCATGGTAAGTATCCAATGGCCTGTTCTCCTTCTGAGCCACAGGACATCACAGTGGGACCTCCCAAAGCAGTGTGGGCCATCATCCTCTGTTTCACAAAATATGTTGTAGCACTCTTCTGCTAAATGCAGCATCTGCTGAGTCGTAGATGTTCATCTTGTAATGTCTAACAAGGCTGATATTGTTAATCAAGTGGCCGTCTTGAAGACCTCTTCAACTGTAGATTTCTTCAACTGTCTTGCAAAGGCTGCACTGGTTGCAGCACCTCAAACTGAATGGACAGTGATCCCATTCTGGATGGGTAATTCTTGAAGTCTGTAGGCCTCAGTAGTGCAGTACTTCAGAATGCTGCCAATAGCTGACTTGGACATCATCAACCCTTTATTAGGTGGGGAGATCAAACTGAATGAGCTCGTCTCTTAATATGTTCTGTCCTGTAAATGAAGGACTTTAGTTCACATGGTATATCCAATGCCAGATCCCGTCTTTAAGATGAATTGGATTTTTTTGAAGGGGTGGCGGGGGGGAAGATGGTAGGCAACTCTCCTGGGTTCTGTGAAAGTCAAAGTCACCTTCGGTTTGAAAGTAGGGTCTCTTTGCACAGCCACTTTGTCTTTTTAAAAGACGCAAAGCTCAAGGTTAACTGACGATGCTCCTAGTTCAGACACCCTCCTTGCTGACATGACTGCTATGAGGAATAAGGCTTTCATCCTTAGCTGCTTCAGAGAAATCTCTTTGATGGGTTTGAAGGGATGTTTAGTGAGAGCTGACAGTGTGGTGTCCACACTGGAAATCTATGCACATGGGATGGGTGTTTTGAGGCAGCATCCTTAAGAAAATGTTAAACGTGTAGGTGTCTAAATAAACTCAGTCTCTGAATCTGAGGTAATAATGTTGACAGAGCTTAGTGCTGTGGCCTTGAGATTGTTGGCAGGATTGTCTCACAGGAAGGATGGAATAGATTTAATCCTTGGATTTAAATGATTGACACTTTTACTTCTACACCACCTAACAAAAGCCTTCCAGGATGTCTTATAAATTTAATCCAGTATTTCCATTTTTTTTTGCAAGACCACCACATATGGTAGAACGTGCCTTCTGCTTATTTACATTTCCAGCAAGTTCCTTTACAATTCTTGTCCATTTTGTGGATATCCATTGGAGTAAAATACCACTTGTACATCTTGTACCAATTTTCTCTTAAGGCCTGATAGGCTGTACATTTAATATCTTTCGTCCATAGATTTTCCCAGTGTGAAAGGGGTATCACTTTGTCAACATTCTGCTTCCATTTTATCATCTTACTTTAACTTGTTCCATCTCTGTATCATATTGGAGTAATAATATATAATGCTGCCCTAGCAAATGGTCTTTATATTGTGTATTTTTTCAAACGCAGTCAGATCTCTTACTCCTTCTCTTTCTGTAAAAACATCTTTCTTAAATCTGGAGACTGATTGAAGGTAAACTAGCCATTGTATATTCAGACAGTTTTTAAACAGAAAAAAGATACACATCAAGGATGCCCATTATCTCTATTCCTATTTCTACTTGCAATGGAGGTGCTGACTTCCAAGACAAAATCCAAACATTGTAGGAATGGGAGTTGGTGGGGAAGAATTAAAACTTAGAAGCTATGCAGATGATGTTATTTTAACAATTAAGGACCCCCATACTTCGTTGTCATACATAATACAACACATTGAGAAGTTTATATCCCCAACAGGCTCTTTGCATTGCTTACACCAGTGAACACGGCATGTGTGTTTCTTTGGAGCATAGGATTGGCATGATTTACAATACATTTTGGTTTTGCAGATGTCTGGCAGATCCCTATGTTTTTCAAGGCAGATCTGGGATTTACAATATACTTTGCAGTTATTGCATTATACCTCGTGATGAGGACTACATTTGGGGTCCAAGCACATGCGACAGCTGTATTTACACAGATGTGAATGGCTATGAACATTACCACACACCTGACAATAATTTTGCTGGCCATAAAACCCTTTCAAATTCATTATTCCATAATAATGATTCTCATGATTCAAAACAAAATGGGTTCTCTGGTATACAGGGGGCCCTGTTCTAAAAAATTCCCAATCTTTACCACCATTCAATACCACTCCTATACCTTTAAATGCTTTTCAAAGGTGGCAACATCCGATAATAATATCTCCTGCTCCTCTGAAAACCCAAGCTCTCTGTACAACAACTGCGCCCTTTCTGTTAATTCAGGGATGGTTACCAACTTCTCTGTCATAACACCAATGAGACTTATCCCAAAGCACAGAATACGATTGCTATGATCTAGATTTAATAAATGCTGCCGCTTTTATTTTTGATAACTTCACTATAGAGGACGGTACTTATAACTCTCTTCCCTCTCCCCCCTCTATTCCTTATTACCGTCATAATTAAGCGCAGGGTTCCATGAAGATGGATTTCGGAATTACTCTGCATGAGGTTTGACATCTGATTTATAAACTTATCAGCTGTTGAACTCCATAAAGTATCCTTTGGTTACTATCTCCATGGGCCAGTCTGATGATTGATTCACCTGTCTTGGACATGTAGAAGACATTCCCCCCCATGGGAATTGATTTGTAATCGCACTAGATGGCTTACGGTTGCAGACCGTTTTGTCGGATCTCTTTGCAAATTGTTTGTTAAAATGGCTGCTGAAGGATCTTTCCCTGAAGGATTGTCTGGAAGAGCTCCAATTTTGTTTTTTTTGTTTTCTTTATTGAATCTCAGTAGGACTCATTAGAAGTGAAAGGAGTAGCTCCCAAAGGATCTCCCTGTCAGAACTGCTTATTGTTCTGGGCATCACCTACTTATCTCTGGTTTCAATGAGGATTTTGTTCAGACAGTCTCCAAGTAGTTTGTTGCCTTGGAATGAGTAGGCCATAGCCATTGTCTTGGCATGGAAAATCTTGCCAGGCCCTGAGCCATAAGGTTCTTCTGGAGGCTGCTGCTGATGTCATCATCATGGAGGAGAAGATTAAGGAATCCAGTGTTGCATCTGCAGTGAATGAGGTGGCTCTAAGCACTCTGTTGGCTCTCCTCTTCAGGCAATAATTACTGGCTGGAATAAGCTGGAGAAGTTTTCTGGTTCAGGCAATTGCTTCTCTTGAGAGTATTGAGACAATCACTGAGGCTTTGAAGGCCACAGTAGTGCCTTTCTTAGGGCAAAGTCAGCCTTCTCGTCCATGCTGTCCCTAATAGTGCCTTCACAATCTTCATATAATAGCAGAGATTACTATAGGACTGCTACTGGAGCATCCACAAGTGGGACCTGAAAGAAGTGACTGGTAAAAGATGTTGTCTTGGAGCACAAGCAGTACTTCCAAGTTTTTATACTTTTGGACTAGGCTTCTGGGTTCCCCAAACTCCTTCTAAGCCCCAGAACCTCAGTCCCAAGTAGTAGACTGCCACCACACCTGAGAGCAAAGCCCTATGCAGGAGGTCGGGTGAAATCTCCAGCCCTTACCGGGAGATTACAAGAGCCCTCCAAGGTTGGCTTGCCAGAAAATACAAAGTATCCCTTTAAGAGGTAGCGAGCAGCCTAGGTGCTAGACTCTAGAGCAACAGACTACACAAGCTTAATCATAAAAGTTATTTTATTGTGTGCATTTAACATAGAAACATGCTTGTGGCAAGGAAGGAAAGGAAAACATTCTAAGCTGTTGTCATATTAACCCAAACACAGTCAGAGGGCATAAGGACATTGCACAAAAGATGCTTAGCTTTCAGCCTAGGCTTCCCAACCCCCCCCCCCCGCCCTGGCGGGGGATCCCTGAATTTGCAGCCTCCTCCCCCGCTCTCCAAAAATCCGGAAGCGGAGGGGGGGGGAGAGAACATGCATGTAGGCATCATGTCGTTGTAGAGCTCCTGCAGGTTTAGAACCCTGCAAACAGTTTTTAAAATGTGTGCCCCTTTAAGGCTGCACAGGAAACAGGAAGGGCTTCATGGGAAAGGGTCAGTAACAGTTTCCATGGAGAATGGCCCCTCCCTTTCTTTTGCTTTCGTTTTCACAGCAAGCAAAGTTCTGCTGGAAGAAGACCAAGTAAGTATTTGTGTGTGTGAGAGAGGGAGGGGGCAGGGGATTCCCTGGTTTGGAGGCCCTCCCCCCTTTAGAAAGCGTGGGGGGGGAGGGAAATGTCTACTGGGCACTCTATTATTCCCTATAGATAACTATTCCCATAGGGAATAATAGGGAATTGATCTGTGGGTATTGGGGGCTCTGGGGGTGCTATTTTTTGAGGTAGAGGCACCAAACTTTTAGTATAGCATCTAGTGCCTCTCCCCAAAATACTTCCCAAGTTTCAAAACGATTTGACCAGGGGGTCCAATTCTATGAGCCCCAAAAGATGGTGCCCCTATCCTTCATTATTTCCTATGGAAGAAAGGCATTTAAAAAGGTGTGCCGTCCCTTTAAATGTGATGGCCAGAACTCCCTTTGAAGTTCAATTATGCTTGTCACACCCTTGTTCCTGGCTCCACCCCCAATGTCTCCTGGCTCCACCCCCAAAGTCCTCAGATTTTCCTTTAATTGGACTTGGCAACCCTATTTCAGCCAGGCACAGCAGGATAACATGAAGACGCAGCAAGCAGTCCAAAGGTTCAGACTCTCGCCATAGCAACACAGAGGAAAGCCTGAGTTGGATCAGACCAATTCATAGCCGCATGTAAGAAGCCTGAGTGAAATCAGATTTAACCCTGGCTTCAGATAGTCAAAATTTTATACCTGATCCAGACCCGTTGCTGGGTCCTTGGCAACCAATTGGGAGCAAGCACGATTATGTCACACTGCCCCCCCCCCCCAAGTTAATTGCTAGCATGAGTTTGATATTAGATGGCCTTGATTCTTACCCCACAGCTGGGTGGAATGTTCTGAATTGGGAGATAACTCTTAGCTAGGGCTAACTCCCACCTGACTCTGTTTATGGCAGGCCACATACCAATCCCATTCTCTGCAAACACTTGGACTTCAGGCAAGAGGCCCAGTTTCCAAGTTTAAAGTGACAGGCCTCATGACCATACCTCGGGGCATACAGGCCAAGAACCTTTGACTAGTGACCTAGTGGAACAAAAATCACTACAGATGTCAACCGTACAGTTTCTTGATAAAGTTAGGAAATCACCCGTTGGCCATCAATTTCCCCCATTCAGCCTTTAGCTGCTTCTCAAAAGATCAGAGAAAGGGAAAGACCTTTTCTGCTACACTAAATCAAGGGTAGAATTCTTAGTTCCCTTTGGGTTAGGCTTCCCAATCCCCAGAGGGGGATCCCCCGGTTTTACAGGCTTCCCCCCTCCCCCAGCCAGCTGGCCGGCGGGGGAAGCCCTGCCCCCAGAACCATCATGCACCTCTATGAACGATTCCCTTAGGGAATGATGGGGAATTGATCCGTGGGTATCGGGGGCTCGGGGAGGGGGCTGTTTTTTGAGATAGAGGCACCAAATTTTTTGAATAGCATCTAGTGCCTCTCCCCAAAATACCTCCCAAGTTTCAAAAGGATTGGACCAGGGGGTCCAATTCTATGAGCCCCAAAAGAAGGTGCCCCTATCCTTCATTATTTCCTGTGGAAGGAAGGCATTTAAAAATTTGTACAGTCCCTTTCAATGTGATGGCCAGAACTCCCTTGAAGTTCAATTATGCTTGTCACACCCTTGCTCTCGGCTCCGCCCCAATGTCTCCTGGCTCCACCCCCAAAGTCCCCAGATATTTCTTAAATTGGACTTGGCAACCCTACTTTGGGTCTGCCCAGGGGCGTAGCTAGGGCTTCGGGGGCCTGGGGCGCAAGATTTATGTGGGCCCCCCTATGTGTGTGGCGGAGGGGAGGGGAGGGGCTTCCCTGCCTTAAGACGCCGAGCGGCGCGCGGCCCTCCCCACATCCCTCCACCCCCGCAGCCTGCCACACGCACGCCCGAAGTTCCTCTTTCTGGCGCACCGCCGCGGCCGGGGCCAGGAGCGGCTGAGTCGTCGGCGCATTGGGAGTTGAGGGGGCCGGAGAGCTCCGGGGCGCTGCTGCCGAGCGTGGGGATGCGGCCACTGGGCGTGCAACGCCGCCGCCGCCTCCTCCTCCTCCTCCTGCTGCCCGCCGCCACCTTCTGCTTCCTGCTGCTGCCCGCGGCACGTGGAGCAGCAGGAGAAGCCTCGAGCAGGCGAGGGTCGGACGCCGCTTCCCCCGCCCCGAGCTGGGACTGTGGCCAGAAGGTCTGCGCGATGCTCCGGAGCCCTGCCGGGGAGGGGAGGGACCCCCCTTGGCAATGCGGGGGCCCCCCAGATCCCCCAGACCTGGGGCGATCCCCCCCTGCCCCCCCTCCCTACGCCACTGGGTCTGCCCTTGGCCTCTGGTGAAGAGTGATCTGGGACTTCTCTTGGGTCATTCCTTTGCAGCTCTAATGCTGCCATGGTCTTGGTTACGAGACAACGATAGTCCTCAGACTTAAAAGCATTTTATGGACTGTTCTGAGATTTCTATTTCTTCCTCTGCTGAAAGAAATTTCCCTTCCTCCCTTTTAGCTGCTTCACTGAGTCTGGGCCCTATGGGGAGTTATCTCTCGCTGTCTTTTCCAGGCGTAATCCGCTTTCCTAGCTGCCTCAGTGGGCTAGATAGGTTTCCCTCTGGAGGAAAGAGTTCCTCCCGTATCTCTTTGTCTGGAAGGGGAAGGGCTGGAGTGAGGTCTTTTGTCTCCCCCGCCCACAGGCAGAAACTCACACTCTCCTGGTTTGTCTCAACCAAGCTGTAAAATCAGAGGAAAGCATGGGAGCTCCCAGTCCTTGTGCATTACTCATGAGTAGGCCCAGCTCATTGTCCAAGGTGGACACAATTGCCACTGCTCTTGTTCAGAAGGGCAGCTTTGAAGGTTTTCTCTGTGTCCTGCAACCTCTGCATAGCTTATGGATGTGGGGAAAACCACTCTGCAGCCTCCTCGCAGTTAGCTGGCAAGGTGGAGGCCAGTGGCAGCCTCCGACACGGCTGCGGTGCATACTGTGGATAGAGAGGAATGGTGCTTCTGTTTGGTGTACTTCTGAGACTCCAATCTCCTTCTCTCAGGGACTTTCTATGCATAGCATTTCCTGGACCGTCTATGCAGGCCGCACTGGTGTTTAAATTGAGATCGGCAGTGAGACAGCTTCAAGCTCCCCTTCAGAAAGAAAGTCATTGCTGTCCTCTCAGGATCCATGATTAGCTTAATGGCCCTGAGAAGCTATTAAACTGAGGAGGCAGAAAATGGCTTCAGTCCCTAACTTAGGGAATTTTCTTAGTGAAAGCACATGAGATAGGGAGGAAAGACAAGATATAGGAGCAAAATAGAAAGAAAGCAAGCAAGCAAAAGATCTAGGAATAAGTATTAGTACGGAAAGTAAAAATGAATAGGCAAGAGCATCCTAATCTCACTACTCTACTTGTTGGGGCAGGAAAAGAACTGAGGAGATAGAGGAGTGACTCCTAAGGAGACAGGAAGTGGAAAAATTTGTTCCTGCCTCCCTGAAGGAAGGGGTGGGACTCACCCACAAAGATGTCCTCCAACTCAGAGGGAGAACTAGGGATGCCAAGTCCAAATCAAGAAATATCTGGGGACTTTGGGGGAGGAGCCAGGAGACTTTGGGGGTGGAGCCAGGAGACATTAGGGGTGAAGCCAAGATCAAGGCTGTGACAAGCATAATTGAACTCCAAAGGGAGTTCTGGCCATCACATTTAAAGGGACGACACACTTTTTCAATTCCTTCCTTCAATAGGAAATAATGAAGGATAGGGACACCTTCTTTTGGGGCTCATAGAATTGGACCCCCTGGTCCAATCCTTTTGAAACTTGGGAGGTAATAAAGTGTCTGTTTTGAGATAAGAACTGTGCAGTGTTCCAGATGAGACTGCACCATAGAACGATTCATGTGGCCTTATAATACTGGCTGGTTTATTTTTAATCTCTTTCCTAACAATCCCTAGCATAATGTTTGTTTGCCTTTTTTTTTCTTTTTCACAGGATCATAGAGTTGGAAGGGACCTCCAGGGTCATTTAGTCCAACCCACTGCACTGCTGTAGTACAATGCGTCAACACTTCCATTGTGCTATCAACTAGGAGCCCAAGGTCGATTTCCCTCTCAGTATATTCAGACCTCAATAGCATATATCTGATGTTGGGATTTTTTGTTCTAATGCCCATCTGCGCAGGGGACAGCAAATTTGCCATTAGATATAGCAAGAAAAGTAGACGTAGTAGAAGGGAAGAGCAATATCCCACATCTCCAGATTTTATGTGTTCTTGTTCACTATACCAGTGTGGAACATGAACGTATTTGGAAATTCTCAACACTCCTACATTCTGCCATCTGTGCAGAATTTGCAGCAAACCCCTCCCTGCCACAGTTGGATGAAAACAAAGTTGTCTTGGATTACACCTCAGCTATTAGGAAAGAATTTTAAACAGACCTTTCAAGGTTTCAGATACGGAAATTTGGTCCAGAAACAAAGTTTGCATTCTCTTAACATTGGTCAGAAACTGTAAGTGGTTTAAAAGCAGCTGAACTCAGGGCAGACACACACAGAGATCCTCTCCCCCTCCAGTCAAACAGATGAAGAAAAAGCTGTTCTAGAAAATGAATTTAAAAAGCGGATCTTTTTTTTAAACTACAGAGGTAATATCAGGTATAGTCATCCTGCCAATCTTGAAGTACCACTTTTTCCTGCTTCAGGAAATTCAGCCATATAACCCTGGCAATTGTTTCTATCACTTTTTCCTGACTGCACATAAGCTAATGAATGTGTTTCCGTGATCAGAAAAAACAAACTGGGATCACAGCATAAAATCCACAAAACAATCACTGTGATTTATGGCTACTATGTCTTACAGTTAATGAAAATACACATGGTCCTTACATGTTACCTAGGAAGCAAGTCCATAAGCCTTTCCTTAATCAGGTACAAAGCCTTCTGCTCTAATACTTGCCCACAAAATGCTCTCTGAGAGGTTTCTGCTTCCTATTTAAAGGTTGAATTGTAAATATTGAGTAGTAAGAGGGAGTTAACTTATCATTTATTGCAATTTATTACAGAAGATGCTCTACAGCGTCACAAAGATGGGACTTTACTAAATTTGTGATACAGATTCACATTATTAGTTGTGATATTTTTCTGTCATCTATGTAACAACAATAGGTGCTTTTATTGTCTGTAAAACACAGTCGCCATAAGCCACAGTGATTGTTTTGGTGTCTTTCTCTGATTGGCATCATACCGCAACTATAACAAACCATACAACTATAACAATACCAAATTATCTCTCTTCCACAGTAATTTAACTGTCTATTGTTTCCTCCAAAGAATTCTTGGAATTGAATTTTTGCCAAGTTTCTTCCCTCACAAAACTACAGTTCCCAAGTTTTGCTGGGGAAAGGGAACAATTGTTAAACTTGTTTAAGTTTGCAATGTAGCTATGCTCCTTATATTGCCAATGTAACTAGTTATTTGCAAAAAGTCTTGCTTAATTAGCGTGTTTCTCTGTTCAGAGAGTTGTAAAGCAAAAGCTCTACCTGTCATGTTACAGGGAAACTCATCCAAGCCACTGCTATAGTGGTCAGCATGGATATCTCCTATGGGATACTTCTTGGTCTCTTCAACACAGTACAATCCCTGCCAATCTGGGATCCACTAGGGAACACAATAATGTCATGCTACCATGTAGTGAAAACTGGCTATGTGGGGATGCCTCTGAGGGTAAAGTCCTTACCTCCAATGTTTTGATCGTTGCTTTTATTGTTGCTTTTATATCTTTGTATGTATTTTAGCTCCGTTTTTAATTATTTTAATTATGTCTGTTTTGGGAGAGGTAAGTTTTTACGGTTTTACACGTGATTTTTATTATGCATGTTTGAAAATTATTATTATTATTATTATTATTATTATTATTATTATTATTATTATTATTATATTAATCTCCATACAGAAAAGTATATTGCAACAATGGATAAGTTTTAAGAATGCATGTTCCCTGTAATAGCTAAATTGTTTGGAGATAGAATTTCGGTTTCATCCCTGGGTCCTTGAAATACAACACGTTAGTTCATAAACAACCTGTATTAGAGTTTTGTTATTTATATTTTCAAGGTTGTTCCTTCATGAAGCCTCAAGGCTTGGATCCAGTATGTATGGAGTAGGGTTGCCAATCCCCAGGTGTGGGAAGGGGATCCCCCGGTTTGGAGGCCCTCCCCCCGCTTCAGGGGGAGGGGAGGGAAATGTCTGCTGGGAACTCTGTTATTCCCTACGGAGATTTATTCCCATAGAAAATCATGGAGAATTGATCCGCGGGTATCTGGGGCTCGGGGGGGGGGGCTGTTTTTTGGGGTAGAGGCACCACATTTTCAGTATAGCATCTAGTGCCTCTCCCCAAAATACCCCCCAAGTTTCAAAAAGATTGGACCAGGGGGTCCAATTCTATGAGCCCCAAAGAAAGGTGCCCCTATCCTTCATTATTTCCTATAGAAGGAAGGAATTGAAAAGGTGTGCCGTCCCTTTAAATGTGATGGCCAGAACTCCCTTTGGAGTTCAATTATGCTCGTCACAGCCTTGATCTTGGCTCCACCCCTAATGTCTCCTGGCTCCACCCCCCAAAGTCTCCTGGCTCCACCCCCAAAGTCCCCAGCTATTTCTTAAATTGGACTTGGCAACCCTAGTATGGAGAGTGTTTTGGGCAGCAACGGAGTGGAAGGCTTTGCTCATGCTTCTAGTAAAAGGAACTGGCTTACTCCCTTGTAATATACAGCACCAGTGGAAGACATTATAATACTGATGACGTGGGAACACGAAACACGTCTATTATATTATTGTAACTAGTTACTTGTATGCTGTATTAGTAAATCACTACGGACTCTGTTTATAAGGATTTAATTGTATTTTATGGTTGACAATGTGGACTTTTGTGTCAAATACTTTAAGTGTGAAGCAGTTTTATATTTAAAAAGCATGTAAATATATTTTAAAAATATTAAAAAGTTTGGTAAAAAGTCTATTTATATCACAGACATGTTTTTTGTATAAATCCCCAGGTGGAAGCAGAGGATTCCCCAGTTTGGATGCCCTCTCCTTGCTTCAGGGTCATTAGAAATTGGGGGGGGGGGGGGAGGGAAATGTCTTCTGGGCACTCCGTTATTCCCTATGGAGACTGATTCCGATAGGGTATAATGGAGAATTGATCGACAGTTACCTGGGGCTCTGGAAGAGCTGTTTCTTGAGGTAGAAGCACCAAATTTTCAGCATAGCATCCAACGCCACTCCTCAAAGTACCCTCCAAGTTTCAAAAGGATTGGACCAGGGGGTCCAATTCTATGAGCCCCCCAAAAGGTGCCCCTATCCTTCATTCTTTCCAATGGAGGGAAGGCATTTAAAAGGTGTGTGGTCTCGTTAAATGTGATGGCCAGAACTCCCTTTGGAGTTCAACTATGTTTGTCACACCCTTGCTTCTGGCTCCACCCCCAATGTCTCCTGGCTCCACTCCCAAAGTCCCCAGACATTTCTTGAATTGGATTTGGCAACCCTATTTTCACTCACTACCTTCCAGTACTTGGAAATGGAGGTAGATTTTATTAACACATTGCATATTTTTGTCAGGAGACTCACAATTTCACATTTGAGGTCTTTCAGGTGTCTTGGATGTATACCATTTGGGCGTGGTGATTTCAGTTTTTAATTTGTCCATCAGTCATAGGACCTCAATCAGAATCTTGTCACCTCAGTCTGACTCAGGCCTTCTTACGCAACTCCCCAAATCAGCGGTTCCGGAGTGGGCAAGCACCTCCCATCTTCCACAGTGAAGACAGAGGCAAAAAATGGATTCAACTCCTCTGCCATTTCCCTATCATCCTTTAGTAATCCTTCTTACCTTTAATCATTCAAGGGCCAAGTTTGGGCTCCATTTTATTTACCTCACCTGGATTAGCCTTCCACTGCTTAAAGGAATCCTTCTTACCTTTTACTGTTTTCATTACTTTGCTTGTTAATCATACGGGCCTTTTTAATAACTATGTGTACCTTTCCTAAACTGCAGCATACATTTGATCTGAGCTTCCAGTACTTTAGTTTTAGTCTCCAAACATCCCAAAAGGGATTTGACCTTCCTTATCTTTCAGTTTCTTCTTCACAATTCCCCTCATCTGAGAGAAGTTACCCTTTCTAAAGTTAAACGTGGCTCTGTGGGTCTTTGGGGGCAGCTCCTATATCAGCAAATGCTAAACTTTACAGCATTATGGCCATCCATTTTACCATGTATTCACCACTATATACCAGGGGTGGCCAACGGTACTTTCCAGATGTTTTTTGCCTACAACTCCCATCAGCCCAGCCATTGGCCATGCTGGCTGGGGCTGATGGGAGTTGTAGGGAAAAAGCATCTGGAAAGCTACCGCTGGCCACTCCTGCTATATACCATATATATTTTCCTCTTTAGAGAATAGTACAATTCAAATGGTCTTTTGAGGACCACTCCATTAGCCATATTTTATATAGGAGGATACTGCAATGACACGGAGAAGGTAGCCAGCAATGTTGTTTTGCAACAGCATTTAGAATTGCTAGGGATATGCCCTTCAGGCCTGCGCAGAGGAATTTTTAGGTGAAGCACAGTGTGCGCGGTACTGGCTCCACCCTTTCACCTGGGGGTCATCTGCCATGGCCCAGTAAGCCGGGACGCTGGCAGCAAGTCCTCCAGGTGGTAGGTGTTACATTAACGAGCACTATCTGCCCGGGTTTGATGTTAAGAGTTTTCCTTCTCTTGGCTGGCGAGGTTGGTGAGCCCAGCCTGCCCATCCGGTTATACCGCCGGACATTCGGTCGCACCATGACGTGGCAAACTCTGTGAGAAACGGGGGGGGGGGGGGACCAGCGGGAAGGTGTTGCCACGGATGTAGTAATGCAGGAGAGGCCACTGCAGTGACCATCTGCCAGGCATAGCCGGACAGTGACCACGCGGCGTTCACTACACCGGGAAAGGAGAGGCTATGTATTGCGCATATACTTTCCCTGGGGGGGCAGGATACCCAAGAGGGAGCCCCCCCTCCCTCCCAGAATTACTAGGAAATAGATGCTAAAGTGCTGCCTAGTTTAAGTAAATATACAAAACTCTTTCCCCACTTCTTCACACAACATTTCTTTTGGATCCTTGTTTTAGGGCGAGCAGCCCACAATGCTGCAGAAACAGTCAAAATCATGACTAGAAGAATTCCTAGGATGGGGGTTTAAACCCTCTAAACCAGAGCTGTTGAACTCACTTGTTATGAGAGACATATCTGACATAAATGTCACTTTGCTGGGCTGGGCTGGGCCATGCACGCCATGAAATGTAACACAAGGTACCAGAGATATAAACCATATAAAGGAGATTTCAGATATTGAATAGCAATGGCAGATGAATGACAATAGCAGGTTTGATTGGATTAGGTGTAATATGCAGATGGATAGTAGGCATGGCTATACCAGCACTAGGGTTGCCAATCCCCAGGTGGGGGCAGGGGATCCCCCGGTTTAGAAGCCCTCCCCCCGCTTGAGGGTCATCAGAAAGCGGGGGGGGGGGAGGGAGGGGAGGGAAATGTCTGCTGGGAACTCTATTATTCCCTATGGAGATTTATTCCCATAGAAAATCATAAAGAATTGGTATCTGGGGCTCAGGGGAGGGGCTGTTTTTTAGGTTAGATGCACCAAATTTTCAGCATAGTATCTAGTGCCTCTCCCCAAAATATCCCCCAAGTTTCAAAAAGTTTGGACCAGGGGGTCCAATTCTATGAGCCCCAAAAGAAGGTGCCCCTATCCATTATTTCCTATGGAAGGAAGGCATTGAAAAGGTGTGCCGTCCCTTTAAATGTGATGGCCAGAACTCCCTTTGGAGTTCCATTACGCTTGTCACAGCCTTGATCTTGGCTCCACCCCCAAAGTCTCCTGGCTCCACCCCCAAAGTCCCCAGATATTTCTAGAATTGGACTTGGCAACCCTAACCAGCACCGGTAACGAGACAGGAAACCTAGCTCTCAATTCAATCCAGGGGGATTCAGTCCAGGAAGACGCAAAGAATAAATGGACACAAGTCTGACCTCAGAAACCACAACATTCAGTTGCTGACCTAAGAGTAGCAGTGCTCTTACAAAGCAATTTCAACGGATGATTCAAAAGAGCGACTGCTGAATTGCAGCTGATAATGAAGCTCAAGACAATGCATCCTCCTGGATTGAATCGAGAGCTATTTTTCCTGACGGATTACCAGTGTGTGCTATTATCATTTGGCATCTGAAATCACACCACTCTCCAATACATAAGGGCCAATCGGAGTGTTCTAATTCCTAATCCAGGTCTTTTTGAAAGAAAATGAATCCGGATAGGAACAGAGAAATCCATTTCGTTTTTTTTTTAAAAAAAACAACTTTTCAGAATAAGCCAAAATAACTTCCTCAATTTACATTATGCTCATCAGAAAAATCCACCCACCCACCAGCCTCCCTCTGAAGAATAGGTGTGTTTGCACACAAAAGCTTATACCTGGAATAAAACTTTGCTTATCTTAAAGCTGCCACGGGACTCCAACTTTGTTTTCTCTCCCTCTCTTTCTCCCCCCCCCCTCCCTTCTCTCCCGCATGAACATAAAGCAGCCATGGAGCATTCCCCCTCTGTGTCTGAGAGAAAGCGGGCAGGGGAGGAAGCCAAGAGGCAGGAAGCCAAAAGCCACTGAGGAAGCTGGAGGAAAAGCAGCTATGGTGCAGCTGCAGGGGCAGGCCTGGAGAAGGAAGCAGAAGTAGTAAGTTGCTTGTGGGCCCAATCTGAGCCCTTTGCAGGTCAGATCAGGCTGTGGGCCACATGTCTGACATTCCTGGCTTAGAAGGTATAGCTCTGCTGAGGATTGTACTGCTAAGCACTGAGAGGTGGAAACAACACTCAGACTTTCTTCTAAGATGCTATCAGATATTCCAGAAGAACAATCTGTTTACTTCTTTTTCAGTTTTCCTTTTGAGTCAGAACCTCTGCATGAAACACCATTGCTTCAGCCCACTTTCCCTCTCTGCCATATTTTTTTGCTTTCACAAACATTCTGTTTCAAATTGGGACTCAATCCTATCAAATCCCTCATGTTCGTTAGCTTCTCAGATGCCAAATCCAGCCTCTTTGATCTTTAAGGCAACACTTCTGAGGGGTGTTTCCTTAACCTTCTGAGTTATTTCTCTTTCTCTCAACCCTATGCATAATATCCTCTTGCAACCCTGAAAGTGAATTCTTTATCAGATTTTCTTTCCTGGCATACACATACATTTGTTATTACAGGACAGCTTGTGGAAATACTTACATGCACTCCACCATCCCCTTCACTATTTCCAAAGCTCAAACAAATCTTCAAAGGGAAACACAAATGCAGCGAATTCCACAAATCTGCAGAGAAGACGTGTGCTATGTTGGTTTGTGGAGAGGCTGAGCCACACTTCCTTGCTCACATTTACACAGAGTGCATTCACACATGCATACAATATAGCTTTATGGACTATCACTATCATCATGCTTTACTGTTCTTTTAAATATCTGAAATAATGAAATGCAGTTAAAAACTATATTTGTGTAAATGTCAGGGTTGATTCCAATGGTTGCTGGGATATTGTACTTTTCATGACTTGGACCCATCAAAAACTCTGACCTTGCCGTAGGGTCGCCAATCCCCAGGTGGGGGCAGGGGATCCCCCAGTTTGGAGGCCCTCCCCCCCTGCTTCAGGGTCGTCAGAAAGCGGGGGGAGGGGAGGGAAATGTCTGCTGGGAACTCTGTTATTCCCTATGGAGATTTATTCCCATAGAAAATAATGGAGAATTGATAAGCGGGTATCTGGAGCTCTGGGGGGGGGGCTGTTTTTTGAGGTAGATGCACCAAATTTTCAGTACAGCATCTAGTGCCTCTCCCCAAAGTACCCCTCAAGTTTCAAAATGATTGGACCAGGGGGTCCAATTCTATGAGCCCCAAAAGAAGGTGCCCCTATCCTTCATTGTTTCCTATGGAAGAAAGGCACTGAAAAGGTGTGCCGTCCCTTTAAATGTGATGGCCAAAACTCCCTTTGGAGTTCAGTTATGCTTGTCACAGCCTTGATCTTGGCTCCACCCCTAATGTCTCCTGGCTCCACCCCCAAACTCCCCAGATATTTCTTAAATTGGACTTGGCAACCCTACCTTGCCAGCCTGCACTGAAAGTGAGAATGTATTCTTCTGGCCACATCTTGTTTAAAAATGCAGAAAACTGATATGCTGCCTCTCCAGAATTCTGCTAGAGGCAGCTTAGACTAGTTCAAAGGGGAATCTCCAGCCACCTTCACCCAGAAAGCAGGGATGGTCAATCTCATGACGCCAAGCTCTGACATAAATGAGACCTTGTAGGGCTGGGCCATGTGTATCATAAAATGTAATGCCAGGTAGCAGAGATACAAACTTTATAAAGGACACAAACACAATTGAAACTTTAAAATAAACATGCTTAAAACCATCATCACTTGTTGGCTTTCTTTGTATCTCTCCCATGGAATCCAGGGAACTGGGCAAAGGAAGCTCTGGCTTTTTCCTTCCTTCCCTAGGGGACCAGGGGGAGCAGGAGCCTCAGCCAACAGAAGGAAGAGAGGCTTGGCTCAGTAGTTCTGCTGGGCAATTGAAGAAGCCTGGCAAAGCAAACTATGCTGCAGAAAGAAGCAAGAGAGAGGGAGAAGGAAGCAGATGACAGCCAGTTGCTCAGGGGGCTGATTCAACCCTTGGCATACCTGAAATAGGGTTTCCTTGCTGTAAATGCCTAGGGCCCACAAAAACAAATACGTCAGATTTGTATTGAATACAACCGACTTTCAATGTGCGCTGCATTCCAAGCATCAGATCTGCACAGAGTAACACTGAACTCAAAAGTATGTGCTTTTTCAAAGACACGTTGCTATGAGACTGTCCCACACTACAATCTGTATCGCGGCCTTGTTTCTAGTGGACAATGGGAAGTGGCCAGAGCAAGTGCAGCTTAAAGTAGTAGTATGAGTTTTACCTATTCAAACGTTGCTCATGAAAGAGGAATACCAGTTATCTAAACACAGCTGACAAATGCTGAACTGAAAAAAAAAAAACCCCAAGAAAATACAGACACAGCAAACAAAGGAAACAACCTCACATATCCCTCCTCCATTCTTTAGAAGGGATATTCAATAACAGAAATATATGCTTCCTTTTCATACATACAATGCCCTCTTTTCAGGGCTTCTAGGTTCTCTGATAGTAGTTGGGAAATGACTGCATCTGAAATATTGGAGAGCTGGGTTTATAACTGGTATACTTCTTCACCCAAAGGGTGATTAACATGTGGAATTCACTGCCACAGGAGGTGGTGGCGGCCACAAGTATAGCCACCTTCAAGCGGGGTTTAGATAAAAATATGGAGCACAGGTCCATCAGTGGCTATTAGCCACAGTGTGTGTGTATATATAAATTTTTTTGCCACTGTGTGACACAGAGTGTTGGACTGGATGGGCCGTTGGCCTGATCCAACATGGGTTCTCTTATGTTCTTATGGTACCGTGGAATGGATATTTGGATTCATCTGGCATATGAAGAAGCCTGCCTTGTGTGATAAGAATGTTGGAGGACCATGTGGCGTTTTGATTTCCCCCCCAAATGTATGATAATAGGCTGGGTGGGCCATGGATTTGATTTAGGTACAAGCAACTTTGTAGGGCTTTCTATACACCGCAGTGACCTGGCATGCTTCCCTACAGTTTCCGTCCGTAACATGCAGTCATGCTTGGAAGCTGGGTCTCTGTGGGTGAGGCCCTCTCCATGTGGTCCTCGGCTTCCAGATATTACCATAACTATGTGTGAAACTACCAAGGAGAACCCTACTCGTGTAGTATTATGATAACACATGAAGGGCCCCCTCTAAGCATCCATCTAGATTTTAGAAAGTTTGAAAATGAAAATTAAGCTACAAAACAAGAAGGGCTTGGAAAAGAACACAAGAAAGGACTTTCTCCACCTTCTTTACCCCCCCCCCCAAAAAAAGCAAACAAGTCAAAAATCCAAAAGACAGGTCCTTAAGGGAAACCAACGTTATCCCTCTACTTTCGTGTTCCTCCAAAGTGTAACCTTCTGCCATGCAGAACAACAAAGAAGTTTGAAATGAATGTGCAGCTGTTCTCTTCTCCTTCCTGCTGCTCTCTTGCAAAGAAATCTAAGGCTCAGGGCCGGTTATGATGAAGATGATAATTCATCTCCATGCTCTCCACCGACATCACAATGCTTTGCTGCCAATTAAAGCGCAAGCCTGTGTGTGGGGCAAGCATCCAGCTGCTCGGGCAGACAGAAACGATCGGGTTTGATTTAAAATGTCCCTCTTGTGGTTTTTTTTGGCCGCTCCACCCCTATCACTGTTAACATCTCTGGATTGATTAGATGGGGGGGGGGTCCTTTTCTGATTAATTAACACATTGTGGGAGGAGGGGAGGGACGGTGGCTCAGTGGTAGAGCATCTGCTTGGGAAGCAGAAGGTCCCAGGTTCAATCCCTGGCATCTCCAAAAAAGGGTCCAGGCAAATAGGTGTGAAAAACCTCAGCTGGAGACCCTGGAGAGCAGGGGAGGGATGGTGGCTCAGTGGTAGAGCATCTGCTTGGGAAGCAGAAGGTCCCAGGTTCAATCCCTGGCATCTCCAAAAAAGGGTCCAGGCAAATAGGTGTGAAAAACCTCAGCTGGAGACCCTGGAGAGCAGGGGAGGGATGGTGGCTCAGTGGTAGAGCATCTGCTTGGGAAGCAGAAGGTCCCAGGTTCAATCCCTGGCATCTCCAAAAAAGGGTCCAGGCAAACAGGTGTGAAAAACCTCAGCTTGAGACCCTGGAGAGCAGGGAAGGGATGGTGGCTCAGTGGCAGAGCATCTGCTTGGGAAGCAGAAGGTCCCAGGTTCAATCCCTGGCATCTCCAAAAAAGGGTCCAGGCAAAGAGGTGTGAAAAACCTCAGCCTGAGACCCTGGAGAGCCACTGCCAGTCTGAGAAGACAATACTGACTTTGATGGACCAAAGGTCTGATTCAGTAGAAGGCAGCTTCATATGTTCAGATGTATTGTGGGTCCAGTTGTTGATCTATAATACTTCACCTGCAAGTTTCTACCATATTTAAAACATTTTATATCATTTTCCAACAAGCTTTTAATTTGTTGCATTTGAAACCAATCATATTTATTGTCTAGCTCTTCCGAAGATTTTAATTCAATTTTATCTCCTCGAATCTTGAGCAGTTGGTTATATGACATTTCTCTTTTATCGTCGGATTCAGCTGTTATTTTTATTACTTCTGCTGGCACTATCCACAGCGGTTTTCTCTCGCCCCCATATTTCTTATATTTTATCCAAGTACTTAGTAAAGTGTTTCTAACATAGTGGTGAGAGAAAAGACCATCCATTTTATTCTTCCCATAATACATATACGCGTGCCAGCCGAATTTATTTCCGTGAGCTTCTAACCATAAAGGTTTTTTATCTAACAGCATTATCCAATCTTTAATCCATGTCAAACAAACTGCATCATGATACAATCTTAGATCAGGAAGTTGAAAACCTCCTCTCTCTTTAGCATCTGTTAAAATCTTCATCTTTATTCTTGGTTTCTTTCCGGCCCATATAAAGTCGGAGATTTTCCTTTGCCATTTGCTAAATTGTTTTGCATCTTTTACAATCGGGATGGTTTGGTTTTGTAGGCAAAAACATCTGGAGAGCTACTGTTGGCCACCCCTGCCCTAAGGGATCACTATAGGCCTCTGAGGGAAAGGCCTTTCCTCCTGGGGAACCACTGTTGCCAATCTCCAGGTGGAGCCTGGAGATCACTCAGAGTTACAACTGCTCACCAAATGGCAGAAATCAGCTCCCCTTGAGGTGGTGGGGGGAGTGAATGCCTTCACTTGCGTGGGCGGGAAGACAGCCAGATGGGGGAGGGCACTTTAGTGGTACCTTTCTAGGCTGGTAGGAAATTCCTAAGGGATCACTACAGGCCTCTGAGGGAAAGGCCTTTCCTCCTGGGGAACCACTGTTGCCAATCTCCAAGTGAAGACTGGAGATCTCTCAGAATAACAACTGCTATCCAAATAGATGGCAGAGATCAGCTTCCGTTGAGATGGGGCGGAGTGAATGCCTTCAGTGGGGTGGGTGGGAAGACAGCAAGGATGGGAGTGGGCACTCACCCAGAGGCCTTTAGTGGAACCTTTCCAAATTGGTGGGAAATTCCTGGAGATTCTGTGGTGGAATTTGAGGAGGACATATGAGTTAGGGCTTCAGAGTGGGATCTGCCAGATCCAGGTTCTTGCTGTGGAAGCTGATTGAGCGATTTTGGACCAGGCATAGACTTCCAGCCTAACCTGCCTCACAAGGTTGTTGTTCAGATCGCATGGGGGGGGGGAGAGGAGACTGATGCAAACTGCCTTGTCCCCCCCCCCCTCCACTATGAAGAAAGACTATCATTTTCCTATGTAGAATCTTCAGGGAGGGGGAAGGCAATGGAAAGCTGAAGTCAGAGGACAGATAAATGAAAGGAGATAGGGTTGCCAACTCCAGGCTAGGGGTCGGGCCTGGAGAGAGTGGAGTTTGAGAAGGAATAGGACAGGTACAATGTCATTTCCTTCTGGGGAGGCACTGGAGATCACTCGGATTTACAATTCTCTAGTTTAGCTCCCCTTGAGGTGGAGGGGGGTGGTCAATGCCTTCACTTGGATGGGTGGGAAGACAGCAAGGGTGGCAGGCACTTGCCCAGAGCCTCCTTCTAGAGTCCGTTGTATTTTTCTTCACAATGGGCCTTACTCCTGGTTCGATATAAATTGTGATGGATCACAGTTACTATCTGTGAGTTTTCTTTGTACAATCAGATAGGAGAACCTAGTTCAAGTCTATCTAAAGCAGTTAACAAACCTGTGTACATTTCATATTTGTGAGGGTATTTTAGATGTGCCAGATAGGTGAGTTGCTTTCCCCAGAGGAGCAAAAATCCTTCATCTGTTGCCTCTTTTCTTGTCTTCTCCAGTTCTTCTCATGTTTATTTCTAGCTTCCTTAGGGGGAGGGCTCTTCCTCCTTTCTTTCTGCAGGGGGTGGAGTGTCATCTTGTTTCAAAGTAGTTTTCAGCAAATATACATCCCCAGAGAAGACAAATGGAGTCAAACTATGCATTCAAGGGCCTGTTACCTTTTAAGCTGCAACTACTGCCCAGGCTTCACAAGAAGCACCTGTAGCTATAGTGTCCATCTCTCTCCACCCAGCCCCTTAACCTCATTTTTAGCATAACATCACAGTCTTGAAGTTAGCTACAGAAGCCAAATTATAGAGGGAAGCAAAAAAAGGGAAAAAATAAAGTTTATGTAGCAGGAAAATAACGAAGTCCCACACATTGCTTGGTATGAAACGAGGCATTTTGCTTTGACATCAAAGCAGAATTTAGTCGGCATAAGCCCCAAAATGACTAAATTAAAATCATAAGCCTTCGGACTGTTTTTTTTATTCACCACCCAAAACAAGCAGGCAAGCCCCCAGCCTTATCTATTCAAATGCCCCACCTTCCTGTATTTTTCCATTCCTTGTCCCTCTGCTTATCAGCACGAAGCTCCTTTGCAGGGCCTCTTTCTATCTACTTTACAACCTTGGATTCACACCCATTTGAGCTGTTACTTTTAGATGTCACATCAGACGTTCTCTTCTGAAGGCAAAACCGTATTTTTCAATTATTATTATTTTATAGGGCTATTCATTAATTATTCAGGGGTCCCTCTTCATTAACAACAACCACCCAAAAAGAGCAGCAAAAGAAGGAAGAGAAAAGAAGGAGGAAACTTTAAAAGGGACAAGAAAGGAGTCTGAAAGAGGTAAGGAGGTAGAGTATCAAGCAAGCAAACACCAAGAAACGTATCAGCGGGCATTATGGACACCTCATTAAGGACTGCTGATGTATCGAGATGCGGAAATGCAGGGGGAGGTTCATAATCATCTCTGCATCCCTGTATCGGAAATCCCTAGCAGTCTTTATAAACCCTGCTTTATTAACACCCCTTTAATCTAGTGCCAGTCTCCTTCCTCCGGAGCAGGGGTCCCCAAATCCCAGGCCACGGGCCAGTCCCAGTCTGTGGCCTGTTAGCAGAGGTGCCGCGCCACCCTTTTCACCAGCCCGGAACCTGGACGGACGAAAGAGGCAGTGCAGCCTTGCAGGGGAGACAGCCTCTGAGTGAGGCCGAGCGACCTTGCTGTTGTTGCGACCTTCACCCATCCCTCATTTAAATAAAAGCTCACCGATTGGATGGCCGCTTCTGCTGCCTGGCCACTTAGCAGGGAGGCAGCAGAAGCAGCCTGTCTCTCCCCTCCCCAGGGGGGGCAAGGACGGGGTGGGTGGCAGCCTGGGGCAGCAAAAACCCCCAGTGCCACACCCCTCACTGGTCTGTGGAAAAACTGTCGTCCATGAAACTGGTCCCTGTTTTTAGGATAATTTTATCTGTTGCCAAAAAGGTTGGGAGCCACTGCTCCCGAGGAAGCAGAGAAGGAACTACAAGTCAGCTATCAATATACACTAGAGGTGTCAAACATACAATCCACAAGGTCTTTAATCCGTCCCACAGGTAGAGCACCCCCCCCCCCCCCATGATCCCCCTTCCCCATTAAAGATTTTCTGCCAGTTACTGTTGGGATCGGCAGTGTGATTGGCAGCTCTGCTGACTGGCTTTCCCCTGCTGGCTACGATCAGCTACTTCCTCTTTTCCCATGCAAATCCCACCCCCTCATTACTCGGGTAGAAGAAGAAGAAGAAGAAGATATTGGATTTATATCCCGCCCTCCACTCCGAAGAGTCTCAGAGTGGCTCACAATCTCCTTTCCCTTCCTCCCCCACAACAGACACCCTGTGAGGTGGGTGGGGCTGGAGAGGGCTCTCACAGCAGCTGCCCTTTCAAGGCCAGAGTCTCAGAGCGGCTCACAATCTCCTTTCCCTTCCTCCCCCACAACAGACACCCTATGAGGTAGATGAAGATACTGGATTTATATCCCGCCCTCCACTCCGAAGAGTCTCAGAGTGGCTCACAATCTCCTTTATCTTCCTCCCCCACAACAGACACCCTGTGAGGTGGGTGGGGCTGAGAGGCTCTCACAGGAGCTGCCCTTTCAAAAACAGAGGCTCAGAGCGGCCTACAATCTCCTTTATCTTCTCCCCCCACAACAGACACCCTGTGAGGTGGGTGGGGCTGAGAGGGCTCTCACAGGAGCTGCCCTTTCAAGAACAGAGGCTCAGAGTGGCCTGCAATCTCCTTTATCTTCCTCCCCCACAACAGACACCCTGTGAGGTGGGTGGGGCTGGAGAGGGCTCTCCCAGCAGCTGCCCTTTCAAGGACAACCTCTGCCAGAGCTATGGCTGACCCAAAGCCATTCCAGCAGGTGCAAGTGGAAGAGTGGGGAATCAAACCCGGTTCTCCCAGATAAGAGTCCGCACCCTTAACCACTACACCAAACTGGCTCTCCTCCAAACTGGGTCTGCCTTGTTACTGCTGGCCTGTGCACGTGAGAAGCTACCTCTAAGTCCATTGGCACCTAAAGACCGACAACGTTTCCTTCAAGATACGAGCCGGGTCTGCAACTGTTTCAGGCAGCGGGGTGGGGGGGGCATCAATAATAAAAGATTGCAAGAGTGGCAAATGCTTTAAGCATGTTTGTATTTTAAGTAAAAAAAAGCAGAGGTCATGGGTGTGGGGGAAGGTATTTGTGAATTCCCTGAATTGTGCAGGGGTTGGACTAGATGATCCTGGTGGTCCTTTCCCACTCTATTATGCTGTAGTATATTTGTGTTTGTGTCTTTTATCAAGTTTATATCTCTGCTCCCTGGCGTTACATTTTATGATACACATGGCCCGGCTCAACAAGGTCTCATTTATGTCAGATCTATCCCTTATTACCAATGAGTTCGACACCCCTGAATACATCGCTAGCCACTGGTGTCACTAGTCAGCACATGCCCTACCTTGTAAGATCCCGGCTACAGTCTTGTTTCCATGTACTGGCTACTTGTCTTGTAGAATTCGATAGCATTTACTTCCAAATAAATATGCAAAGTGCAGACATTTTAAGGCTGATGAGATATAGCTCCCATCTTGTATCTTCTCCGGCATTGATTAATGAAAGATTAGTAAGAGAACTGCGGGAATTGTAATTGTGAAGAATCAAATTCCCTTCAGTTCTGCCCTTTGTTATTACACCCATGTGTTAGAGGACTACTAATATCAAACATGCCATGACAAAGATTAAACCCATTTGTCTATAGATGATAAAAGGGGCCTTGACAACTTTGTATGCTTTTATCAGAATATAAGAAAGCTTGAAAGACAAATGAGTAAGATCTATAACAATTGGTATTTAGGACATGTAATAATCATGGTGTTCCATAAACCTCTCATGGGCGTCAAAACATATGGCTTGCGGGCCTGATCCAGCCCGCAGAGGGCTTCAATCAGGCCCACCAGCAACTAGCCATTGTCTGATTCTTTCTCCCTTGCCTGCTTTCCTCAGTCACCATTTTGTGTTTCTCCCCTGCAATAAGCCAGCCAGCAAAGCAGCCTCTTCTTGGTCTTTCCCCACTCTTTTTTCTCAAAGGGATGAGGAGAGAGGAGAAGCCTCAGCCAATGAAGGAACTTGGCTCTATAGCTCTGCTGTGTTGATTAAGTTTGCCAGGCTCAATCAATCACACTGCAGAGCTACTGAGCCAAGTCTCTCTTCCTTCTAGTGACTAAAGCTCCTCCCTCTCCTTGTCCCTGGAAGGAAGGAAAGAGCCAGATTTTCCTTTGCCCAGTCCCCATCATTGGGAGAGATACAAAGAAAGCACTTTTAAGATTAGTGACATTTTATTGAAGGTATGAGCTTTTTGCCTTGCTACAGAGAAAGAGAGAGTTTTGTTGGGCTTGTTACAGGTGCAACTGGGTTCCCCTCCTTTTTTCACTATATTCATGCTCTCCAGTCTTTCTCAATAGGAAATCATGTGAACTATTTAGAAAAGCAATAACAACAAACCAGGATTAGGCTGAGAGTGTGTCCAGCCCAGGTTCACTCAGCAAATTTCCTTTTATTTTTCTTTCATAATTTCCTTTTATCGGTGATCTTCCCAGATAGTAGGCTGATACTGACCACTGTACATGGGCGTCTCTCTGTTCTTCCACTGCCACATAGCAGCTGTAGTTATTTTTCTGGGGAAGACTATAGTTTTGTAGACTAGCACATAGCCCTCAGTCTATGCCATGGTGCCTTCTCATGTTCTTGACTAGCACATGACGCAACTTCTGTACAAAAGATCACAATGTCCAGCTGCTTCATGTTTTCCTCTGGGTCTTAGGCTCAAAGCATCGACCACGAGATCTCTGTAATGAATGTCAATAAATCCAATGTAGGTTTGCAACTTACAGATGTGTACACCTGGACAACACCTGAACAGTATATTCAAGATCGGTACAGCAGAGACATTGTCTGCAGTTTTTGAATGCAATAATTCATAGCAAGAGTAGACATTAAGCAGACTGTAAAACAAAACATTGTAAGTGTGCTAATGTTTTAAGCATGTTTTATTGGAAGTAAAAAAAAAATCTTTAACTGTGTTTGCCTGTGCCCTTTATAAAGTTTATATCTGTGCTACTTGGCATTACATTTTTGACACGCATGGCCTTGCTCGACAAGGTCTCATTTATGTCAAATCCAGCCCTCATGACAAATGAGTTCAACACCTTTGTTCTACACATTTGAAAGATGTTTCAGATTTGATTTTTTTTAAAATGTGGCACATTATTCCAGAATTCTAGAAAATTATTTCAGTGTAAGGTTCTTCTTCCATGGATCCACGAGAAGGAACATTTAGCATGCGATTCTCACATCCTAGATTTAGATGTGTGACAAGACAGTGCAAAGTATGAAGGCAGTCATGTTCTGGATTTCTGTGCAGAGTTGCTCCAGTTTAAATCTGTCAATTTCAATGGGTTTGGACCACAGTAACGGCAATGGTAAGCCACACTGTAAAAAGTCCGCCAAGAAAACATCATGCTGTGACATCACCCTTTGGGTTAGTAAATGACTCAGTGCTTGCACAGGGGACTACCTTTACCTTTTTAACTCTGCATAGGATTGCACTGTTAGACACTTGCTTGGGGATTATATGGTTCTGAATTGTGAACTTGGTTGTGGCTTCTTCCACAGATATTCCTTCATAAAGAAAAATATTATTTTGGAAAAGGCCTTTAAATAAGTGTGTGTGTGTGTGTTTGTGTGTATACATGTAGGGATTCCTTGCACATATCGCTCCAAAACAGGGCCAATAACTTACACCAGGGCATTTACTCATATGGAAAAATATCATTCGGGTTGTTTGGGCTTGTTTGTAATTCAAGACTGAGGCCCCGTATGCTAACTAAAGAGAAAGGTCTGATTTCCCCTTGCTAATACTGCTTAATTGCATTTGAGCTAAGATCCCACTTTTATACAAATGCACCATTAAAACGCCTATTGATCTCCAAGGACTGTTAAGGGAAGATTAAATTTCAGGGTCAGGACCTTACATCTTGTTTTGCACAATATTTGTAGGACACCGAACGCATTTTCGATAATGCCAAATGACTATTTGTTGTTGCCTTTAAATTCTACATTAAGTCGCAAACTGGTACATATAGTATGAAGTGCGCTGGCACTTTCTAGCCCTCACAACCCAACGAACCACAGTTTGCACAGAAAATTAAAAAAAAAATACGAACCAAACCACCGAACCAGGCACACCAACGAACCATGAAACAAAATGAACTACCGTTTTTGCATTTCATGCCCATCCCTACTCTCTTCCCTTGTTCAACACCCCCCCAGGTGAAATGTTAAACCTGCAAGAACCCCAGCTGACATAGCTTTAAACTTTCCCACTGAACACGCTGAGAGAGAAAATACAGGTTCTCACCCTGTCCCCAAGCCCCAGGTTCGTTTAGGATACCAACCAAGCCTGCAGCCAGTCACCGTCTCTCCTAAATGCTATAAAAAGCACCTGCAGAAGGGTGCTTCATATAAACAGGCAAGGAGAAAAACAGACACTGTTGTACATTGCTAATGCTGCTCAGTGCTCTTCATAGGTTTTTCTATTCAGGACACAGACACCAATTGAGGGTACAATGGCAGTGCATGTAACTGGGGGAGAGAAATAGGCTACAATTATTTTCCCATTCCTTTCACATGTACTTTGTGCACTGCCTCAACAGACCTGACTTCCTCAATAGCTGCTAGAAGTCAGTATATGCAGTGCAGAAAGGGAGTGTATGGGAGGGGGTGCTGCTATACCATGATAGCACAGTTTCATTTCCTGCAGGGAAGGCAGAAAGAACGCAACTGGTGGTCACTGTGATTACCACACATGTAAGGCCTTGCAAGATCAGAGCAAAATTGCCTTGCAAGATCAGAACACAACATAGCTGCCCCAGCAGACAGTCCACATGCAATTCCACATGGGTAAGTATTGCCTCAGTGTATTCTCCAGCAGGGATCCATGGTAGAGGGAAGGAGCCGAGGACCGGATCTGACACAAATGGGACTTTGTGGGGCCAGGTTATGTGTGTCATAAAAGGTAATGTGAGGTAGTGGAGATATAAACTTTATAAAGGACACAAACGCAAAGATATTATGTTTGACTTAAAATACAAACAAGCTTAAAACTCTTGCAATATTTTGTTTAAAATGGAAAGGAAGGGGACTAGTGGGATCCGGCAATACAATTTTTAAAATAAAACATCCAGGAAAAGCACAAGGATCACAGCAGAAGCTGGAAATATAAAGTGCACTGAGCCTGGGAAATCAATTAAATGGCACTGCAAGCTTCTCTCCCCCCCCCCCCCCGCCCCGCCCCGGGTCTACTCACATTGGCAATGGCTCTCCAGTGTAATATCCCCCTTTGGCTCTGGGATCCCAGGTTACAGTACTCACTAGGTCAGGTCTATTCAGCAGAGACAAGCTGGCTCAAAGTATCAACCCTTTATTTGCAAGTACACAACTCCAGGAAGCATGAGGTTCAGTTGACTATAGGAACACTGAAAAGTGAAACTGATCTCCACTCCACTGAAACACATTGTAGCACAAAGTTGCAAGGAAAACGTGGAATGGATTTTTCATTAAGGTCTCTGAGTCCTATCTATCTGGACACAGAGACCTTAATGGAAAATCCATTCTACATTTTTCTTGCAGTTTTGCTTCCTGCTGCAGCTGGCAAAGACAAGGCAGAAACCTTGTCAGCCCTGGAGCTTCAAAGGGTGAGGAAGGGGGAGAAAAGAGCCCTGCGGGCCTGATTACAGCCCTGGGTGGGATGGTTGTGGCCCATGGGCCAGACATTTGACACCTGCCATAGAGCCCACTTGTTCCTTGCTGCTACTGTGGACCATAACTCATTCTGTTCTTGTGTGTCTTTGGACCCTTGCAGCCATCCAACAGGGGAAGTAACTAAAGTGGATTCCACTCACAAAGCAGTGCCAACCATATGCTGACCCTACAATATGATCAAAGGACTCAATGACCAGTATCCTTCTAGTTTCCTTACTGTGGGTTTGTGAACTCTCTTGTTCTACCCTACCTCCTGCACCAATGCAAGAGGCGTAACAGATGGTTATATGACCAACACACTTGCTCTTCCCATCGGTATCCTATACTAGGAACAGCTCTGTGGTCTTATAATCGGTCAGGGCAGTTTCATAAGTGCACGCACGTCACTGCAGCAAGAGAGTTCATTCACTAAATCCCACTCCCATGACCCTGGGGAGGGGGTCGGCCTTTAAAGAGCCTGGGAGGTGCTTCATCGCCCCTTCCCGGACCTTAAAATTGTGAAAACAGAGGGGGGGGGAGAGGCACTCTGGAAGGGGGTGGGGGGCAAATTTGGTGCCCCCACCCTGCAGGTCCTGGGGTCACGGTGGGGTACCAAAAAGGTTGGGCGCCACTGTTCTATCCAATGCCTTACATAGGCTGTTAAGTATCGACTGTAATAAACTCTGATTATAATTGCTTCCTTTATAGATGGACTTCATGGTATCATTTAGCCTGAACTTACAGTACAACCCTTCTCTGCCTTGGAGAATTTGCTGCTTGTTACATTCAGTTTATCCCACGGGACTTTCATTTCCACAACCCTTTACACATTATAAATTTGAAGGAAAGGTCTCTACTGAAATTCTGGTTGTTGTTGTGTACCCCAATACGTCTCTGGGAATTTGTTTGGCTCCGGGGGCATATTGCTCACCTAGAATAACACAGGGAACAATCCTAAACAGGTGCAATCAAAAGAAAGGCTCATGTTAGTTAATGGGGCTTACTCCCAAAGAAGTAGGGTTGCCAAGTCCAATTCAAGAAATAGCTGGGGACTTTGGGGGTGGAGCCAGGAGACATTGGGGCGGAGCCAGGAACAAGAGTGTGACAAGCATAATTAAACTCCAAGGGAGTTCTGGCCATCACATTTAAAGGGACGGCACACCTTTTCAATTCCTTCCTTCCATAGGAAATAATGAAGGATAAGGGCACATAAGAACATAAGAACATAAGAGAAGCCATGTTGGATCAGGCCAACGGCCCATCAAGTCCAACCCTCTGTGTCACACAGTGGCAAAAAATGTTATATACACACATACACTGTGGCTAATAGCCACTGATGGACCTGTGCTCCATATTTTTATCTAAACCCCTCTTGAAGGTGGCTATACTTGTGGCCGCCACCACCTCCTGTGGCAGTGAATTCCACATGTTAATCACCCTTTGGGTGAAGAAGGACTTCCTTTTATCCGTTTTAACCTTCTTTTGGGGCTCATAGAATTGGACCCCCTGGGCCAATCGTTTTGAAATTTGGGGGATACTTTGGGGAGAGGCACTAGATACTATATTGAAAGTTTGGTGCCTCTACCTCAAAAAACAGCTCCCCCAGAGCCCCCGAAACCTCCAGATCAATTCCCCATTATACCCTATGAGAAGACATTTCCCTCTCCCCCCCCCTCCCCCCCCCGTTTCTGGGAAATCTGATGCAGGGGACAGAACTCACTCACCTCCGGAGGCGCAAAGGCACATGGTCCTTTGGGGGCGTGGCTGGGCTCCCCTCCCTTCACCGGCCAGCTGACTGGGGGCGGGAAGCAGCCTGAGAAAACGGAAGAGCTCTGGCTGCTGCGATCGGGGCTGGGTGGGAAGGGCTGCTGTTCTCCCCCCTCACCTCCCCCCGCTTTCCCTTTTATGGCCAGCGGGGGGAGGAGGCTCCAAATCGGGAGTCTCCAGGCCTAGCGGGGGATTTGGGAACCCTACAAAGAAGTGTCTTTAGGACTGTACCCGAACTCCGTTTAAACCTTATATTAGCCACTGTAGTACAAAATCCAAGTGCTGTACTAGAAATCTGCAAGACTCAGATTTGCTGGATGACCTCAGGACAGACAGTTTCTCTCATCCAAAACCTTCTCACAGGGTTGTTGTAAAAATAATTTGGGAATGGCAGTACCATGCATAGTGCCCCCAAGCACCTTAGAGGTGGAGTGAAATAGAAATGTATTACTCAGATTCTCACAGTCAGGTGTTTACAAACTAGAATAATAGTTGCTGGCCACATGCAAACTCCACTTATTTCAATGGAGAACAGTAAGAACGTAAGAACATAAGAGAAGCCATGTTGGATCAGGTCAATGGCCCATCCAGTCCAACACTGTGTGTTACACAGTGGCCAAATACACACACACACACACACACACACTGTGGCTAATACCCACTGATGGACCTCTGCTCCATATTTTTATCTAACCACCTCTTGAAGCTGGCTATGCTTGTAGCCGCCACCATCTCCTGTGGCAGTGAATTCCACATGTTAATCACCCTTTGGGTGAAGAAGTACCTCCTTTTATCCGTTCTAAACCGACTGCTCAGCAATTTCATTGAATGCCCATGAGTTCTTGTATTGTGAGAAAGGGAGAAAAGTACTTCTTTCTCTACTTTCTCCATCCCATGCATAATCTTGTAAACCTCTATCATGTCACCTCACAGTTGACGTTTCTCCAAGCTAAAGAGCCCCAAGCGTTTTAACCTTTCTTCATAGGGAAAGTGTTCCAAACCTTTAATCATTCTAGTTGCCCTTTTTTGCACTTTTTCCAATCCTTTTTGAGGGGGGGGGGGGCGGAATTGCACACAGTATTCCAAATGAGACCGCACCATCGACTTATACAGGGGCTTTATGATACTGGCTGATTTGTCTTCAATTCCCTTCCCAATAATTCCCAGCATGGCGTTGGCCTTTTTTATTGCAATCGCCTTTTTTATTGCAATCATTTTCAGTGAGTTATCTACCACGACCCCAAGATTTCTCTCTTGGTCAGTCTCTGCCAGTTCACACCCCATCAACTTGTATTTGCAGCTGGGATTCTTGGCCCCAATGTGCATTACTTTGCACTTGGCCACACTGAACCTCATCTGCCACGTTGACGCCCACTCACCCAGCCTCAACAGATCCCTTTGGAGTTCCTCACAATCCTCTCTGGTTCTTACCACCCTGAACAATTTAGTGTCATCAGCAAACTTGGCCACTTCACCGCTTACTCTCAACTCCAAATCATTTATGAACAAGTTAAAGAGCATGGGACCCAGTACTGTGCCCTGCGGCACTCCACTGCTTACCGTCCTCCACTGCACAACAGTGTCCATCATCAGCTTGTAATACGTATTTAAGATGCCAGCTGGGAAATAATAACCCTGGTTTTCAATTCCTGCTTTGTAATGAGATACTGAACTACCAAAAGACACTCATCAGAAGTCCTGCTGAGGACAGAACTTCTCATAAGTGATTTCAGGCCAGCAGCATTAGCTGCAGTGATGGAAACAGCAATAATGGTTTTGCTATACTGAGTACTTTGGATTGGAAAATGGAAACATAAGTAAAATTACAGAAAAAGTTTGGGAGGGGTTATTTTTTTTTCTAATCCATTGGTTCTTTTCACTGTTCTTCGCAACAGCTTTGTGAGGTAGACTAGTCTATGGAATAATAACTGATCCATGGTCATATAACAGTCTAACTGAGGGGGCTGCAGCTTTCTGCACCCCATGATCCCTCTACCCAAATTTGGAGGTCAAATACACAGAGGCAACTGCTCCACATGCTTATCCAATCCCCTCTTGAACCTGGCTATGCTCCTGTGGCAGTGAATTCCATTTATTAATCACCCTTTGGGTGAAGTACTTCCTTTTATCCATTCTAACCCGACTGCTCAGCAATTTCATTGAATGTCCACAAGTTCTCGTATTGTGAGAAAGGGAGAAAAGTACTTCTTTCTCTACCTTCTCTATCTCATGCATAATCTTGTAAACCTCTATCATGTCACCCCGCAGTTGACGTTTCTCCAAGCTGAAGAGCCTCAAACGTTTTAACCTTTCTTCATATGAAAAGTGTTCCAACCCTTTAATCATTCTAGTTGCCCTTTTCTGGACTTTTTCAAATGCTATAATATCTTTTTTGAGGTGCAGTGACCAAAATTGTACACAGTATTCCAAATGAGGCCGCACCATAGATTTATACAGGGGCATTATGATACTGGCTGATTTGTTTTCAATTCCTTTCCTAATAACCCCCAGCGTGGTGTTAGCCTTTTTTATTGCAATCGCACACTGCCTTGATATTTTCAGTGAGTTATCTATCACAACCCCAAGATCTTTCTCTTGGTCAGTCTCCGCCAGTTCACACTCCATCAACTTGAATTTATAGTTAGAATTTTTGGCCCCGATGTGCATTACTTTGCACTTGGCCACATTATTTGCCACATCAACGCCCACTCACTCAGCCTCAACAGATCCCTTTGGAGCACCTCCCAATCCTCTCTGGTTCTCACCAACCTGAACAATTTAGTGTCATCCGCAAGCTTAGCCACTTCACTGCTTACTCCCAACTCCAAATCATTAATGAACAACTTAAAAAGCATCAGACCCAATACCGAGCCCTACGGCACTCCACTGCTTATACCATCTTCCACGTAGAAAATTGCCCATTTATACTTACTCTCTGTTTCCTATTAATTAGCCAGTTTTTGATCCACAAGAGGACCTGTCCTTTTACCCCATGACTCTCAAGTTTACTAAGGAGTCTTTGATGAGGAACTTTATCAAAAGTTTTCTGGAAGTCAAAGCAAGCAACATCTATTGGGTCCCCTTTGTCCACATGTTTGTTCACTAACCTGTTTCAATTTCTCTTCTTCTTCTTACGATGTATCAGGAACATTCATGTATGACACAAAATGTGCAAGCAAGATTTCCAAGAGCTTTCTTTCCAATTCTCAGTTTTTATTGAATTATAACTAGATATACAGCATATGCTAAACCCATTAACCCCCACCCCCCACAACAGAAACTTAGAATACAACTTTACAATCCACTTAGGATCAGAAACACATAGGCACAGTTCATAAAGTAGGTTCACCACAAAGGTAACATAATCTATACAAACAGGCATAATAGCTTGGAGGGTAATAAGAATGGTCAGAGTCTGAAAAAACATATTACACAGAATGCACAGACATGTACAAGATGAACAAACTTTCCTAGTTTTGAGGAGGCATCAAAACCATATTAGAGAAGTCAGGGAGTGTCTCTGCTTTTAGAAAAATATCAGACTATAGTAAAATTTGTTTTTTGGCAGAATGTGGTTAGAAATATGGGCAACAATATGGATCCAAAACCCTACGAAGGTTTCCAAAAGCTTCCTAAGGTGGATATGAGAACATTGTTTTGAAGACAATCTGCATGCAAAATGGATCTGTTGAGAACGATATGAATTCATAGAAAATCTACAGTAGGAGTGGCCAAACTACATCTCCTATGCGCTCCTGCTAAAAAAAAAAAAAAGCCCTGTATCCCAATGTTTTCAAATCATGAGCAAGGATTTGATATTAGCCTCTGATGATTATGTTGACATGTAGAATAGTTTCCTTCCAGTACTTCCTCAAAGAATCCCAATATCCATGTCTGTAAAATACACTATACCCGCCACAGCAAATCCATATCACATTATGCAAAATCTTTTTAAATGCAAGCTGTAATACCAATTTTCAAGAAGGACAGCTTTTACTAGCACATTTTCCAACAGAAATCTCTAGCCACAAAATCCACCTATGACCTATATACAATTAATCAATCTCAGGTGTACAGCATCTTAAAGGTACAGTTCCCCTGACTAACATACAATGCCCACAGTATTTATTACAAATAAGAAAAATCCAATTGAGAACCGAGACTCATTGGTGATACAGAGTTCAGTTTGTGTATCCAATAAACCTCTTAATAACAACCGATGAATGTCCTCTTTCACACATATTATGTGGCTCTTGAATCCCACACTGCCCCCCATTGGCCAGCTTGGAGAGGGCATCTGTCTCTTTAAATCAGTTCTCCAAGCCAAGCCAGCCAACACCTAGGATAATGCATTTAAAGTGAAAGTTCTCTCTACTGCTACTCCTCCCCATCTATTTGCCTCATCTGATCTCATCTAAACATATGATGGTTATTCTATGGGGCTCCTACATTAAGCAAGTTTGGCCCCCCCTTATCTACAGCATGTGGTAAAGCAAGATTTCGCCACCATATGATGGACTCATAGCTCAGTGATTGAAAGGAGCATACATGACGATGATCCAGATAACATATGAAGGGTAAAACATGTCCCTGAACATACACCATGTGTGACAAAAACAGAGGTAACAAAGGAAGCATATATATACACTAGTTTCCTCATGTGGGGGTCGTGCTTGCGTTGCAAAATTATAATGTGGAGAGCAGCTAAAATGTTACCGTCTGGCTTTGTAGCAAATCAACCACAAATCCTGTGCTGAAGAACTAACTTGCATGCTAACTTTCACATTATGAACTGTCGAACTAGCTCAAGACTGCTAACAGGGATCAGTTACGTTGTTCCAGAAAATTCATACAAGAAACAGGGCAGCAATGGAATAATCCACCTTCTGCTATTGTTTCCGGTACTTCTGAGCACTTGCAAAGGTCACAATGCCAGAAGCTGATGGTCCACAGTGCCAGAAGCAACTCAATTCCACATTTGTGACAGTATTGACCTAGGGAGGGTCAGCTTCCCACTGGTCATGGGAATGAGCTACTGGGAAACGAAACTGCATCTTCGCACTAGTTCAGCTTCTTGCCACAGATTGGACTTGCCTTCAAAAATTCAGGCTGCCATCTTACCCACATTTGATTAGGAGCGCAACCTTTTAAACTCAATGGAATTTACTTCTGAGTAGACCTGCTTAGGATCCTCTTTTACTATCTTGCCATTGCCCTTTCCCACTCGAACATACTCCTATTTCCAGCCTCACGGCGCTAAGTCCTGTATGCACGATGCATATTGTACAGGAGCATACCACGAAGCATTCAATGAAATTTTTATAAAGCTTTTGATTATATAATAGCGCAAAGCTTTCATTTTGGGAATGCTGATTTTTTTTTTCCCCAGAAGAGAGACCCACATAGATGGTTAAGAGAAAAAAAAAAATCTGAAAGATGTTTTTCATAATAGGTGTGCACACGTAAAAGGTCATAGATGTGCATTTGTTCTGCAGCTGATGCCTCCTTACTTCGGGAGGAAACCACATTTAACACCAAGGGACATGACCTACAGAAACATGGACAAGATCTCGTGGCATAGGTGCATATGTAAGCACATATAAGCATAAAGTTATGTCGAGAGCAAAGTTCGCAGCATGCCACTGAAAAGTTTTCCCTGAAAGGAAGCACTATGGTCTCTTATTTGAGTGAACAGCTGCATTGCTAGCCAGTTAGCAAACGCTGATTTCCCAACCAAGTGCGGCATCTGTCTCTTGTCATTTCAAGAAAAAGCAGGGCAGAGTTTACATGATGCAACGGGATTAGCAAGAGCAATGCAAACAAACAAACAAAAATTGCAGAAAGTTCTTCACCGACACGTCCTTTCTCCCCCCCCCCTCCTCGTCAACTTTGGAAGGGCAAGAGCTTCTAACGGTTAAAGCTAGCATTCAAAAACACACACCCTTCTTTTCCTTCCAAGGAAGCCTTTTCTTTTGCCCACAGAAACAGCAGCACATCTGCAGCCGCAAGATACCGACATCGAGGGCTGCATTCGAACACACACTGTGCTCCAGTCAATGCCCAATTTCGCACTAGACTTTTAATCTCGGTTTCACTCTGTCCCCAGATTGATTCTACGTTAGAACCAGAGAATCCCAGAAGCCAACTCTTATGATGCTATTATTTGAGCGTAGAACGTCAGCTTGGGGACAGGGGCTAAACCAGGATTAAAAACCCAGCGCGGAATTGGTCAATCTTTAAAAGCCACTCACCCACAAATGCCCCCAACGACCAAGCCTCCGTCAGTCTCAGGAGCAGCCCCCAAGCCGCCTTCCAGCTGCCGTGGCTTTTGCTCTTAAACCACCTCCACCCCCCTTGGAAAAGCCGCGAGAGAAAGGCTGCTCTTCAACGCCCCCCTGCCCTCCCGTCACTCCTCCTCCTCTCCCCCACCAGATTCTGCCCAATCAGCTCCGCCTCGCCGTCTTAAAGCCACAGCACCCTCTTCTGCAGAGCAAAGGACACCAGCCGTTCTTTCTAGCGCAGCCGTGGCTGCTATAAATAGAATCGACCTAGATTTCGGAGGGGAGAACGGGCGGCGTTTTTTTTTTATCGCCGCTTTTCTTTCGCCGATCCGCGGACTGAAGCGCCACCTCCGCGGTGAGCTGATCTGGAACGCTAGGCGGCCAGAACTCCCGTTGGAGTTCAATGATGCTTGTCACAGCCTTGATCTTGGCTCCACCCCTAATGTCTCCTGGCTCCACCCCCAAAGTCTCCTGGCTCCACCCCAAAGTCTCCTGGCTCCACCCCTAATGTCTCCTGGCTCCACCCCCAAAGTCTCCTGGCTCCACCCCAAAGTCTCCTGGCTCCACCCCAAAGTCTCCTGGCTCCACCCCTAATGTCTCCTGGCTCCACCCTCAAAGTCTCCTGGCTCCACCCCCAAAGTCTCCTGGCTCCACCCCCGAAGCCTCCTGGCTCCACCCCAAAGTCTCCTGGCTCCACCCCTAATGTCTCCTGGCTCCACCCCAAAGTCTCCTGGCTCCACCCCAAAGTCTCCTGGCTCCACCCCCAAAGTCTCCCGGCTCCACCCCTAATGTCTCCTGGCTCCACCCCCGAAGTCTCCTGGCTCCACCCCCGAAGCCTCCTGGCTCCACCCCCAAAGTCTCCTGGCTCCACCCCCGAAGTCTCCTGGCTCCACCCCCGAAGCCTTCTGGCTCCACCCCCGAAGCCTCCTGGCTCCACCCCTAATGTCTCCTGGCTCCACCCCTAAAGTCTCCTGGCCCCACCCCTAAAGTCTCCTGGCTCCACCCCCAAAGTCTCCTGGCTCCACCCCCAAAGTCTCCTGGCTCCACCCCCGAAGTCTCCTGGCTCCACCCCCACAGTGCCCAAGACCGTGCCGCCCGGCTTCCCTGGAATCCTCCAAAGAGTATCTCCGGAGCGAACTCCGCGACCCCCGTCGGAAAAGAATGGTCCGCTCCTGCCAAACACTTCCCCATCTATGGGTTTCCTTTAAGGTGGACCGAAGCCGCGGAAGAGGAACCTGAACAACGCTTCAGAATCCAGAGACGATTCGCTTGCTTGGCGGTTCAGGGTTTCGGCTCGCTTACCCCGTGCGCTTCCGCAAGGCGCTGAGCCAAACAAAGGCGGGGAGGAAGGCGGAGGGCGATTCACGTCGCTATTCTTCTCGGAGAACGAAACAGGGCTAGAGAGCATGCAAGATTTTCAGTATTTCAACGGTTTAGGGAACGCCGCTGTTTTAAACGTTAGTTAATAGCCGCTGACGGAGCTAGGGTTGCCAAGTCCAATTCAAGAAATATCTGGGGACTTTGGGGGGTGGAGCCAGGAGACTTTGGGGGTGGAGCCAGGAGACATTAGGGGTGGAGCCAAGATCAAGGCTGTGACAAGCATCATTGAACTCCAAAGGGAGTTCTGGCCGTCACATTTAAAGGCACACCTTTTCAATTCCTTCCTTCCATAGAAAATGATGAAGGATAGGGGCACCTTCTTTTGGGGGCTCATAGAATTGGACCCCCTGGTCCAATCTTTTTGAAACTTGGAGGGTATTTTGGGGAGAGGCACTAGATGCTATATTGAAAATTTGGTGCCTCTACCCCAAAAAACAGACCCCCCAGAACCCCAGATACCCGCAGATCAATTCTCCATGATTTTCTATGGGAATAAATCTCCAGAGTTCCCAGCAGACATTTCCCTCCCCTCCCCCCGCTTTCTGACGACCCTGAAGCAGGGGGAGGGCCTCCAAACCGGGGGATCCCCTGCCCCCACCTGGGGATTGGCAACCCTAGTAGGGTTGCCAAGTCCAATTCAAGAAATATCTGGGGACTTTGGGGGTGGAGCCAGGAGACTTTAGGGGTGGAGCCAAGATCAAGGCTGTGACAAGCATAATTGAACTCCAAAGGGAGTTCTGGCCATCGCATTTAAAGGGATAGCACACCTTTTCAATGCCTTCCTTCCATAGGAAATAATGGATAGGGGCACCTTCTTTTAGGGCTCATAGAATTGGACCCCCTGGTTCAATCTTTTTGAAACTTGGGGGGTATTTTGGGGAGAGGTACTAGATGCTACACTGAAAATTTGGTACCTCTACCCCAAAAAACAGCCCCCCCAGATACCCACGGATCAATTCTCCATGATTTTCTAAGGAAATACATCTCCACAGGGAATAACAGATTTCCCAGCAGACATTTCCCTCCCCTCCCCCCGCTTTCTGACACCCTGAAGCAGGGGGAGGGCCTCCAAACGGGGGGGGGGGATCCCCTGCCCCCACCTGGGGATTGGCAACCCTAGACTAGAGTAACCCTCAATCAATAAAATGAGTAGACGTGCTTAGATTGCTCCCTGGCAAGCACTCATTGGGCACTAGTGGGTTTTACTCCCAGGATTCTTAGGACCGCAGTCCTAGTCACTTACATTATAGTGCAATCCTGAACAGTGTTCCACCAATCTAAACCCATTCTGATTCTCCCCAACTGACGCAGAAAGGTGTAAATCTACTTAGGATGGCACTGCCAGTTTCTGAGCCTCAGTGATTTTTAACTAAAAATGTTATTTATTTATTTTTTCAAACATTTTACAGTTGCATTTCCACCCAAATTAAAATTAACAAGGCAATGAACAATCAAAAAACATTAAAAGGAGCTTTAAAATACACATGTATATGAAACAGGCCGACACGCAAGGCACGTGAACAAGAAGGAGGGTTCAACTTGAATCACCAGTGAGAGCACATGAGACAAAACAGGAAGATCTTTGCCCTCTGACAGTGAGAGAAGGGGACAGGCAAATCTTTCTGGGGAGGAACTTCTGTAGTTTTAATGCCAGGATGGAGAAGAAAGGTTGAAACGCTTGGGACTCTTTAGCTTGGAGAAACGTCGACTGCGGGGTGACATGATAGAGGTTTACAAGATAATGCATGGGATGGAGAAAGTAGAGAAAGAAGTACTTTTCTCCCTTTCTCACAATACAAGAACTCGTGGGCATTTGATGAAATTGCTGAGCAGACAGGTTAAAACGGATAAAAGGAAGTACTTCTTCACCCAAAGGGTGATTAACATGTGGAATTCACTGCCACAGGAGGTGGTGGCGGCCACAAGTATAGCCACCTTCAAGAGGGGTTTAGATAAAAATACGGAGCAGAGGTCCATCAGTGGCTATTAGCCACAGTGTATGTGTGTATATAACATTTTTTGCCACTGTGTGACACAGAGTGTTGGACTGGATGGGCCGTTGGCCTGATCCAACATGGCTTCTCTTATGTTCTTATGTTCTTAAGCCTTTTTCTCAGATAGCCACATCTAGCCTCAGATGGTAGGGGCACTCGAAGCAGGGCCTCCAAAGATGATAATAAGACAAATGTATTCTAGAATAGCCAAATTAAATACGTTCTTTAGAAATTTGCCTCTGGAAATATGTGCTCTATAATTGTGCCAACATTTGTTTTACAGCACATATATAGCTTGGATTGTGTTGGTCCTGCCTGTGAGGTCACCAGATTCTGTCCTCCTGTCCCCAAACTTGCATGTCTGGTCAGAAGTAACCCTGTTTTCATTGATGAAATGTTGAAAAGGTGTGGGTTAGAACGCCCATTTCAGATTCAGTTATGCACTGGAAGTTTTAGTGGTTTTAGGGAAACCTCACTATGCAATCCCCCATCTCCAATATAACAATATAACTTAGTGGCCAGACTTGCCTTGCTGGGTTGGTGTAAGGACCATTTTGCCACTAAGTGAGAAATGTTTTGAACACTTAAAAACAGTGCTATACAAACACTAAGTGTTATTAAAGAAATGCTCCTGTCCACCACATGCTTATCGCCTTGATAGCAAATAAGAGTTTCCATTTTACTGGTTTGGATTTCCAGTCCTTGCCTCCATCTTTGTTGCACCCATACAATGTGCTGTCTGTCTTCTGTGCTGTCCGGATTGTGTGGTTAATTCCCATACAAGTGAAACATTTCCATTAAGGTCATATATACTGATGTAAAAAGTAGACACATGAACAGTACAACACAGGCAATGATCAGACTATGAAGAAATGCATTTCCCCCCCCTTTGGAGGTATGAACTGAGCAAAACCTTCATCTTTTTTTCCCCTTTGGAGGTATGAACTGAACAAAACCTTCATCTTTTTTCACCTTTGGAGGTATGAACTGAGCAAAACCTTCATCTTTTTTTCCCCTTTGGAGGTATGAACTGAGCAAAACCTTCATCTTTTTTTCCCCTTTGGAGGTATGAACTGAGCAAAACCTTCATCTTGAGTTTTAGAATTTTCCCTCCTCTCTGAGCAAAGAACAAGTAGGAGGGAGAAGTCAATTCAATTGCCTCCCAGCCTCACTTCTAGGGTTTCCAATCCCCAGGTGGGGGCAGGGGATCCCCCGGTTTGGAGACCCTCCCCCTGCTTCAGGGTCGTCAGAAAGCGGGGGAGGGGAGGGAAATGTCTGCTGGGAACTCTATTATTCCCTATGGAGATTTATTCCCATAGAAAATCATGGAGAATTGATCCGCTGGTACCTGGGGCTCTGGGGGGGCTGTTTTTTGGGGTAGAAGCACCAAATTTTCAGTACAACATCTAGTGCCTCTCCTCAAAATACTCCCCAAGTTTCAAAAAGATTGGACTAGGGGGTCCAATTCTATGAGCCCCAAAAGAAGGTGCTCCCTTTGGAGTTCAATGATGCTTCTCACAGCCTTGATCTTGGCTCCACCCCCAAAGTCTCCTGGCTCCACCCCCAAAGTCCCCAGATATTTCTTGAATTGGACTTGGCAACCCTACTCACTTCAGCCATCCTTTTAGAAACGATAATAAGTCTAGCTAGAGTCAATGGGATGGTCCAGTCCACCTGCCCCTCCCCACTAGACAGGTGATATTAAGCAGGGGATCAAGATTTGGAGGTATTAAGTGTTAGAAAAAAAACTTCCAGAAAAATCTCTTGGTGTCTTCAGGAAAAGCTTCTTTGATCTGTCCTGACCTGTTCAGCAGGAGGAGAAAGAGTGATGATAAAACTCTTGGGATCAAGGAAGAGGGTCTCTTTTGTGCCGATTCCATCAAGACAGACTGAACTCTTACCTAAGCCTACAGGAGAAGGACATTGCTGGCCTGCACTGAGCTAGGGTTGCCAAGTCCAATTCAAGAAATATCTGGGGACTTTGGGGGTGGAGCCAGGAGACATTAGGGGCAGAGCCAGGAGCAAGGGTGTGACAAGCATAAATGAACTCCAAGGGAGCTCTGGCAACACATTTAAAGGGACGGCACACCTTTTCAATTCCTTCCTTCCATAGGAAATAATGAAGGGTAGGGGCACCTTCTTTTGGGGCTCATAAAATTGGACCCTCTGGTCCAATCTTTTTGGAACTTGGGGGGTATTCTGGGGAGTGGCACTAGATGCTATACTAAAAATTTGGTGCCTCTGCCCCAAAAAACAGCCCCCCCCAGAGCCCCAGATACACGCAGATCAATTCTCCATGATTTTCTATGGGAATAAATCTCCATAGGGAATAACAGAGTTCCCAGCAGACATTCCCCTCCCCTCCCTCTGCTTTCTGATGACCCTGAAGCGGGGGGAGGATCTCCAAACCGGGGGATCCCCTGCCCCCACCTGGGGATTGGCAACCTTACACTGAGCAGAGGCTTAAAGGCGATGGAAACCCTTCAGAACATATGTAATTTTCTAAACTTAAGAGCCTGCCTTATATTTAATATCTGCTAGGCTGTGTGTTGAGAAAACCTTGGAGGGCACAGTGGAATAGGGCCTGCAGGTCAGTGGTGGGATAAGAACAAACTGAAAAATTGATTGGCCAGGCAAATTGGAGTTTGGCATGCACATGCACAGAGAGAGCAACAGAAGTTTTGGAGGTTTTTTTTGAGGGGGGGGGGGGTTTGACTGGAATAGGTCAGGTCAGGCTAGCTAAGATGGAGTTAGCTGAGCAAGCAAGAATACCAAAACTGAAAAAGGCTAGAGCTGCAGGAAGAATGCCAGAAGCAGCAGATAGATCGAAAGAACCAGGATGCCGATGAGATGAAGGCTCTCCTGCTAAGCGGTGGTTAGTCAATAGAGGTGACTGCAGCTGAATGCCCAAGCCAGCAGGATGAGGTCTGGCGCAAGGAACTAGAGCTGGGGAAGTTGTGTTTGTAGGCAGTGAAGGAGACAGAGATCCAGAAACTGACGATGCAGGAGGAACAACGGAAACACGACGTTGAGATGATGGACCTGCAGGTCAATCAGTTACTCCCCCCCACCCCCCAAAAAATCAGCAGAAAAATCCGTTATTCCCAAAGATTTTGTTCCCTACCTGGAAAGGGAAGACCCCTCAATATATCTCTCAGCTCTTGAGAAAGCAGTTCTTGTGAAAGCAGCTATGCAGTGGGGAATCACAGAGGTGGACTACAAGTCCTCCTTCTCCAGCATTTTAACAGGGAGTTTGTTGCTATCTACAATAGCAGGTCCATGGTGGAGCAGGAAATAACTTTTGAACAGTTCAAACTGGGGTCTGATCACTCTAGAAACAGTTTTGGGGCTTATCCCCATGGCTGTGCAAAATGTATAATGACTGTGTGGTAAAAATGAGTGAGATGGGAAGGAGATGGATGGAGTAAAGCCTCAGTGAGATCACAAAAATGTGAGCTTGCAAACTCTGTGCATTTTGGCTGCTTTTTGTGTGTTTACACTTTCATTTACTAGAATTGCAGCTATTGGGGGATGAGGAAATGATGACTATTCAGGTGAACTGCACTGCTGCCTTTGTATGCATTTATTTTGGAAATGGGAAAGTCTGACTCCACCCCAAAGTCTCCTGGCTCCACCCCCAAAGTCCCCAGATATTTTCTGAATTAGACTTGGCAACCCTAATTGTTTCCCCAGCCCCACAAAAAGGTGCCTATTTTTAGAAGAATGTTTTCATTTTATAATCTAAGTAAACAACAACAACAAATTATGAGGCTCCATTCGCTGCTGCAAAATATGCAGCTATGGCCAGATGTGATACAATTTCTTTGCCTTTTGGCATATTCGTATATATTTGCTAAGATCAAATCTGAAATGTCAACCCATTAAAATTTCAGGGTCAGCATGAAAACTCTCTTTGCTGCTGCCTTCGCATGGTTGTGCATGCTCGTGGGAAGAAAAATAAGACATCTAGTGGCTTTTAATGTAACAGCACATAATTCTGGGAAGATATTTTTACATGTGGAACAGAACACAACTTGTTGGTCATAACAGTACAGAGAATAATGGAAATAATTTGTCAGAACATTATTAAGAGCGCATGCTGGAGTTTGGGAATGGGTTGAGTGCGCTCATTTATTACTGATGTGAAAATAGGGGTTGATACACAAGACATCTGAATTGTCCTCTGTTTTTATGTGGATGGAGTGTACAGCTACCCAGTCCTAAGGATCTGCTACACTGGTATCCTGGTGATGGTAGGGTAGCTGTAGTATACTACCTATGTTCTTCCAGTTTGGTGTATTCTATATAGCTCCTGCAGGGGAGAAAATCACTGAAACAGGAAGCGGGAGTTATAATTTGGAGCTCCACTTGGAGGAAAACCAAGAATAAATCAGAGCGTGTATTTTGGCCAGCAACTATCTTATTAGCAGAATACAGAAGGAGCTGTGATTGTACTTGGAATCCTACGCTACTTGGAATCTGAGGTACTTGGAATCCTACGCTATTGTCTAGGTGGGTCAAGAGAAAATGGGAAGGGCGTTATGTTTTCCTCCTAGTATGTTAAAAGAGGGCTGTTTTATACTGACTCATTTGCGGATGTAATATTGTGCCAGCTGGAAGGGCTGGATCAGAGAATTTAGGATCCCAGTTGTTCTTCTCCTTCTCAGTACATCTCCAAGCCACAAAGCTTACACCAGCATCATTGTGCCAGTGCCCTGTAAACATTATGGTAATTCTGGCATGACATCTTGTTATGCTAAGCTTATGCTATGGTGATATTACCTTTAAGACAGATCAGTTTAGGGGCTTACAAATGCCATCCTAAGCGGAGTCAGACACTTCTAAGTCAAAAGGCTTAGAATAGGGTAGCTCTCCTTAGAAAATCAGGCCTGATTTGCAAGAATTTTATTATTTTCTTCTTCATGAAATAAAGCCGAGGGTTGTAGGGAACTCACAGTTTTCACCTGCAGCAAAGGATGTGATCTTTTAGGCAAATTTATAGAAAATATGTGAATGCTGTGTTTCTGGCACACGGAGAATATTGACCACACAAGTAGACCATTTTGAATGTGCAGGGGGAAAATGTAATCCGAAGGGAGGGGGAGGGAAAGCACTCCGCCAACTGACCTGTGTGTTAGTGGAAGTCCAAGATACACCACCATAACTTGCATAAGGGTCACTTATGATGGTGCAGGACCCCAGTGCCACTCCATAGCTCTTGGGCACTGGCAGCAGATTGCAGTAGTTGCTCATTGGTGTGGCCGAGCTGTAGGCCCCTGATTGGGCTGCATTCACAGACACTGTCAGTTGAGGCCAGCATGGCACTCACACCGGCTTCCCATGTATCTCCGTTTTACTTTCCTTCAGGTGGAGATTCAACAGGGAGACTTGGGGGTGTGGAAAGTCTCCTCCCCCTCCCCACCCTGCCAGCCTGCAATTTCAGCCGTCCTTTTGAGGTGGATTGTTGTACCCTGTCAGCCCCTCCGAATTCCGCCACCAATTCCATCTCACTTAGACACGTACCTTGGCGGGGATCCTCAGTCCTCTTCTTCGTGAGCCCAGGGAAGAGGAAGAAGAAGAAGAGGAGATGGGATTTATACTCCACCCTTCACTCAGAATCTCAGAGTGGCATACAATCTCCTTTCTTTCTTCTGCCCGCAACAGACACCCTGTGAGGTAGGTGGGGCTGAGAGAGCTCTCAAAGAACAGCTCTGTGAGAACTGCGACTTAACCCGATGTCTCCCAGTAGGTGCATGTGAAGGGGTGGGGAATCAAACCCGGTGCACTCAACCGCTACATTAAACGGGCTCAATGGTAGTCTTAGCATATCACCATGGTTTGCAGTTCAACAAAGTATGTGTTCTGCTACAACTGTATCCAGGCCCGTAGCTAGGATTTTTCAAGTGGGGGGGGGCATTTTAATTTCTCAGGGGCATTAATGTGACACTGTGCTAAATGACTGGATTGTGTTCAGAATTAGGGTATCAGGTTGCGTAAATATCTCCAGTGCAGCTTTGGGAACCATGGCTGTCATCTCCCTTTTTGAGCTTGAATCGTGTGACCCAAATCTCTTCAGGACTCAGCAGCAACCAGATAACACTTCTCGGATTGCTCAGCTCCTCAACCCATTTACCTTTTCCAGCTAGAGGCTGGCTGGGAAAAGAGAACTAAAGCAAAACAACAACAACCCCTTCCCCTTTTCCTGGAGTATCCGAACAACTGCTTGCTTGGAGGAAGGGGGGGGGGGGCAAGAGAATGGGGGTGATGGTTGGGAAGCAGAAGGAGAGGTTGGGTGATGAGGCTTTTGCTTGAGAACCCCCAAAGTGCACCTGAGAATGAAATCCAGACTCCTGGGCAGCCAAGCCCCAATGGCTGGACCACGCTTGCCTGTGTGTGTCTCTGCTGGGTTCTCTCTGTCTGTATCTGCATGTGCAAAGTGAAGGCAATGTGTAACGTACTGGGAAGCGAGACGCTTCGAAGGCCACATGCTTTATTCGGTGGTACATCACAAGAGAGAGAACACGCGGGCCGGGTCCCGCTTATATACATTACCCAGAACTGCCCCCCAGTCTGACCAGTCCAACTTCCCGCCACAGATCTTGATGGGCGGGGCGTCTGGCGGGGTCGCCTCTGTAGCGATCGCCATGCTATGTTTCAAGACATAACACAATGGCAGCTCCCCTTTCCCACCCTTTCACCCTCCCTTCCTGCTCTGCTGGGTCAGGGGTCTCTGAGGTGGGGGGGCCCTTGTTAGAAAGTCAGGGGGCTGGCTCCCCCAGAGTCCCCTGTAGCTATGGGTCTGTCCGTTTGGTGTTGACTACATGACACAAACTCCAAACCCCTCCCTGCCCTGCTCCCTCCCCAGCCCTTCTGTCACTTCCCCTGAGCACTTCCCAGAGTCATGTCCAAGAAGAAGGGCAGCTGAGGACAGCTGTGAGAAGGCACATTCCCAGGCTTGGGTCCCTGAGCATTGCCCTGCATGGTCTCCTGACCTCTCGGCTGCAGTAGGGCTTTTCACCAGAGTTGGCTGCCACCCCACCCCGCAGGATGTCACCCCACCCAGCTGTTTTGCTGTGCATGATTCATCTGCAAATGACCCCAAAATCCTGATGTGTGGAGGCCCATAGGGAAAGTGACTCCTCTTCCCCCTGGATGATGGTCCCTCGACATCACTCCCCAGAGAGACTGGTAGGAGATGCTGCTCATGTTGGGGAGCATGGAGCAAACTGTGAACAGCTGCACCACTGCCATGGGTGGGCTGCATCACCTGATGTCCTCCTGTGTGGTAGAGGCAGTGGAAGCACATCTTCAGCTGGCCAAATGCATGCTTGAGACCATGCGCGTTTGCCAGTGAGCCTGGTTGTATACTGCATGGTCCAGGGGGGCATCATCAGGATGAGGCATCATCAGATATAGCAGCAGGGGATACCCAAGGTCTCCTGGGGGAAAGGTGAAGTCGCCATCGCAGATGTTGCCCCATGTATGCCACCCCAAGCCAAGGTGCTGCGCTCATTGAGGAGCCAGCCCTTGCCCTCTGGCCAGGTTAGGCCAGAGGCCACAAATATCTGGACATTGTGCACAATTCCTGGGAACTTGGCGACAAGGTCTGTGAAGATGCCCTGGTGGTCACAGGAGGCCTAGACATTCAAGCTGTAGAAGTTGTGGTGGTTTCAGTAGACCTGTGAGTCCTCCCAGGGTGCTGTCAGGGAGACGTGGGTGCGGTCCATTGCTCTGACCACACTGGGGAAGCCACTGACTGTCATGAACCTAATCAGCACAAGTTTGGCTTCCCCATGGGGATGTGGACATGTCCTGGAGGTGGCCAATGTCTCCTGGGGGAAAGGTGAAGTCGCCATCACAGATGTTGCCCCATGTTTGCCACCCCAAGCCAAGGTGCTGTGCTCATTGAGAAGCCAGCCCTTGCCCTCTGGCCAGGTTAGGCCAGAGGCCTCAGATATCTGGGCATTGTGCACAATTCCTGGGAACTTGGCGACGAGGTCTGTGAAGATGCCCTGGTGGTCACAGGAGGCCTAGACATTCAAGCTGTAGAAGTCGTAGTGGTTTCAGTAGACCTGTGAGTCCTCCCAGGGTGCTGTCAGGGAGACGTGGGTGCAGCCCATTGCTCTGACCACACTGAGGAAGCCACTGACTGTCATGAACCTAATCAGCACAAATTTGGCTTCCCCATGGGGATGTGGACATGTCCTGGAGGTGGCCAAGCATGGTATCTAGGAAGGCATGCAGGCATCAGCTGGCTGAGGATTGGAACACCTCCAGCACTTTGACAATGATCCCCCGGAAGGAGTCATTGGCAAGAAAGCCCAGGGACAGCAGGACTGTTGTAGGGAGCAGTGACCTGGTCCTGTAGGGCTGTGCTCAGCTCCTTGCAAGGGGTCTAGATGGCCATGTGGTTAAGGCAGAAACGATCCAGGCAGGTCCAGTCCACCACATGAAGGGTTCTGATGTGCTCTCAATAACGGGGCACACGGTGGTGTCTCTGCGGTTGCCACACCACCCAGATGTACAGGGCTGGGACCAGGTAAATGTGGCACACCCAAAGTGTCTGTGGAGAAGGGGGCACCATCCCATACATGGCCCTTTCCTGTGGGAAAACAAAACAGCAGTGACAAGGGCAGGGGGATGCAGGGGCTCTGGTCCCCTGGCAGGGTGCAACTAAGGGGTGAGAAGTGTGGCTTTCATTGAGGAAAATAGGAGTGCAGGACTCCCAACCCCACCTGGCTCAATAAAGGAAGGGGATGAAACTGGCAGGGACCCTGTAGTTTCAGAAAGAGAGAGAACTGTTCCAAAATATTAGGGTTTGTAGAATCTTTCGGGATCAAGTGCCGTGTTCTACTGGAGAAAGTTTTCCTTCCAGAAGTTTCGTTCTCAGCTGCGGAGAACATCCTCAGTGGCGTTGCAGCTGGAGCATGCGCTCAGACCTTCTTGGCTGCTGTGCATTGAGTGGAGCCAGGGCTGCTGGAGAGCTGCTATTTCTAGGCTGGAGGGGGTGTGATGAAAGGGCAATTGGTTTGTGGATGTGCCCATTGTTTGGTGGGGCTTCCTGGAAGGGTAGTGATAAGGAAACTGGCTGTTGAATGTGTTCCTTATCACTACCCTTCCAGGAAGCCCCACCAAACAATGGGCACATCCACAAACCAATTGCCCTTTCATCACACCCCCTCCAGCCTACAAATAGCAGCTCTCCAGCAGCCCTGGCCCCACTCAATGCACAGCAGCCATGAAGGTCTGAGCGCCTGCTCCGGCTGCAACGCCACTGAGGATGTTCTCCGCAGCTGAGAACGAAACGTCTGGAAGGAAAACTTTCTCCAGTAGAACACGGCACTTGATCCCGAAAGATTCTACAAACCCTAATGATGTTAGCAGCTGTGAAAACCTGAAATCTTTGTTCCAAAATAACTTATTTACTGAAGTATGAAACAGTAATGCAAAAAATATTCAAGCAAATAGCAATTTCAGTATTCATTGTACTAGAAGACGTGAAAAACCAATACTTGCAAAAAGCATGCACTTATATCTTTTTAGAAATATGCATTCTGGCATTTGGTCAAGACCTAACAATGGAGGAGTTGGCAGAGAGCCCTGAACAATGGCAGACACTGACATTATTTAGAAGAAAAATCCAGAGTACTTGTCAATTAGGAAATAACAAAACCCAAATCCTTTCCCTCACTGACCAGATGAACTCTGTTCAGAGTTAATGTACAATCTATTGGGTTAGAAACACCTGACCCCCTCATGTCCAGGCAGGATTCTGGAGTCACACACCCTGATATCTCAGTTGTTTTTGTTTAAAGGCCGGAACTCAACATGATAACAATTTTTGTAGGACAGAGTGTATTGTCAGGTCAGTGCTTGAGATCAGCTATACCACAAAGATTTATGGGAAAAGAAGAAGAAGAAGATGATATTGGATTTATATCCCGCCCTCCACTCCGAAGAGTCTCAGAGCGGCTCACAATCTCCTTTCCCTTCCTCCCCCACAACAGACACCCTGTGAGGTAGATGAAGATATTGGATTTATATCCTGCCCTCCACTCCGAAGAGTCTCAGAGCAGCTCACAATCTCCTTTCCCTTCCTCCCCCACAACAGACACCCTGTGAGGTGGGTGGGGCTGGAGAGGTTCTCTCCCAGCAGCTGCCCTTTCAAGGACAACCTCTGCCAGAGCTATGGCTGACCCAAGGCCATGCTAGCAGGTGCAAGTGGAGGAGTGGGGAATCAAACCCGGTTCTCTCAGATAAGAGTCCGCATACTTAACCACTACACCAAACTGGCTCTCCAAATAGAGAAGTATAAGCTAAGTTAAACTACTATGCAGCAATGGCTACCAAACAGGAATGGCCCAGTCTTGTCTAGAATTTTGCCACAACCTACCCCTCATCTCCATGGTCCACAACCCTCCCCCCCCCCTCCAGCCATCTCATGGCCTTTGGTCACTGGCCTCTGGAGCAGCCCAGGAGACCATCCTGCTTCCTTAGGCGGGATAGTCTGCCCCCACATTCCAATATCAGTGAATGGCATGGCAGTGGAAACATTTGACAGTGGGGATGGTCCTTGCCAGCCCAACAGTATGGCTTGGTTGTTGGGCATGCAAGCATTGCCTATCCGCTGCCAGAAGCAGCTCCGCTACCTCTCACTGCCATTCCTTCCGCTGCATGGTGGCAAAATGGGTGTTGGCCTTGGGACATGCTGCCCAGCTGGAAATTTCCACCATGAAGTGGTGGAATGATTCAGCTCAACAAAGAGACAAGTCCACTCCCTCATGGCAACAGGCATTCCTCGCACTGGCTAAGGTCTTTGGACATCTGGGGCCATTATGTAGCCAGATCCTCATCAAGGGACTCCTGGGGATGTGAAGGGGGCAGGGGATGCATTCAGTTCTTGAGGCACATGGCCCGGTAGTTTTTCCTCTCCAACATCCTCCCCCTGCAGGCGCTGAGCTCCCTGTCAGAAGAGTGGCTTGTGATTCTGAGGGAGCCACGCATCCAGGCTGGAGGATAGCAACCAGAGTGGTCCCTCCCCTGAAAGGTGGTTCCCATGTGCCTGTCATTGCCATGAGTCTCTTTTTGGGGGGTAGGTTAGGAGAGGAGAATGGGCCTGTCTTGGACTGCCCTTCTCCACCCTCTAGCTGTGATGTGCACTGGTATCTGCCGCTTTCAATGGCCATTTCCACTGGCCTGAAGTGCCCCGCCCCTCCTCCCCACCTCCAAACTATGCTACAAAGCCAAGCTGAGGTGGATGTGGCCACACAAGCAGCCAGCTATACTATTAGAGCCCATCCCCCATCCCCACATGACCGCAGCATAACTTGCCCCTTTAGGGAGCCAACTAGTGGAGCCACTCATGGCTGAAGAGGTTCTGATACTGGCCTATTTTCCAGGAATTGCTTGTGAACTTGCTGCCAAAGAGGTGGGGGTCAAGAAAGCAAAACAGCATGTGGAGCATATCCCAGGATTTCTTAACAGCAGTGATATATTTGGTTTGCTTGAGTGTTTTGCTATTAAGCTCTGAAGGCCCTACTTAGTTTGCTGTATACCAAGAGGTCCTGAGGGAATCATATTAGCTTGTGATGGGGTAGCCAGGCAAAAGAGATGTGGAAATTAATGATTTAGAGAAAGCAAAAAAGACAATGCTTAATGTATCCCGTTGATGGATTTCTAGACAGTTTGCCTGCATGATGTTCAGTGAACCACATGGTGTGAGAAAGAAGATGGCTGTATATCTTTTGCCCAGGAATAAAATGCTGTGATATGTACTTGGGTTAAGTCTTTGTAATTATTCTACCATCATTAAAAAAATAATAATATCTGATTTGCTTTAGCTACATTTTAGTTGCACCGTCATTTAAGAATTTTGAGTGAACAAATCATTTGCTTCTCTCTCTTGAGAACTACAAGGCTGGACTCCATTAATGGGACAACAACCAAAGGCAATGTTAGCCTTCCCAACCCTCCCGCTCTGGCGGGAGTCCCCTGGGTTTGCAGCCTCATCTCCCGGTCTTCAAGAAGTGAGAAGCGGGGGGTGGGGGGTGGAGGGGGGGGGAGAACATACCTGTAGGCTTCATTATAGAGCTCCTGAGACGTTTGTAAAATGTCTGCCGCTTTAAGGCTGGGCAGGGAGCAGGAAGGGCTTGGGAGAACAGCCCCGCCCTTTCTTTTGCTTTCACTTTCACAGCAAGAGTTCTCCGGAAGAAGATCTGGTAAGTGTGTGTGTGTGTGTGTGTGTGAGGGAGGGAGGGGGCAGGGAATTCCCTGGTTTGGAGGCCCTCCCCCCTTTTAGAAAGCGTGGGGGGGAGGGAAATGTCTACTGGGCATTCTATTATTCCCTATGGAGAACGATTCCCATAGGGAATAATAGGGAATTCATCCGTTGGTATTGGGGGCTCTGGGGGGGCTATTTTTTGAGGTAGAGGCACCAAATTTTTAGTATAACATCTAGTGCCTCTCCCCAAAATACCCCCCAAGTTTCAAAACGATTGGACCAGAGGGTCCAATTCTATGAGCCCCAAAAGATGGTGCCCCTATACTTCATTATTTCCTATGGAAGAAAGGAATTTTAAAAGGTGTACCGTCCCTTTAAATGTGATGACCAGAACTCCCTTGGAGTTCAATTATGCTTGTCACATCCTTGTTCTTGGCTCCACCCCCAATGTCTCCTGGCTCCACCCCCAAAGTCTCCTGGCTCCACCCCCAAAGTCCCCAGATTTTTTTTTTAATTGGACTTGGCAACCCTAGGCAATGTATACATTTAAGGAGGCCTTGTTGGGAGTTTTACTGGTTCAACTGGAACTGTCTTTTTTAGTTTTGACATTTTTGCTATTGTCATTTTTCTTACGTTATTTAAACATTTAAAAATGTATTCAGGGAAGTGTCCTTGTTCAATGGAAAAACAGCATACATATAATAGATCAGCTTTTGAAGTACTGCTGTTAAAGAGTGGGTGCTAAAAGCATGAACGTTTGTTGAAACAAGATGTAATCTGAGCACATTTAATCCTTTATCTATTTAAATTATGAAGCAGGATACTTGTCTTTAAATATATTTTCTTATAATGAAAACAAATCTTAGAAAATATTATGAAATTAGAAGGTGTAAATCTTTTTACTTTTGTCATGGTGATGGAATTTCTTATTTATAGTGTCAAAAATAATCTGTTATTAGTTCATTTGTTCTCAAAATAATCAGTTTTCAGAGGAGCCTACACTGAAAGTTGGTTATTACATCACCCTGGTATGCAGACTGTATATTCTGTGATTGATAGGAATGAGATCTTTTATGTGCTCCACCCCCTCCAGAGAATCTATTAAAATAGTAAAAGTCCTTTCGACTTGGCAAAACCAAGCAACCTGAGTGGTTGGGATTGGGTGGGACTGTGGTGCATCAACCTTTGGCCCGTCAAACTATCTATCAGGAGTACTTGCATGCCATTGGTTGAGTCCACTTCTCCTTCCCACCCAAGTGGCTGTTGCTAGCCAGCAAAGCTGATTCTGTCATTAAATGGCAACCAACCTTCTTTCTGGCAGTTACTGGCTCTCCTCTATTGGCTGAGCTGCCTGTCACACTGTTTCATAGAGGAGAGAAAAAAACCCTTCCCTCGATTGGCTGAGGGAGGGAGGGGGAGGGAAACTCTCCCCTCCTTTGTGGTGACAGACCAGATACAGAGAGGGAGAGAGATGCAGAGAGAAAGTGAGACATGGAGAGAGATTGAAATCCTGTGCTTAAGACCAATAATGTTATCAGAGACAGACTGTTGGTCTGAAAGGTATCATTAAAGGCCTCTGAGACAGAACTCATTGGGGCCAGTCCTGACTACGGCTGCCAGTTCCAGGTTGGTGGGAAATTCCTGGAGATTCTGTGGTGGAGTTTGAGGAAGACATAGGAGTTAGGGCTTCAGAGTGCAGTCTGCCAGAGTGCAGTCTGCCTAACCTGCTTCACAAGGTTGTTGTCCAGATCAAAGAGGGTGTGAAAGAAGAATGATGTAAGCTGATTTGGTCCCCACCCCCACTGTGGAGATAGACTGTGCTTTTCCTACGTAGAGGCTGCAGGGAGGGGGAAGGTGATGGAAAGCTGAAGTCAGAAAGGCAGAGAAAGGGAAGGAGATAGGGTTTCCAACTCCAAGATAGGCAATTCCTGGAGATTTAAGGGGTGAGGCCTGGAGAGTGTGGGGTTTGAGAAAGGGTGGGACCTCAGACAGGTATAGTATCCTCCTGGGGGACCACTCTTGCCAATCTCCAGGTGAGGGAGTAAAGGTATAAACCTCCAGGAAAACCAGCCTCTAAATGTATAGAATTATTTACTAAGACTGCAACCAGTAGAAATTATCTCAAATAATCACCAACAGATTTATACATAAATAAACATTAAAGGAATATCACCCGGTCACCCAAAGTCACTAAACAACAAATAAAGGTCCAATTTTTATAACAAATGGATGCATGTGGCGATTCCAATGGTGTAGTCCTTCACGGAGACTGAAGCTCCAAAAGATTTCTTTTCTTTCTGTACAGCAAGGCAGAAAATAATTCGCTATGCGGTTGTACTTAATCAATCCCACGCTTCACTTTTGCTTCGACAAGTTTTCAAAAATTGCTTCGTGCTCCAACTGCGGTTGCTTGTAACATTTTCCAATAGGTATGGACATTTTATTTGTTATTTAGTGACTTTGGATGAATGGGTGATGTTCCTTTAATGTTTATTTATGTATAAATCTGTTGTTGATTTGAGAGAATTTCTACTGGTTACAGTCTTAATAAATAATTTCATACATTTAGAGGCTGGTTTTCATGGAGGTATATACCTTTGCCCCCCAAGTCGGAATAAAGAGCCAGACACAAATGAGTTGGTAAACTTTATTAAATAAACACAGCAACGGCAAGAGCAACCAGAACTGCAGCCAGGTCAGGGCCAGGGGTCTCCACAGACCGCTCCCCTGCCTTTTTGCGGGCGAGAGACCCGGCCACCCAGCCGGAGCTGTGTGTCACAGCTTCCGTCAGGCAGGCCCAGCAGGGAGGCACGCACCGGAGGGCCCAGACACCAGACGCGCGTTTCAGCAAAAGGCACCTGTCCAATCGAGTCTCCAGGACAGTCTGCACTCACACACCTCGGGTCACCAATACCCAAAGGTTGATCCTGCCAGACCCCTAACTCTCCAAAAGTGGGAGGCTTACCGGTCTTCCCCAGGCTGCGTGGCACCATAAACCCAGTAAAACGTGCCCTCAAAAGTGACCAACCTATGAAAAGGCACCTACCCGTAGCCAATTCCACAATCCACTGATTCCACAATGCAGGGTAGGCAAAAATCACACCCCAGTCATAAGCCAAACAGCTGGGGAGTGAAAAATTCCTACCTGGCTCCTCACCAAATGAGGTGTCCAGTACTTGCTTACATAACAAACAGGGCGTGGGGGAGAGCCGAGCATCGCAGAGGGACTGAAGAGAGGGGGCGGAGGCTTCCCGAGGCACGTTAAAGTCCCGTCCCCACAAAGATGTGCCTAAACGCGTGCGCAGCGTTTGCTCTCCCTCCAGGGAGGCAAAAGTTCCCCGGCAGCCAAACCGCGAGGTGGCAGGCTGCCGGAGAATCCATTGCCCCCCAAGTTGGAATAAAGAGCCAGCTCCACTACAGTCCCCATGCCCTGTTGGTCCATCTTGGAACGGCAGACGGTAAGAGCCGCCTTACCCCCCGTTAACCTAACATCCCTAAGTGACAACATCCTACCAGAAACATCCTTCCTGGAGCTTGCCACTAACTCACTGATCCTAAGTGCCCCCCAAAAAGCCACCAAAGAGGCTGCATGAAACAAAACAGCCTCAAAGTGAGATGCACAAACTGCACTCCTAACCCCCTTCAAAGCCCTAAGAATCTCAGGAGACATAGGGTTCCTGGTGTCAGGATTAGGCCCGACCTCTCTGGACCACCCTCCCAGCATCTTTCGAATACGAAAATCTGCAGTTTCCTCCTTATACCCTAACGCCTTGCTAGAAACAGCCAGTGCAGACAGGCGTCCTCTAATCGATCGCAGGGCCAATCCCTTACCATTAAGGAAACACAATAATGGAGCAACTGCTCCACCCTGAGAGGCCAAACAATGTGATACCCTACCTCGGCCCTAAAGTCTTCAAACTGCCGCACAGCACGTTCGTAAGACTTCCTGGTGCTAGGCGCAATGACTAGGCCTATCGCTCTGCAGGCCTCGGCTCTCCAATCAGCCATAGCTGCTGGGGCATTGGCGCTGCCTCTTGATTGGCATCCGGGGCCAGCAGACGAAACCTCTCCATCCGTTTACGAGAGAGAGCATCAGCCACCCCATTATTCACCTCCAGGAACATTCTTGGCCAAAAACAAAACGTTAAGCCGCAGGCAACACAGAGCAAAGGCCCTCACCAACCTCATAACCCGTTGCCATTTGGATGAAAGGGAATTAATAACATGAACAACAGCCATGTTATCACGCCAAAAACGTACGGCACGATCGACCATATCACTCCCCCACAACCAAACCGCAACCAAAATGGGAAAAAAAAATTCTAAAAAAGTGAGATCCCGGCTCAAACCAGCCTGCACCCATGAATCCGGCCACACCTCCATGCCCCAGTGTCCACGGAAGTAGACCCCAAAACCTAATGACCCAGCAGCATCGGACATGACCTGAAGCTCCGCCTCAAGTCTCATGTCCTCTCTCCAGAAAGAAATCCCATTAAAGGATTCCAAAAACTCCTGCCACACCTGCATAGCCAAGTAGAGGTAATCGGCCTGCTGCCTGCTGAGCCCAGCTCCTTCTGCAAACTCTTAGCTGACGCTGCTTTGCTTTGTGTTCAATTGAAAATGTTATTAATTTTTCAAATTAATATTAAAATTAAACGTAAATGATAAAATCCAAAAGAAAGAACTTCTCAGTTCATCATTACGATTTCTTAAAAACTTTATCCAGGGCTTTCCCCCCCCCCTGGAAAAATAGGTGCCGGAGCTCTCAAGAGGGAAATGAGAGTTATGCCAATAAAGTTGTGATATTGATTTATTTATATTGATCAAAGAGGGAAATGAAATAGAAACACACGGGTGCCCCTCATGAACTTTTATTAAACATTTTTTTAGAATTTTGTTTCCGCAAAGAGGTTCTGGAACTCTATTCCACCGCGTTCCCCCAGAAAGAAAGCCCTGACTTTCCCTAACAGTGTTAAAAGGTATGATCTTTAAACAGTTTCATTGTCTCTCATTTGTTTCACTGGTTACTTAAAATAGCTGCTGAGCAAGAGGGTATTTAATGGCTATTTAATGGGTTTGATTCAAGGAAAAGCGGTGAGCACCGTTATTTGGTGATCTGAACAATGAAGGAACTTCAGCCTTACAACAATTTCCCCTCCTTCATTCATAACTAAGAAAGGGACGGGTGAGCAGATAATATGAGATGACAACTTCTTTTAAGCGTATGATTTGGCACACTTGCACACACCTCTAAATTTGCTGCGGAATTGTGCCTAAAAATATGTGCAAGGTCTATCCTAACTGCTATCACCATGGATCATGTATGTCAGAGCCAATCCATCTATGAGGCAAATGACTCTGAGACTTGTACCAGTAGAATGCAGTTGCAGAGCTCAGGAGGTAAAATTTTAGAGCATGTGGAATGCTGGAGGTCAGGCTCACTGGCTGCAGTGGTTCCAGCTCCTGGCCTTAAGAAGATATAAACTTCTCACTGGCTGTTGTGGATGGCAGCAATGATTGAATGCAGGTTAAATATCCTGAATGCATCTTCCAGCAGGGAAAACAAAACAACCATGCTTCTTGACAGTTTCTCTCTGCCAGTTTGTGTAGGCCAGAATGAGAGATGTAATCATAGATGAGACAGCAGATCAGATGGCTTCTTCTGTTGTGCTCCAGGCTAATTGTGACACAACCAGAGCATGCAGAATCCATAGGCTGAAAATGCCCATTGGCCCAATGTAGACAAGGAGGGAAAAAAAAAGGCATGTGTCTTTCTCTTCCAGGGCAAAAGAGCTGTCAGGATGCATCTGTGGGCTGTTCTTGGTAAGCCATTTCGCTGCTTTATGCTCCATGACTGATATTTGCCTTTAAAACCTGCATGAATGTACTACTGATTAGACCGAGTACAATAACCGGCAACGTTCCCTCTAAGCTGTGGAGTCTTGGGAGCAAAAATTCTACTTTGTGAGCTTAGAGTTGCCAATCCCCCGGTTTGGAGACCCTCCCCCCGCTTCAGGGTCACCAGAAAGCAGGGGGAGGGGAGGGAAATGTATGCTGGGAACTCTATTATTCCCTATGGAGATTTATTCCCATAGAAAATCATGGAGAATTGATCTGTGGGTATCTGGGGCTCTGGGGGGGGCTGTTTTTTGGGGTAGAGGCACTAAATTTTCAGTATAGCATCTAGTGCCACTCCCCAAAATACCCCCCGAGTTTCAAAAAGATTGGACCAGGGGGTCCAATTCTTTGAGCCCCCAAAGAAGGTGCCCCTATCCTTCATTATTTCCTATGGAAGGAAGGAATTGAAAAGGTGTGCCGTCCCTTTAAATGTGATGGCCAGAACTCCCTTCGGAGTTCATTTATGCTTGTCACACCCTTGCTCCTGGCTCTGCCCCTAATGTCTTCTGGCTCCACCCCCAAAGTCCCCTGGCTCCACCCCCAAAGTCCCCAGCTATTTCTTGAATTGGACTTGGCAACCCTATGTGAGCTACAGGCATTTAAGCTGTGAGCTACTGCATAAATTAGTTTACTCTAGGGCCATTTCCCCTGAAATAAGACAAAAATGCGTGAGCCAGAGGGGGAAAAACTGTGAGCCAGCTCACACTAACTCGGCTTAGAGGGAACACTGGTGACCAGTTTTGTTAACATTTAGGGACAAATGTTCAGTACTCGCCTCCAAAGCAAGACTGAAAACAGCCATTGCTTGTTCCAGTTTCTTCCACAGAGTGGTAACGTTTGTACAGAAGGATTTCTTTCTTGCACCTCCTTCCTGCTACAGCCCCAGTGCTGGTCCTGTTCGGGGCTGCCCCCAAGAAACACCAGTTCAGGAGACATCTTTGAGCTGCAGCGGGACACGAGTGGCAAGAGATAAGCACTCCCTGGGTAGAAATCCAAGACATTCATACGAAGAGGAAGGTGATGGGAATGCAGAGCTACCGTGAGCCCTGCTGGGAGCCTTCACATGTTGGTTGTGCCCCCACAGGAGACTGGATCATGGGTTGTTCACTTATGTACGTATATAAACATATGTGCACACAGGTCTATAGAACACATGCCACTACCTAATGTGTTGAATGTTGTATTCAGTAGGCGGAATACATTTGTGCGTGGAAATGTCAAGAACAGATTATCCTGCGCGAATTTCCTTGTCCCTTGTAGGTGTTTTTCGCTGCTTTCCAAAAGACCAATGTTTTGATCCTCTCCGTTCAAATGAAAGCACGGATCCCGTCACATTTGTTTGGCTCATTGTCTTCAGTAAGTGAAGAGTACTGGAGTCAAAAGCCAGATTGGTTAAGGAAAATGTTATCACTTCTGCTTTTTGTCACAGCGCGCCTGTGTGCTAGACGGAAAGCATTTCGAGAATGGTCTCTTAAGGTATGAGCGTACCAAATGCAAAGTTAGTTGGCAATGTTCACATCATTATACTAAAAATCTCATAGTAATCACCTTTGGTATTTGTGGTTATCTGAGTTGCTTTTTAGATGTTTAAATAACGCTGGAGTCACTCTTCCATGCCTTCATCTCAGCTGTGGTATCACTATTTAACTGAGGTGGAGTACTATCATGGGATGTTTGCAAACATTCCAACTTCTTTAAGGAATGAGACTGTAACCAACACAATGTTTGTAGGGATCTTTTATTTTTAACAATGTTAGAGAAGCCATGTTGGAGCAGGCCAGTGGGCCATCCAGTCCAACACTCTGTCACACTGTGGCCAAAAAAACCCCAGGTGCCATCAGGAGGTCCATCAGTGGGGCCAGGACACTAGAAGCCATCCCACTGTTCCCCCCCAAGCACCAAGAATACAGAGCATCACTACCCCAGACAGAGTTTTATCAATATGTTGTAGATAATAGCAACTGATGGACCTCTGCTCCATATGTTTATCCAGTCCCCTCTTGAAGCTGGCTATGCTTATAGCTGCCACCACCTATGCTGATGGAGAGGAGTTTGCCATCAGTAGTTCCTAACGTTACTGCAACACTGTAATGTGGGATGCCTAAATTTGCATGGGGTGGCATGGAGCTGGATTTCATATATTGTTTGAATGTAAGAGCATAAGAAAAAATTTACTGAATCAGCTACTTCAGCGTCCTCTGTACAACAGTGTCCTCCTTGTCCATTTGGCAAAATTTCTGGTTCATGGTCTGGTGATCTTCTGCCTTGATCACTAAAGGTTCTGGCATTTTCTTTTAACAGGTCCTATGCAAACTTTATACCAAGACAGTCACCTTGTTCACCGTCCATGCCCCGTAACAACCCATCTGAGATTCCTGTGCTGGCTTCCCATTTTCTTCTGCATCCTTCTCCACTTTCACAACTCCCTAGAGTCTTGCTCTATCTTCTCTTTCTCTTTCTTGACGAACCCTTACCTACGACCTCTACCCCTAATTTACATTCTCCCGTACTGCTCTTTGTGCCTTGAATTCCCTCTAAGAAAACCTGTCTGGTGCCACTTGCGTTTCTTTACACCCTCCCCAACGCTCACCTTTTCCAGGGTGCCAGTGGTTTAACCCCAGCAGTAATCCTGGAGGTTTGCTGAAAGACTGCAGCTGCTGAGCAGCCAACAATATATTTGTTCCTGTTTTCCATAACAGGAAGTGGTAATATCTTACTTCAAAAGGTAAGTGCTAATATTAAACTGCTATTAAATCTGCCTATTATAGCTTGGCTAGCAACTGGGGGGGGGGCGAGTATTGACTTATTTTGAGCTTTTCTTTATGGAAAATATAAAAAATGCACAGAGTTCTGAGGATGTTCCAGAAGAAGAAAAAAAATGTATAAATCGATGGTGCGGTCTCATTTGGAGTACTGTGTGCAGTTCTGGTCGCCACACCTCAAAAAGGATATTATAGCATTGGAGAAAGTCCAGAAAAGGGCAATTAAAGGGCTGGAACACTTTCCCTATGACTAAAGGTTGAAACGCTTGGGACTCTTTAGCTTGGAGAAACGTCGACTGAGGGGTGACATGATACAGGTTTACAAGATAATGCATGAGATAAAACGGATAAAAGGAAGTACTTCTTCACCCAAAGGGTGATTAACATGTGGAATTCACTGCCACAGGAGGTGGTGGCGGCCACAAGCATAGCCACCTTCAAGAGGGGTTTAGATAAAAATATGGAGCAGAGGTCCATCAGTGGCTATTAGCCACAGTGTGTGTGTGTGTGTTTATATATATATATATAAATATATAAATTTTGGCCACTGTGTGACACAGAGTGTTGGACCGGATGGGCCATTGGCCTGATCTAACATGGCTTCTCTTATGTTCTTAACGTCCCTGCCATGTTTGCCAAAACTGAGCAAAGCAAACATTAATGGTCTGCTGTCCATGGTGGCCCAACTTGCTTTTCTTTTGCCCAAATTCCTTTTGCCCATGTTCCCGATCTTTCTATTTCATTAGCTCACAGAACAGTCGCAAATACAGGATTTTCACCCTTCTAGTAAAAATAAATAAAATGTTTCATTTTAATTTCCAGCCCCCAGCATCTTTTTTGCAAATAAATAGATTCTCAAGCCATTTCTCACAGAGCGGCAGCTTCACTGCTTTATATTTTTAAGGAAGAAAAATCGTTACATAACTAATATCTTGATTACAAAATCAATGCAGTCTACAGCGAAGGGGCCAACATTGCATGAAGGCGGAATAATAAAAGCAAGCCTCAATGTGTGAACGTGAGCAGTTGTACATCTCTCCTTGTTTGGCTTTCAAAATAATTACATTACTACTATACATAATTCAGATTGATGGCTCTTTCTGGAATTCCAGTTTAAATCCAAAGCAGACCATTGCAAAGATAAAAGAATGGAATCTTTACGCTCAAGACTGTCTTTCTTCTGTTGGGAATTTTATATGCTAAGAGATTACAGCCAGTGTTGCACTGTCAGATTATCTGGACACACAGCAGAGTTGGCAGTAAGGACAGAATGGCATGTTCGCACCACCTTAAGTTAACAGTATTTAGTTAAGATGAACTAAAACATCTATATATACACATCACTGTTGCCATGGTAACACGTTTTGTTAGTGGGACCGAGGAAGAAGAGAAAAATGTGAAAGTAACACCACTGGAAAAAAAAAAACATGCAAAAGTACAGAGAATATATACACGTTCGACACAATCCTGATGGCCACTGCTGTGGTGGTGGGAAGCCACTGATGGCAAAAGTAGCACAGCTAGTCTGTTCCCCGTGGACATTCCACAGCGGAAGATAACGACACATACCTCCTCTGCAAGGCACAGATGGTACAGCAAGCACTTCGGAATCCATAGTAACCCTGGCAACCCCACCAAACAGAGAGTGTCTGCTGATTACAACCCTGTGAGTGGCACAAACAGGTGAAGCCTATTGCTGAACACCAATCCAGCCACATAAGAACATAAGAGAAGCCATGTTGGATCAGGCCAATGGCCCCTCCAGTCCAACACTCTGTGTCACATAAGAACATAAGAGAAGCCATGTAGGATCAGGCCAATGGCCCATCCAGTCCAACACTCTGTGTCACATAAGAACATAAGAGAAGCCATGTTGGATCAGGCCAATGGTCCATCCAGTCCAACACTCTGTGTCACACAGTGGCCAAAATTTATACACACACATATATACACATATACACACACACACTGTGGCTAATAGCCACTGATGGACCTCTGCTCCATATTTTTATCTAAACCCCTCTTGAAGGTAGCCATGCTTGTGGCCGCCACCACCTCCTGTGGCAGTGAATTCCACATGTTAATCACCCTTTGGGTAAAGAAGTACTTCCTTTTATCCGTTTTAACCTGTCTGCTCAGCAATTTCATCAAATGCCCACGAGTTCTTGTATTGTGAGAAAGGGAGAAAAGTACTTCTTTCTCTACTTTCTCCATCTCATGCATTATCTTGTAAACCTGTATCATGTCACCCCTCAGTCGACGTTTCTCCAAGCTAAAGAGTCCCTAGGGCTGACTTCCCTAGATCACCGAGTGGTCCTTCAGATGCCTGCAGATTGTCCCCTTTAAAATCTGCTCCAATGTTTTCCTTGGGACAGTGGTCAGTGACTGGCTTGTAGTTTCCTGGGTCATCCTTCCTCCATTTTTGAAGATTAGGACATCACCCTCCCCCGGTTTTGTGGCATATCTCCCATCTTTCAAGATGAAGTTGATGGACAAAGGCTCCGCAAGCTGTCTAGAAAACTCTTTGAGTGCTCTTGGTTGCACGCCATCGGGGCCTGGGGATTTGTACACATTTAACGCAGCCACGTGCTCGACAACCTTGTCCATGTCAACCAGCAGCCTGGATGCCCATGTCAGGTCTAGCTCGGTCTTCGATAATAATAACTCTCCATTATCAGGATTAGTGTTTATTGCAAGACAGGAAAAGATGACACTGGACCTGAATTGGTTGTCAGACGTTGGAACGGCAAATAAGAACGAATCATTTTGTTTCAAAATTAATCCATTTATTTGAGAACTAGTAGTCTGGGATAGAAGCAGATTGAGTTTGATACTTTCCAAGGCTAACCCTTGGGCTTTTGTACACTACAGAGAAACATAACAATAAAATCATTCTCACACTCTGAGAGACAGTTGTCTGTTCCCATACCCCCTTATCTTATTCCCAGGAAGGCTCCCTACTGGTCACCTTGAAGCATACCAGCTTCAAAGGTTTAGGACGTCTGTGTATGCCAAGTGAGAAATTCCTCCCATGGGATTTACAACCATCTCTCTTCGTTTGAAATGCATAGCTTCTCTACTCATGGTTAGTAACAGCAAGCAAGATGGCGTTAGTCATGTCAAGAAAGCTCATTTCAGTAAAATACATTCTGGAGCAGTTACAAGGTCTGACATTGGTATTCAGGTTCAGGTGGGTCAGTTATATACTATCAGAGTGGCTGTTACATGCGTGCCCTTTTTGGTTCAGGCACGAGATTAATTCAAAAGCATTTGTTACAATTCAAGCATTCTCACACTACAAAGCATTCTGTGAAACATCAAGAGATACCGTAGGCGTGGGCTTGAGTGCCAGGCTTTTTCTCAGGAGTCATGTAACTTTTGGTTTCTCAGAGACAAAGCTAAGCATACATTTCTTAGGTGCATTGGAAATAAGAAAACTACCATCTTTAGATGGACATGTTCTCTTCTTCAGGGGGAAAAAACTGAGATAAAATAGGCACCTGCTCAATAACAAACAGGCGAGGAAAGAGTTCTGGAACAAGCCAGATTTTATTGAGCACCACATCATGAAAAAGTCCAGTGAACTGGGTTGCCAACTCTCTCTGTCCAGCACGGCACTTGCACTGTTGTGAGCTGCTCTTAGGGGGTACGGGGACACAAGCTGAGCTGTTCCTAGTGTAACAGTACTACATTATGCATGTGAGTGAGACTGGCTGTTCAGAGAGCTATCTGAATCAGGATGCTCTGGTAGCCTGGCTGGAACTGGTGATGGCACAGATGCAAAATAAAAATGTGCAGGAATGGCAAACAGCACAGACACTGTGCCAGCCACAGCCATGGCTGTGGGGCTCCAACAGGATTGTGGTTTTACCTCCATTGGGGGAAGTTTCATTTGCCAGGATACTCCCTGAGGCACATAATGGGGCCATCCGAGTAACACTTAACCGAACCCGTGAAGAAGTGATTTACAACTTTTGGCAGATGATACAACAAGAAATTTCTAAAATTTGGGGATATGATTTTAAGAAAGTTGCAGAGACTTTTCTGCTTGGATTACAAATAGAACAATTTCCAAAAGAAGATAGGACTTTAATTTGGTATTTGCTTTCAGCTGCTAGGACATTGTATGCACAGCTGTGGAAACAAGAAAAAATACCAGAGAAATGGGACTGGATTGTGAAAGTTTTGTCGTGGCGTGAGATGGACAAACTAACAAGAACTTTAAGAGACTATGATTTGGATATTTTTAAAAAGGAGTGGAAGAAATTTAGAGGATATATAGAGAAAGAATGGAATGTAAAAAGACATTGGACAATTTTTTAAAATGAATGTGAGAAAAGAAAGACTTTGAAGTTTGATTGGTTAAGGGTACCTTTATAATTGAACTTAAGTATATAACCTTGGTGGGAGTCTAGTTATGGAGGGAGGGGGGATTGAAAATATCATATGGGTTAGAAATAGCAAGGATATAATTAGATACTGTAACCATATGTTATCAATAAATTGTTTTAAAACCAAAGAAGTGATTTACAACTGCTGCTGCTGCATGGATCCCTGATTCTGAGCTCCGTTGTTCAAACTTCCGATGAGAATTTTGCTGATTGGACAAACTTTCTATATTTTCCCCATAAAAAACAGGGAAGTAACCCAAATATATAAAACAGACTGATGGAAATCTTCATCATGCCGCTGCGGCAATATTGGGGAAAGTAATTTACAAGTATGCTGGGAGTCAAGTTTTATTACGGCAATTATAATTCAAGAAGCATTTTAAGGTAGATGCTGAGCTGATATAAATTAGTACACTGTCTGGTGACGTCAGGAGTGTGTGGCATATGCAAATGAGTTGTGCTGATGAGTTTCGGCACTTCTTTTGCTACTGTATGGCCCCTGGCGCTAAGCCGCTCCTCTGTGCTTCTCCCATCTCCAAAGTGCAACGCTGTGTGCTTGAAGTGTACGTGGCAGTGACTTCTGCACATCCTACCTGCTAAACCATGGGGTGTCCTGGCTGGTGTGTATGTGGGGGGGGGGCTATGGTTGGGTGCAGGGCAGGTACGATTGCCACTGCTGGTTGTGGTCGTAGAAAGCATCCTGCGCTTCATCAGGACTCTTGGGCAGGGCTGGGCCTCTGGAGCTCGGCACTGGGCTGTTTTTGTTATGTGGGTGCCTACGGGCTATGCTGTGGCTTTTGATGGTATACCTTTCCACCAGTTTTGGGGGGCATTCCTGTGCTGGGGTGGCTTAGGGAGCTGATTCCTGCCATGCCCCTGAGTCCACCGCTTTCCCCACCAGTGAAGTGGCTTGTACTGGCATTGCTCGATGGCATTCTCACTCCATCACCTATCTGGGGTGTAGCGCTGCCAGGGCACTCTGCTGGTGCATCTCAGATATACGGTGGCATAGCACCTGTTCAGCTCTCTGTGCGCTTCTGTCCCCAACAGGATTGTGCTGATTGTGTACATGCTGAAGTTCATACTGCATTGAAAGTTCATGCTACATTACATTGCATCTGCGATTGGAGCTCTCATCATGTACTTGAAAGCATCCATGGGGAGGAGTACTAAGTGTCTTAGTAATTTCACTGGTCTCACAGACCTGAAAAGCGGAGGAGTTTTGCCTTCCTCTGACTCTTTAGTGCTAAATATAATTTTAGAACAAAAGCTCTTCTGTCATACAGACTTCACATTTCCAGATTCATGCCCATAAAACATATACAGCAATATTAAAGTGCGTGGTGTTTCTAGGGTTGCCAATCCCCAGGTGGGGGCAGGGGATCCCCCGGTTTGGAGGCCCTCCCCCCGCTTCAGGGTCGTCAGAGGGGAGGGGAGGGAAATGTCTGCTGGGAACTCTGTTGTTCCCTATGGAGATCTCGCTTGCGGAGAGGGCGGGATATAAATGTAAAGTAATAAATAAATAAAATAAATAAATAAAATAAATAGAAAATAATGGAGAATTGATCTGCAGGTATCTGGGGCTCTGGGGGGGGCTGTTTTTTTAGGATAGAGGCACCAAATTTTCAGTATAGCATCTAGTGCCTCCCCCCAAAATATCCCCCAAGTTTCAAAAAGATTGGACCAGGGGGTCCAATTCTATGAGCCCCAAAACAAGGTGGTGCCCCTATCCTTCATGATTTCCTATGGAAGGAAGGCATTGAAAAGGTGTGCCGTCCCTTTAAATGTGATGGCCAGAACTCCCTTTGGAGTTCAATTATGCTTGTCACAGCCTTGATCTTGGCTCCACCCCTAATGTTTCCTGGCTCCACCCCCAAAGTCCCCAGATATTTCTTAAATGGACTTGGCAACCCTAGGTGTTTCCTCAGCTTTGCTCAGCTGCATTTATGTAGCCATATCTGCAGTCATTCAGTGTCAAGATGAACAAGTGAGCTGAAGCAGAGTTTTTAATTTGATTACAGTCAGGTCATGTTGATTTTTCTTTTCTTTTCATACAGAGGCCCTTAAGGGACAAATCTCATTATGGGGTAACCCAATCATTTCAAGTTTGCTGAAGAAGTTAAAGGTATATGAATATATGACAAGCCAGCAACTCAGATATCTGATCACACACAAATATTTTCAAATGCTTCTGCCTGATACTAGATAATTAAGAAATCTATAAATCTTCTCAATAATATTGTGACAATGAGGCCTCAGTGTTTGTTAAGGAAAGAAGACACTTTTAATCACAAAGCCATTCTTATTTTTAAAATAATATTTGATGATTGAAAAGCACAATGGTTATCTAGTATTAGGGATAGGGTTGCCAAGTCCAATTCAAGAAATATCTGGGGACTTTGGGGGTGGAGCCAAGACAAAGGCTGTGACAAGCATAATTGAACTCCGAAGGGAGTTCTGGCCATCACATTTAAAGGGACGGCACACCTTTTCAATTCCTTCCTTCCATAGGAAATAATGAAGGATAAGGGCACCTTCTTTTGGGGTAAAGGCACCAATCCTATTGAAACTTGGGGGTTATTTTGGGGAGAGGCACTAGATGCTATACTGAAAATTTGGTGCCTCTACCCCAAAAAATAGCCCCCCCCCAGAGCCCCAGATACCTGTGGATCAATTCTCCATGATTTTCTAGGGGAATAAATCTCCATAGGGAATAACAGAGTTCCCAGCAGACATTTCCCTCCCCTCCCCCCGCTTTCTGACGACCCTGAAGCGGGGGGAGGGCCTTCAAACCGGGGGATCCCCTGCCCCCACCTGGGGATTAGCAACCCTAATTAGGGAACATGTGTCATTAACATAATAATTGCTTGGATCCAGTGGTACATTAGTAAATGATGTGTGGATTTTCAATATACCCCCTCTCTCCAAGTAATCCCTTTCAACTCTTGGCAAGAAAGAAGACTCCCCTCCCTCCTTTTATCATTTAGTTAACCTGTTAAATGGTGCTGTTTTTTAAAAAAATGGTAACCATGGGCTGAGGTGAAACTATTATGTTTTGACTGTGTCCATGGAGTGTTGTGGGATTTTCATGGACAAACAGCCACCTGGCTCTGCTGGGTGCAGTGAGGAAGGGAGGAAAGGCTTCCTCTCTTCACGAGCACTACTTCACTGGCTGAAGAAGAAGAAGAAGAAGATATTGGATTTATATCCCGCCCTCCACTCCGAAGAGTCTCAGAGCGGCTCACAATCTCCTTTACCTTCCTCCCCCACAACAGACACCCTGTGAGGTAGATGAAGATATTGGATTTATATCCCGCCCTCCACTCCAAAGAGTCTCAGAGCGGCTCACAATCTCCTTTTCCTTCCTCCCCCACAACAAACACCCTGTGAGGTGGGTGGGGCTGGAGAGGGCTCTCACAGCAGCTGCCCTTTCAAGGACAACCTCTGCCAGGGCTATGGCTGACCCAAGGCCATTCCAGCAGGTGCATGTGGAGGAGTGGGGAATCAAACCCGGTTCTCCCAGATAAGTGTCAGAACTCAAGAACTTCAAACGGATCCCATACTTATTTACAAAGCTAGGATTTTATTGAAGAGAACTAGGTGCTGGAAAAGGCAAGATAACAGTAATGGCGAGAGCCAGCATCAGCTTGATTTTATACACGTAAAGCAAACATCTCACAAAGCCACAATTCACATTGTAGGGCGCAGCTGTCTTCTCACCATCACTATCAGTAGAGAGGATGCCTCCCTACTCCGAAGGCCATGCTGTTCGGCTTCAAAGGGTCCCAGTGTGAGAATGTGCAGAGACAAGACATAATTCATTCTACAGCCCCAAATATTTTGGATACCAGTGGGGCAAGGTTAATTACTATTCAGGCACTCTGGGTTAAGCAGAGGTTACAACATGGAGTCAGTTTGGTTCAGTAACAATACAGCTCCAAGCCACAATAAAACTACCATACAGCATTGGTCACATTATAGAGGACCAGCAGCAAAGATACAAGTTCTGACATACTGCCCCCCCTAAGCGCCCCCTCCCGCGGGGCCGGCCTTGGGCTTGTGCGGGTACAGTAGGTGAAACTTTTTCAGCAGTTGCGGTGCCACTACATTCTGAGACTCGACCCACTCGTCACAGCTCGGGGGGAAGTGTTTCCACCTGATCAGATAATACAGTTTCCCCCGTTTGACTCTGGAGTCCAGGATCTCCTGGACTTCATGGTGACTCTGACCCCTCACTGTCGTCGGAGGGGGCGGTGGGGCCCTGGGATGGAAGGACGTAGCACCAGGGTCTTTCCGAAGCAAGCTGCAATGAAAAACAGGATGGATCTTACTTAGTGATTTGGGTAGTTCGAGTTCTACCGTTACTTTATTTATCACCCTTTTGATTTTGAAAGGTCCTAGGAACTTCAGTGCAAGTTTGCGGCAGGACTGGGGAAGGGGAAGGTTCTTTGTCGACAGGAAAACTGTATCCCCCACCTTCAGATCCCACTCCGGAGAGTGTTTTTTGTCAAACTGTTTTTTGTAGGCTTTTTTCGCTTCCTCCAGGTTTTCCTGAATTCCCTTCCAGCCTTCACGAAGTCCCTCCCACCATTGTTGGCATGATGTCGGCTGGGATGGGCTGGCTGGGAGGGCGAGCGTAGGGAACGGCTTGCCCTCGTAGCCATTGATGATTTGAAAAGGGGAGGTTTTGGTTGAGCTATGGAGGCTATTGTTGTAGCCGTATTCTGCAAAAGGGAGGAGATCCACCCAGTTGGACTGTTGGAAATTAATGAAACAGCGGAGGTATTGTTCTAGAAGGCCATTAACCCTCTCCGTCTGTCCGTCCGACTGGGGGTGGTAGGCAGAACTCAGTCCTTGCTCAATGCCAGCTAGTTTGCAGAACTCCCGCCAGAAGTTGGCAACGAACTGCGTTCCGCGGTCACTAATGACCTTGTCTGGGAATGAGTGTAGGCGTACAATGTGAGTGAAAAAGAGCTGGGCAAGTTTTTTGGCTGTAGGTAACTGTTTGCAAGGAATGAAGTGAGCCTGCTTCGAAAAGGTGTCGACTACGACCAAGATGACTGTTTTGCCCTGTGAGGGCGGGAGCTCTACAATGAAGTCCATGGAGACTACCGACCAAGGTCGGGTGGCTGTAGGGAGGGGAACCAGGTGGCCCGGAGGTTTGCCCCCCCTTCGTTTTGCCATGAGGCAAGTGGGACATGAGAGTACAAATTCTGAAACATCTTTTTTCATTTTCGGCCACCAAAATTGGCGGGTGAGCAAGTTGAGTGTTTTGACATAGCCAAAGTGGCCGGCCAAGCGACTTGAGTGGCAGCGGTCCAAAACCTCCTTCCTGAGGGGATCGGGCACATAGATTTTTTCATTATGTAACCAGAGCCCGTTCTCGGCCTTGACCAAGTTGGGGGGGCGGTCAGTTTCTTGTTTGTACTCTGAGAGGAACCGAGAAAGTAATTCTAAGTCCGGTGGGTTGGTCTGTTTACCGGAGCGGGTGGTGACCCCCCCCGCGATGGCTGAGGGGGAAATTAGTGAGTCCACCACCTCCTCCCTGAGACTGTCGTGTTGGGGCAGGCGGGAAAGGGCGTCCGCTAAAAAGTTCTTTGAGCCCGGAATGTGTTTCAACACAAAATCAAACTTAGCAAAGAAGCCTGCCCACCGGATCTGTTTTGCAGTCATTTTGCGACGCCCAGTGAGGGCTTCCAGGTTTTTGTGATCGGTCCAGATTTCGAAGGGGACTCTCGCTCCTTCAAGCCAGGAGCGCCAGGTTTTTAGGGCAAACATGACTGCAAATGCCTCTTTGTCCCAGACCGACCAGTTTCTTTGTTCATTGGAAAATTTCCTGGAAATATAGGCACAGGGTCGGAGCACCCCATTTTCTCCCCTCTGCATTAATATGGCTCCTACAGCGGCGTCGGAGGCGTCGCATTGGACCACAAAGGGCTTAAGTTCGTCAGGATGAGCCAGCACGGGTTCGGAGGTGAAGAGGCGTTTTAGCTCAGTGAAAGCTTTTTGACAGTCAGGCGTCCACGTTAGGCGTGCGCCGGGTTTTTTAGCCTCGTCACCCTTCCCTTTAGTTTTGAGGAGTTCTGTAAGAGGGAGCATGACCGTGGCGAACCCCTTTATGAAGTCGCGGTAAAAGTTAGCGAACCCGATAAAACTTTGTAACTGCTTGCGGGTTCGAGGGGGTTCCCAGTCTAACACCGCTTGGACCTTTGCGGGGTCCATGGACAATCCCTCCCCCGACACCCGGAAGCCCAAGTAATCCAGTTCGGTCTTGTGGAATTCACATTTTGACAATTTGGCATACAGTTTGTGTTTACAAAGGGTGCTTAACACTTTTCTGACCAAAGGCACATGAGACTTTAGATCTTGTGAATAGATAATGATGTCATCAAGGTACACCACCACCCCCTTGAACAGGAAGTCCCGCAGCACTTCATTAATAAAGTTCATAAAAACACCCGGGGCTCCCTGTAGCCCAAACGGCATGACAAGGTACTCAAATTGTCCCAGTGGGGTGTTGAAGGCTGTCTTCCACTCGTCCCCCTCTTTGATGCGGACGCGGAAGTAAGCGTCTCGGAGGTCGAGTTTGGTAAATACTTTCCCCTTTGCTACGGTGTTTAATAAGTCCTTTATCAACGGGATCGGGTAGGCGTTGGACATGGAAATCCCGTTTATCGCACGAAAATCTGTGCAAAGCCTAAGCGACCCGTCCTTCTTCTTTCGGAACAGGACAGGGGCGGCATGGGGAGCTGTGGCGGGTCGAATAAAGCCACGCTTTAGATTTTTGTCCAAAAACTTTCGGAGTTCAGCTTTCTCCGCCCAACCCATGGAGTACAGTTTCGCTTTGGGAAGCGGCTGCCCTGGGATTAGCTCAATGGCACAGTCTGTAGGGCGGTGGGGCGGTAGCTCATCCGCTTCCTTCTCGCTAAATGCCAGCTTTAAGTCTCGGTACTCCTTGGGGATGGAGGCGACTTCCTCGAGTGTGAGGCACGCCCGCATGTTTTGGGGGGGAGCGTGCGGCCCCCACTCGGGGCGCCAGTGGTGATGCTCGCACCTCCAATCCGGGAACCGGACGAGCTGTTCCTCCCACCTTATGTCGGGTTGGTGGCGGGCGAGCCAAGCTGAGCCTACTACCACGTCGAAAGAGCAGGAGGGGGCGATTACGAAAGTCTCAATTCCCCAATGCTCCTCAGTCCCTACCGGGACCGCCTGAGTTTCTAAAGTACATGGTTCCCCTCTCATGGGCCCCCCGTCCATTTGCTGGAACTGCATCGGTTGTGGCAGGGGCGAAGTGGCTAATCCCAGCGCCTCAACTAGGCGGGGGGTGATCAAGTCCCTGTTACACCCTGAGTCGATTAGCGCTCGGGCGTGCATGAATCTCTTAAGGTTCGGGTTAAGGAGGGTGACGGCCATAAAAAGTAAACCCCCAGTTGCTCTCACCGTGAGGAGTGCCGGCTGTTGTTGGACCTGCTTTGCGGCACCCATTAAAGCAGGTCGCTGTCGTTTCCCGCCGACTCGGTATCGTCCGACTCCTCGGTCGATTCTTCGACTGCCGCCAGGCTGGTGGTAAAATCCTCGTCAGTCGCCAAGGAAGTGGCGACGGAGCCCCGACTGGGCTCCTTCGATCGGCTGCTCTTCTTCTTCTTCGGGCCCGGGGTGGTTGGCCGCGCCGTGGGTGGTGTGGATCCCGCTTTCCCAGGGCAGTTAGCAGCAAGATGATTTGGGTCCCCGCATTGGAAGCACTTGCGGGCGGGAGACGGGGTGGAGGTCGTCGGAGCCTTCTTCCCTTCGGATTTAGTTGGGGTGTGTTTGGCTCCCTTCCTCGCTAGTTGCTGTCTCCTCATCCCCACGTGTTGGAGGTTGGTCTCCACTTCCCCGGCCAGTTGGATCCAGCCGACCAGCGTGTCGGGCCTTCCCTGACTGTAACAGCGGTCGAGGATGCTCGGATTCAACCCGTTGATGAACGCGGTGTATTTCATGACCTCGTTCCATCCCCTCGCTGCCGCACAGTACCCCAGGAATTCGGTGGCGTACTCGCGGGTGGAGCGGTTGCCCTGTTCGATGCGTTGGAGGGCAGCGACCGCCTTCTCCTCCCGCAAGGGATCTCCATACTGGCGGAGCATCGCGTGCAGGAACCCTGCCACGGTAGCTAATTCGGGCTTTCTTCCCATGAAAAGCCCCACATACCATTTGCGGGCCGCCCCTCTCAGTCGAGACGCGATGTGGTACACTCGGCTGGCCTCGGTAGGGTAGTCGGCGCCCCAGTGGGTGAAAAACGTGTCGCACTGAATAGTAAAGTATTCCACGTCCTCCGGATTCCCATCGAACGTAATCTTCAGCTCTCTTCCCCGTCCCTCGGCCCCTCCTGGCGCTCGCGGCGCCCCAGGCGGCGGTGCTGGGCCCGGTAGGGCCGGCGGGATCGGACCGGGTAGTGCAGGCGGCGCCGGGGCGGCCGGGGCCCCTGGTGCGGGCGGCGCCGGCGGTGCCGGGGCGGCCGGAGCCGGCGGAGCCGGAGGGGCCGGGGCCGCTGGGGCCGCTGGGGCCGGCGGCGCCGGGGCAGCTGGAGCCTGCGGGGCGGGGGCCGGCGGGGCGACAGGCGGTTGCCCCAGTGGCAACACTCCATACGGTATCCCCAGGACCGCGGTTTGCAAAGTGCGGAGCTGGTCGTGGATAGCGCCCAGGTTCTGCTGCATCTCCTCGGCCATCGTCACGCGGGAACGGTGCACATCGCCGTGGATTTCCCGCACCCAATCGAATAGTTCGTTGCGGAGGGTCCGGATCGGGTCTTCCCCCCCTCGGGGCTCCGTGCCCTCCGCCTGGCCCTCGTCGTCGTCTCCTGCCCCTCCTTCGCCCAACATGCTTCGATACCGCTGCTCCGCGGCGTCGATGGCTGCCGTGGACTTCCGCGGGCTCCAGGTTCGCGGGGCCGGGAAGGCGGCGTCGACCGAGAAGGGCGCTGGAACCTTAATTTTGCGTCGGACCCCCGTCACGTTTGGGTCGAGCGGCGGGTCCTCCGATGGGGTGGTGGGCTCTCCGTCGTCTGGTACTTTTGCCGCCATCGAGCCAAGCCTCCAGTACAGATAAGCCACGAACAATGGGATTACTGTTATAATGTCAGAACTCAAGAACTTCAAACGGATCCCATACTTATTTACAAAGCTAGGATTTTATTGAAGAGAACTAGGTGCTGGAAAAGGCAAGATAACAGTAATGGCGAGAGCCAGCATCAGCTTGATTTTATACACGTAAAGCAAACATCTCACAAAGCCACAATTCACATTGTAGGGCGCAGCTGTCTTCTCACCATCACTATCAGTAGAGAGGATGCCTCCCTACTCCGAAGGCCATGCTGTTCGGCTTCAAAGGGTCCCAGTGTGAGAATGTGCAGAGACAAGACATAATTCATTCTACAGCCCCAAATATTTTGGATACCAGTGGGGCAAGGTTAATTACTATTCAGGCACTCTGGGTTAAGCAGAGGTTACAACATGGAGTCAGTTTGGTTCAGTAACAATACAGCTCCAAGCCACAATAAAACTACCATACAGCATTGGTCACATTATAGAGGACCAGCAGCAAAGATACAAGTTCTGACAATAAGAGTCCGCACACTTCACCACTACACCAAACTGGCTCTCTGAAGAGGGAGGAGGGATGATTTTGCCACTCCTCATGTGCCCCCTGACTTGTGAAGCGATTCGTGCTCATGTTCTGAGAATCAATTTCAAGAGGGTTGACTGTTGGGGGGAGGCGAATCAACACCTTCCACTGAGGGATTGGTGGATCTAAGTTGGTTGTCCTAGTTGTTTCAAAACACATGCGATCATAACATCCGTAGAAGCAACTGCACAATAATTTTGGATACTTCATGGTGACCTGGTATTTGCGACTCCAAAATGGCACGGTTCGGTTCGGTTTATGTCCTACTACTAATTTCATCAGGGGATTTAAGTCCCTGCTTAATGATTCCATCGAAATGAGTTAGATTTTAAAATGTTCAGCTTTGGCCGGATCGTGGATTATCTTGCAATTCTAAACACGCTTACTGGGGAATAAGTCCCACCGAATTCTAAAGCTACCAGGGAGTAATTTGTATTGGATTCTAAACAAATTTACAGGGGAGAAAGTCCCATTGAACAAGGTGGAACTTACTTCTGAAGATACATGCTTAAGATTGCACTGAAAGCTTTCCTTTTCTGGGCCCCCATGTTACTTCTAAATTCTTAGTTCAAACCATTCCATAACGAACAATATCCAGCTGCTAGCTTTCAAAAATACAATATAAGGGAGATTCTATTTGTTTCTCACTGTCTAATGAGGACACCAAGTGGACCACTGCAAGAATGACATGTCAACCACTGTTAAAATAGCTTCTGGTAGATTCTTAAGGGGAAAAGAATATGCCTCCCATCTTCATAGGTTGTATATAACCCTGGTGAAAAAAAGGAGGAGAGGGTCTGCTTTGACTGTCAAAAAAAGGCTATTCTAGGGATCCTGGGATCTGCATGGACAAAAGCCATGTGGGACAGGGACTGTAGTAAGAAGGAGAATTGGGTGAGGGAGCAAGAAAGAAGAAGAAGAAGATATTGGATTTATATCCTGCCCTCCATTCCAAAGAGTCTCAGAGCGGCTCACAATCTCCTTTACCTTCCTCCCCCACGACAGTCACCCTGTGAGGCCTAGGCGGGGAGGGCGGGATAGAAAAAAAAAAAAAGGTGGGTGGGGCTGGAGAGGGCTCTCACAGCAGCTGCCCTTTCAAGGACAACCTCTGCCAGAGCTATGGCTGACCCAAGGCCATTCCAGCAGGTGCAAATGGAGGAGTGGGGAATCAAACCTGGTTCTCCCAGATAAGAGTCCGCACACTTAACCACTACACCAAACCGGCTCTCCGGCTGGATCCAACCTTGTGGTTTGAAACAAAGGAGAAAGCATCATTTCCTTTATTGCCATAAAATCACTATATTAACCTCTAGGCAGGGTGTCATGCTTGATACGGTTGTCATTATGCCAAGCTGAAAATATCTTCAATGGTTACTTGTTTGTTTCCAGGCTTGATTCAAGGTGCTTGTTCTTACTTTAAAGCCCTTCACTGTTTGGGACACACGTACTTGTGGGATCAGATCTCCCTATATTCTCCCACTTGCCAACTTAGGTCTGCAGCCAAAATATCTGTGGGTTGGCTCAACAATCACCAAGCACAGCTGGTTTCAATGAGGACTTGTTTCTTTCACCTTGGTTGTCCTGTTACTGTGGAACAACTTGCCTAAAAAACTATCGAGTCCCTCTCCCTTTCATCACTGAGTTAACCTGTTGAAAAGAGCCCCGTAGCGCAGAGTGGTAAAGCTACAGTACTGTAGTCCTAAGCTCTGCTCACGACCTGAATTTGATCCCGGCGGAAGCTGGGTTCAGGTAGCCGGCTCCGGATTGATTCAGCCTTCCATCTTTCTGAGGTCGGTAAAATGAGTACCCAGCTTTCTGGAGGAGGGGGGGAATGTAGATGACTGAGGAAGGCAACGGCAAACCACCCCATAAAAAGTCTGCTGTGAAAACGTCGTGAAAGCAACATCACCCAAGAGTCGGAAACAACTGGTGCTTGCACAGTTGTTTACCTTTACCTTTTTAACCTGTTGAATTGTGTTGTTTTAAAAAATGGTAACCATGGACTGTGGCGAATCTGTTACATTTTGACCATCTCCATGGAGTATTTAGTATGAGTGTTATGATCTATGGTTTTCTTTATTTATTAAAAAAACATTTGTAGACTGTCTCTTCAGATGCCTGCCTGGTTGTGTGTTCCAGGTGGGTTTATTGTTGGTTATTAAGAATCTTTCTTTAACGCAGTTTCAAAGACTGGGTTTGGGAAGAGTGCTTTAAATAAATAAATAATACATTTTAACTTATGTTTATTATATATTAGTGATTCATTTCATTTCAGCTGAGCCACTTTTAATAAGCTGATTGATAAACAAGTGTCCCTAGTGGAGATCATACAACTTCCTTGATCTGCAGGATATATTTGCTCATTTATCTGAATATTTAAAAATGGAGCCCCCGCTCCAACATAATGCTTTTGCATCTAGACAAGGAGAAGTTAGCCAGCCAAAGGAAACAAAATTCTTCATTATAATGCTTCTTCTTCCATTGTTTATTTCAGTTCATCATCAATCAATCAATCAAAAGCCTTAATTGGCATATATCAGATTATAAGTAAATAAATAGATAAACAGATACAGAAATAACAAAAACAGTCATAAGCAGCTATACATTGAACAATCGATCCTTGATTACTAGACTCAAGAATAAAGCAACCTTTTCAGTTATTTCAGATGACAAATCATTTAGAAGACGGCAAACCTTTACAGCGTCTGAGCAGTTTGAATAGAACTGGATCTAAAAACCTAAGGTGTATAGTATCAAATAGGTGACAATAAAGAAGAATATGGTACAATGAGTCAATTTGTCTTAAATTACATATACAAAGTCTTAATGAAAGTGGGATTTTTAAAATATCTACCATGGTTAACTGCAGATGGGATAGTATTGCATCTAGCAAGGGTAAATGCTTTACGCAATTTTGGAAAATGGAGAGTTGATAAATAAGAAGGTAAATGACCAGTAGTTAGGAAAATTCCAAAATTCAGTGGGGAGCAAGATTTATTTGCAGAATTCATTGGTTTTTGCAATTCAATATCTAAAATTCTGTGTTTAATTAGATAATATGCATTTGTAAGGGAAAGCATATAGAGAGAATTCATAAACAGTTATCCCATAGACTATTTTTCAGAGGGAAAGGGGAAACAGATTTTAAACCATAAATGAAGAAAAAAAATAGTAGTCATATGTACCCGGAAATGTACAAGTGAACTGCATTTTTTTTTTAAAAGATAAAATACTTCTTAAAAATGCATAAAAATGTATTGAAGAGGAAAGCAAGGTTCTAAAGAAAAATGGTAAAGTCAATCTTAGTAATTCATCTCTCTATTCAAGCACATGTGAAGGCATCAGAATACTTACATTAGCATCTCCCCCCAGTTCCATAGTTGTTTCATTTCTTGTACGTTATCATAGCGAAAGTATTCTATGTAAAAATAGGTGTGGAACTTCTCAATCAAGCAGGTATTGTCATTGATTGTAATGGAAAGTCATGACTGAATTATTATTATAAATTATACATATGTGCATGTGCCAGTAAGATTTGAGTTCCAAGGGAGTGTGGGACAATTGAAAATAGCAGTTGGAGCCGAGAAGTGACTAGGTGAAGTTAGAACATTTAGCAAGCTCAGGTGATGAGTTTTTTTTAAAATAGATTTAATTTATTGAACCTAATCTAATACAAGGGGAACACAGAGAACACAGGGAAAATAAATAACAAAAATATAAATCTAACATACAAGAATCCAATTTAGATCATTGGATGCATGTAACAAACAGTTTACAAAAACAATACATAATATGTATGGTTGCCCTGGTGGGTGTATGGTCGCTCTGGTGGATGATCTCCAGCGGCATCTGGATCGAGGTGGTTCAGCGATACTGATGTTGTTGGACCTGTCGGCTGCGTTCGACACGGTCGACCATCAGTTGCTGATTCACCGCCTCGCCGACGCAGGGATTCAGGGGTTGGCCTTACAATGGCTCTCCTCTTTTCTCCATGGTCAGGGACAAAGGGTGGCGATCGGGTAACAGTCATCCCAGAGGCACCCACTTAATTGTGGTGTGCCTCAGGGGGCGGTACTCTCCCCGATGCTGTTCAACATCTACGTATATGCGCCTCCTTGCCCAGATTGCCAAGAGGTATGGGTTGGGTTGCCATCAGTACGCTGATGACACCCAGCTCTATCTACTGATGGACAGCTGGTCTGCCTGTACCCCAGAAAATCTGGATCTGGCGCTGAAGGCCATGGCAGGGTGACTTAAGCTGAGTCGACTGAAGCTGAATCCGACAAAGACAGAGGTTCATTGAATGAGCCGGGAAGGGGAATCCCCCTACCAGCTTTTGATGGTGTGCCACTTGCAATGGTGCCCAAGGTCAGAAGCTTGGGGGTGCTACTGGAACCTTCATTGACAATGGAGGCCCACATAGCAGCCACAGCCAAATCTACTTTTTTCCATCTTATGCGGGCAAGGCAGTTGGTCCTTTTCCATGACCGTGGCTACCTGGCAACTGTGATCCACATTACGGTCACCTCGAGATTGGACTACTGTAACACCCTCTACATGGGGCTGCCCTTGTCTCAAATCCAGAGACTGCAGCTGGTGCAGAATGCAGCAGCTAGGCTGTTATTGGGCTCCCCATGCAGGAGCACATACAGCCTGGGCTGCAGGAACTGCTCTGGCTGCCGATAGTGTACCGGATTCGCTACAAGGTGCTGCTTATTACCTTTAAAGCCCTATATGGCCGAGGACCTGTCTACCTTAGGGACCGTCTCTTCCCATATGTTCCCCAGAGGGTACTCAGATCAGGAGCACAGAACCTGTTATCAATCCCTGGGCCAAGAGAGGCAAGATTTAAGACCACTCGGGAGAGAGCCTTCTCTATATTGGCCCCCTATTGGTGGAACCAACTTCCAGAAGAAGTAAGAGTCTTGCGGGACCTTGCCCAGTTCTGCAAGGCTTGCACGACAGCTTTATTTCAACTTGCTTTTAATTGATAGCTACATATGAGGATACTCAAGAAGACTGAAGTTATTGGAATCTACCATTAGCACCAAATTGTTTTAATTTTTTTTATTGTTATACTGTTTAAGGTTTTAATTAGTTAATGCTCAATATTTGTAAATGTTTTTATTGTTGTAAGCCACCCTGAGGCTGCTTCGGCGAGGAGGGCGCAATGTAAATCCAATAAATAAATAAATATGCTAGGTATTAAGAATTAAGAAAAATCCTACAATTCATTCTATTAGGCAAAAAGGAAATATTCCCAAAGAATTCCAAAACTGGGGCCCAAAGCAGATCATAATCTATAGCGAAATCAGTATCATTTTCGAAGAAAGGGTTATCCATCGTTTTACCCATTACACACTGGTCCCATAACTTATCATACCACATTTCAATCATGGGGGTATGTGGGGGTTTCCAATTTTTAGCAATCATCATATGAGCTATCACCAACATTGTCAAGATTAAAGATTTCTGATCTTTACTCACCAATTTATCAGGCCAGATATCAAATAAAAGAAGTTTAAAATCTGCTGGAATGGTTAGATCGAATATAAGTCTTATTTGCTCTACCACTTTATTCCAAAAGCTTGACACTGATGAGTGTTCCCACCACATATGATACGGGGAGTCTTTAGTTTTACAATTCCTCCAACAATCTGCACTTGAGACCCTAGAGATTTTACTCATCGTGACAGGGTTTAAATACCAAAGTGAATACATTTTTTTAAAATTGGAGCTGAATACCAATGCTTTTAGCCTTAATGGAAGGGGAGTTCCGGATCCTTTCCCAATTGCTTTCCTCTAGCCTTTGAATTAAATTCAAATGTTTAATATAAGAGGGTGGATATGAATGAATAGAATTAATTAAATAATTATATATTTTAGAAAGCAAACCTTTCTTCCCAATGCCCTCCTCTTTAAGCAAGACCTCAAATGCAATCAATTCGTATCTAATGGTTTCTTTCCTCTGAAAAGAGTATACAATATTCTGAACTTGAAGGTATTGATACCAATTGATATTGACTCCTAATTTCTCTTCTGCTTGTTCCTTAGTAATAATATTGTTCCCTTGAATCCACTCCCCAATTCTATCCAACCCCTTAACCCCCCACGGATGGCTGAAGTTAGCCTTAATGAATTGTGGGAATCAATCTTGGTTGAAAAAACTACCTATACTCAGCACAATCCACTTCCTTAGTTTATCTCATATTCTTAATGAATTTTCCAGGAGGGGATTTGCTGGTATAGAATAAGATCTCTTCTGACATTTAGACCAAAAAGTTCCAGGTGATGAGTTTTTGAAGTAGATTATTTTAGACTGTTAGGAAAAGATTGTAGAAATACAGTAATTTGATACTATTCATACAGCTAGAGGCTAGCTGAAGTCTTTAATACATTGTTCAGTAGCTGTTGTATCTGTGCTGCCTGGATTCAAACCATGGCAAGCACTGTGAAAACACAGATTTCTATTTCCTTTTTCCTTTAAGTTTTGAACACTTATTATATATTTGGTTTGGTTCTTAAAAAAAAACACTTTGTGATCCTTTTGGGGAAATTGCTTAGCATTCCCTTTTTGGATATGCAAGATTATGGGGATGCCTCTAATAGACAAGCCATTCAGTTGCATAGGAAGGCAACTGATAGATGCTCTTTCTTACATTTCCATTCTTTTCATCTACACCACCTTAGAAAAAACTTCCCTTGTAGCCAGTTTTTGAGAATTAAACATAATTCAACTGATACTGCACATTATGTAAACGATCACAGAACATTGGCTAGGGAATTCCAAATGCGTGGTTACCCTTCAGCTGTCATCTCAAAAGCTGTGGTATGTGTGGATAGCATAGCCAGCGCAGATTTTTTTTTTTAAAAGACCAGGAGCAGAAGAACAAGGGGAGCATATAGATGTTAAACAACATCGGGGAGAGCACCGCCCCTGAGGCATACCACAATTAAGTGAGTGTCTCTGGGGCGATTGTCCCCCGATCACCACTCTTTGTCCCCGACCATAAAGGAAAGAGGAGAGCCACTGCAAGGCCAACCCCTGAATCCCTGTGTCAGTGAGATGATGGGTCAGCAACTTCAGTACTGCCGAACCGCCTTGATCCAGATACCACTGGAAGTCATCCACTAGGGCAACCAGTACTCTCTCCATCCCATGACCTGGGCAGGAACTGGACTGATGAGAATCTAGGATGGAAGCATCCTTCAGAAAATTCTGTAACTGTAGCACTACTGCCCTCTCGATAATCTTGCCCCAAAAGGGCAAGTTCGAGACCGGCCAGTAATGTGCCAATTTGGGTCGAGTGTGGGTTTTTTCAAGAGTGGGCGGACCACTGCCTCTTTAGAGGCACTGGAAAAAGTCCTTTGGAGAGGGATCTATTTACAATATCCTGCATAGGATATCGTAGCTCTGGCAAGCTTTAATCAGCCAGGATGGGCAGGGTTCCAGATCACACATTGTTGGGCACACAGTGGAGAGAATTCTGTCAATTTCCTCCAGGCTGAGTATTGTAAAACGGTCCAAAAACGGTCCAGAAGACAGGCATGGAGTCTCGAGTTCACATACTGTTTCAAATGTGGCAGGGAGGTCGTGATGGAGCGATGAGATCTTATCTGTGAAGAAAGTCACAGAAGCCTCACAGCCAATATCCAGTTCCCTAAGATTTGGTCTGCCTTGTGGCAGAGTCGTAAGAGTCTGAATTGTGCTAAACAATTGTGCCGGGCGCGACATCACATACACAATCTTGACCACAAAAGTAAGCTTTCTTTGTGGCTTTGACTGCCATTTCTTAGAACCTCATAAATTCTCTATAAAATGTTCTAGTTGCCTTGTCTCGAGTCCACCACCATCTAGCCGTCTGAGCCTTCATTTCATCAGCCGCAATTTTGGGCTATACCACAACACTAGCTTAGAACGAGGTTGCAGAGGGCACCGGGGTGCAATCTCATTGATGGCCCTAGAGAGTCGGCCATGCCAAGACTCAACTAGGTCATCCAGAGAAAATAAGGCATCACATGCAAGAAGACTGTTGCAATTTTATTGGACTTCATAGGACATGCACAAGCACTTTAAAACTTCAACTGATTTGTAAAGCATAAGAGAAGACATCAGCACCTTTTGAACTTATTGAAAATCATATGGATTTGAATGAAGCTTTATTGACTGAACTTTATAGTGAGACTTTTGATACTGAACTTTGAAGTTGCACTCTTTAGATTGTCTCAGATATAGACTACATTAACTTTTCATGGTTTGTTCTTTAATTTATTCGCAGTCATAGTATTTGCTGACATTTCCCTGGAGAAAATGGCCGCTTTGCAGGGTGGACTCTGTGTCATTATAACCTGATGAGGTTGCTTTCCTCCTGCTTTGGTCCACACTGTGATTTTGGACCAGTCACAGACTTTCAGCCTAGCCTCCTTCACAGGGTTGATGTGCAGATTGAAAGGGGAAAAGGAGCATGGTATAAGCTGCTTTGGTCCACACTGTGGAGATATAATGTAGTTTTCTTAAGTAGAGGCTGCAGAAGGGAGGAGATGGAAAGCTGAAGTCAGATCAATTCCCCTATAGAAACTGCTGCCTTGGGTGGGTGGGAAGACACCATGTTTGTGGGGAGTGAACTATCTGGGGACTTTAGGGGTGGAGCCAGGAGACTTTGGGGGTGGAATCAGGAGCAAGGGTGTGACAAGCACATTGAACTCCAAAGGGAGTTCTGGCAATCACATTTAAAGGGACTGCATGCCTTTTAAATGCCTCCCCTCCATTTGGAAGTAATGAAAGATAGGGGCACCTTCTTTTGAGGCTCATAGAATTGGATCCCCTAAGTCAATCTTTTTGAAACTTGAACAAAGTGAACATAGTGAACAAAAAGGAACATAGTCTTTTAAAGTTCAGAGTAGGCTGTCTCATAAGAATAAAGTTCCGTCCTTCTGTGAATTAAAGGGAATCCTCAGTCCACTTGCTCCTGAGGAAACCCCACGATGTCTCTTGAAGATTCACCTTGAGATGTACACAGCCCAACACAGCGACGAGATTGTGCTTTATTTTCCTCGTTTCATCAAAGGCGTTGACCAGCTGCGTATATAAAACATAACATTTACACTACCAAAATACATCCTTAAAATATTCTAGTCATGTACATCACCTGCATAAATACAAATCTTTTTGCAATTTCATCAGAGCACAGGCAAGATTCCAACTATTCTCCTTCAGAACATTCTTAATTTTAAAAATAGGTCTTGCAATCTGCCCTTAGGTAAGCCTCCCATAAATATACAGCACAGGTGCAAATACTTAACAATGTTCTTAAAGATATAGTATACTGTACTAAGCCTCCACTTCAACTACCATAAATATTTAATCTACATGAACTGAATTTAAACTCAGAGAAAGCAAGACAGATCCCATTCGTTGTTCAGACCTTGTGGCCTTCAGAGAGCGCAGTTTAAAAATCCAATGCATTTCTTCCTGATGTAACCATTTTATAGCATCACATTTACTGTACAATTTAAGTAAAAATTTAGCAACCACAAAATATTTAAGAGAGTCCACATCGTGTCCAAAGGACCGGAAGTGTTCCACAAGAGGAGCCTCAGGAACATCATTTCTTATGCGAGATTTATGTTCCAACACATGTGTGCGAATCACGCATATTGTGTTTCCGACATACACCTTCAAACACGGGCACAAAATTATGTACACACACATTTTAGTACCACATGTAGTTGTGTCTTTAAGAGTGATTCTATATCCTGAATGAGGGTCGGTATATTCCCTAATTTGCATACATGCCGAACACACGGAGCAACTTCCGCATCGTAAGTGCCCACCCACTTTATTCCTGATTTCATTCTGAATCTGCAAGTCCATTCTAATCAGCTGGAACTCTCCCAGATTATATTAGGTCCCACACACCAAGCAGGCGACACACTGGATCTGATCTTTGGCACAGAGATTGATACAGATCTGATTACCATTGATAGAGTGCTATGGTCAGATCATTATGCCCTGAAGGCCTGGCTGAGCATTCCACCTCTTCCCTGTCTAGGTGATGAGGATTTTTGCTCACCTATGGACTAATGGATTTTATTAGTTTCCAAATGTCCCGCAGCATACAATACCTCTTGGTGACTCATTAGATGAATTGACAGAGGACTAGAATATTCATCTCTCTGAAGCCATTGATGCTGCACCATGGAGCTTAAGGGGGTGAAGCAGGAACTTAGACTGCTAAAGCAAGTTTGGCACCAGTTGTGTGATGAAGCTGCAAGAACATCCTATAGGTCATTAATGAAAACCTGTGAGATGGTGGTGAAGGCTGCTAAAAGGAAATTTTTTAAAGCCTCTCATCACATCCACTAGCTCTTGCCCAGCATAATTATTTAGGACAATCAGGTCTTTAACTTCTCTCACAGAAGTTAAAGGGGGAGGGACAGTGGCACCTTTAACACCAACAAAGTGGTGTCTATAGCCCCTTCACAGTGCCTTCTTACCTTTTGATATTTTTTCAGACACTAGCATTTCTGGGGTTACACACACACACACACACACACACAAATATTTCTCTGACATGAGGCATGGATTTTTTTTTGCTAGGGGGTAGGATGGGGTATAAATTGAGATGAGGAAGAAGGAGGAGGAGGAGGATATTATTATTGGATTTATATCCCACCCTATACTCTGAATCTCAGAGTTGTCACAATCTCCTTTACTTCCCCCCTCCCACAACAGACACCCTGTGAGGTAGGTGGGGCTAAGAGCTCTTACAGCAGCTGCCCTTTCAAGGACAACTCCTATGAAAGCGATGACTGACCCTAGGCCATTTCAGCAGCTGCAAGTGGAGGAGTGGGGAATCAAACCCTGTTTTCCCAGATAAGAGTCCGTGCACTTAACTACTGCACCAAACTGGCTGTCACCAACTACATGTTAAATCGATGGTGCGGTCTCATTTGGAGTGCGGTTGATGGTGCGGTCTCATTTGGAGTACTGTGTGCAGTTCTGGTCGCCACACCTCAAAAAGGATATTATAGCATTGGAGAAAGTCCAGAGAAGGGCAACTAGAATGATTAAAGGGCTGGAGCACTTTCCCTGTGAAGAAAGGTTGAAACGCTTGGGACTCTTTAGCTTGGAGAAACGTCGACTGCGGGGTGACATGATAGAGGTTTACAAGATAATGCATGGGATGGAGAAAGTAGAGAAAGAAGTACTTTTCTCCCTTTCTCACAATACAAGAACTCATGGGCATTCGATGAAATTGTTGAGCAGACAGGTTAAAACGGATAAAAGGAAGTACTTCTTCACCCAAAGGGTGATTAACATGTGGAATTCACTGCCACAGGAGGTGGTGGCGGCCACAAGTATAGCCACCTTCAAGAGGGGTTTAGATAAAAATATGGAGCAGAGGTCCATCAATGGCTATTAGCCACAGTGTATGTGTGTATATAAAATTTTTGGCCACTGTGTGACACAGAGTGTTGGACTGGATGGGCTGTTGGCCTGATCCAACATGGCTTCTCTTATGTTCTTATGTTGGGTTCAGCATATGCTACAGTTTATCAGGGAAGCTGTTGATACCTAAATTATTCAGTTTTCACTTACACTCAGAAATCAAACCTTCATTTCATTTCATTTCATTTATTCAACATATCCTGCCCCACCCACAAAATGGGCTCAGGATGGCTCACATCATAAACCCAACAGCAGCAAACCAATAAATAAGATCAACTATTAATAGCAAAAAAAGGCTCATATCAGATAAAATGTGTGTGTGTAATCTAAATGGAACAGTGCACATGCACAGAAAAGCTGATGCCCAGAATAAAACTTGGTTGTTTTTTAAAGGTGCCACTGACCTCAAATTTTGTTCTGCTGTTTCAGACCAACATAGCTACACCACCTGAATCCATTAGGAAATTTTAAAGGCCTCTGATTTTCATGTCCACCCACACTCAATCTCACTTTCCCCCCAAAAGTAAATTGGAACCAAGCAAGTATGCTGAATCCACCAAAGAGAGCCTGCAGTCTAACTGTAGGTTCATTAAAAGGGTGTAGTCAGCTAGCCTTTATTTTAAAAGGTGTAGCCAGCTAGCCTTTATTTTCCAACAGACACCAAACATTGCTATGTGCTGGATATCAATACTTTTGTAATTAATCCAGAGAATCCAAAGATACAACTGAAAACTTTTGCACATCTCAATTATCTTACAATATCAAGAGTCCTTCAGCACTCTAGATCAGGTGGCTAGATGAAAAAAAATAGTCACTTTTCCTAGATCTCAGAGAGGTCTGTATCTCCTGTGTGCTGCAAGAGCTATGCCAGGAAAGAAAGTTACCAGATCTTCCCACCCCTTTGACTCAGGTCTGCCAATGTATTGATTTACTCAATTAAAGCTTACTAACACTGGTTAATATGCATATTGACACCTAGCCTCTGGCGGGAGCAGCTTCTCCATCCCTCTATCTAATCCATTTGCTTCTCAATTAGCATTTCTAAGAAGCTGAGGTTGTAAAGTCATTACACCACTGACTTTGCAACTCAGAGGGAAAATCACATATAGACTTTATCACCCCATTCATGCCTTTGAAGCCCCAAGTCCTGTGTTGGTTGCTTGGAGGGGGCTCAGCCCCTGCTGGGAAAATCCAGGGGGGGGGGGGCTCGAGTCCCCAAGCACCTGTGTAGTTTACGCCTATAATTGTATCATTAAATTCATCATAGATTTGTATATGCTTCTGGATTACTATGCCAGTTGAAACTAATTGGCATGTTAGTCAGGATAAAATTGTCCCTGGTATATCATACATCTTCCCATGTGTTTGCCATAGCCTAGGGGGGCATTAATGTCACTCTGTGAGGAGGCTGTGCAATGCCTTATGCATACTCAAGAATTACACTGAATGGTAGACTGAATTAATAAGATGTTTTATGCTATTCAGACACAATATATCCCTATTGAGATTCTATGAGGCCTGGTGACTTGCACCAGTGATAAGCACAAATTGCAATAGCTTGAGTTTATCCTCTATTCATTCTCTATTTATTCACTTCTAATATGCATAATGTGCAAGAGTGAATGTGCTGTACAGCATTATGAAATGGAAACAGAGGAGGTCTTTTCAGCTGTATTTGTTAGTGCGTGCATCAGAGTACCTTGCAATTTATCCTGACATTCATTATAAAGAGAGAGAAGGGAACAGATTCTGAAAAAATGACAGAGGGACTACAAAGACAAATGGAAATATCAATATTGGCTTTTAAATGGCTCCCAGATAGAAATTAACAGGTAGAAAATGCCTTGTGCTTCACAAATGACTCGGGTTATTGGAAAATAAATTCCTTTTCAGGTGAATGGTCTGAGTCAAGGGTTTGAAAAGAAGATCCTTGAGGACCCATAAACCTGTCACTCAGTTTTGAAAGAATGAATGAAAAAAAAAGAACCAATAAGTGAGTGAGTGAATTGATATTTAGCTTTCCTGATCTCAAAGCCTTTGGACATAAGAACATACAGAGTCATTGAAGTATGTGTAGAGAGAAGGAATGGAGGAGTTCTGACTGATCCAGAATGCTAATTGCTGCTCATTCTGTCCCTTTCCCATTTCTTCTTCAATCTCAGAAGACAACCTGAATGTTAAAGTGAAGAAAAACAACTCTCTGTTTTGTAGATCTGTGCGCTGAGATTCTGGTCTAGTGTGCATATAGCCTTCTGCTGCACAGGAGGATCTCTGGATTAGGGATATTAGGGAACATTTTAAACTTAAATTTGTTTGCAGAGTATTTTCCCTCTGAGTTGCAAATGTTCCCTAATACGAGAGAAGAAAATACTCTGCAAACAAATTCACTCTCTACATGTTTATGGCAGTACTGTGCGTGTCATTTCTGCTCTCAGGAACCAATAGAACCCATATATTTTGGGTCCCAAGGTCAAATATTCCAAAGACTTCACCAGTAACAATTTAATATATTAAGTGGTAGCAAATTACCACCTTTAATGCTGACTAGAACCTAGCACCTGAGACCACAGCTCATCCTGCCAAATGGTAAGATAATAATGGAAAGACTTGGGAAGCTAGGTTATCCACCCATGTCATCATGAGATTGTATAACTAGGTCAATATCACCTCTTAGTTCTTGCTGCTAACCTTTTAAAAGAGAGGTTCCTAATGAAGGGGGTACCTATCTGGAGATGGCATGTTTGGGTACAGTGTACATACGAAGCTGCCTTATACTGAATCAGACCCTCGGTCCATCAAAGTCAGTATTGTCTACTCAGACTGGTAGTGGCTCTCCAGGGTCTCAAGCTGAGGTTTTCCACACCTATTTACCTGGTCCCTTCTTCATTGGAGATGCCGGGGATTGAGCCTGGGACCTTCTGCTTCCCAAGCAGATGCTCTACCACTGAGCCACTGTCCCTCCCCAACCATGTGTATGGCAAACTATCTAACTGCTCCCTGTTAAATTATTGTTATTGTTATATGGCAAGTATACACTGGTGAGAACCATTTTTATAGTAGTTTTTATAGGAAAAAAAATGCAGCAAATAAATTAGCAAGGCTTCATGGGGTTCTCCAATTTGTCTGTACTTTTAGACTATGAGCCAGCAGGCAGGACTTGTTCCCTATTAACTTTTATACAATGCAGAGTTTTTTTAAGTGCTGTAAAACTAATGAAGGTTATGGGCAACTGGACAGTAAAGACGCTTGTGATCCTCAGCTTCCATTCAGTATTTGATCTCTGTAATAATATATTACTGCAGTAAGGACCAATTAAAGTTTCTTTCCTAAATATCGACTATCTGAGGTTACGAGAGACTTTAACATTTGACAACCCATATCCCTCTGTACCCGTATTTCTTTGGAATTTCCTTTTTTCTCTTTTCTTTCTACAGTTCTTGTAACACTCATTTTGGCTCTGTTGAACTATAATACTGGGCTTTAGTGACAAGGAAGGCAAACAGTCATTAGAAAGTGGGCTGATTTAATTTAACATTGATCCGCCTCCTTCATGTGTCAATTTATTGCAGGAAACTTAACATCTACCAAACAGAAGCCGCTCTTCCTATAAATGCATGTCAGAAATTACACTCAACAGCAGTCCATCTAAAACATTCAAATGATGAAATGCTTTAAGAGAAATACAGCTTAGCAATTTTGGGATGTTTCCTACTTTTTGCGTGTTCAGAACACAGATGCTCTGTCTCTGCATTTGGTTCTTCATTGCTCAATTGGATTTAGTTCTTCTCTATATGGAATATAAAATGCAGCCTTTGGCTGGATCCAAATAACTATGAACAGAGTCTGAGCACGGGACAGATAGACCGTTTTTGCAGTAACCTTGCTCTGACGTTGCTCTGCGCCAGGCTTCTGTTTCTCTCCAGAGCAAGCTAACAATTTTGCTAGAGGCTCATGAACAGAACAGCAGAACAGGAAGGAGTCAGGAAAAGCGGGTAGAATCCAGTCATTTCTTAGCACCAAAAAGAGTCTCAAGGGCTAATCCCTTGCAAACTTATTCAGATACAGATACATCAGGGGAGGAAACCAGTTCCTGGGGGGAAGATAGGAATTATAGTAGTATACTCAGACCTAGAGAGAACAGAAGGATAGGAGGGAGTCAGGAAAAGCAGGTAGAATCCAGTCATTTTTTAGCACAGGGTCGACCCCCCCCCCCGGGTGGGAGGCATCGGATAAAATGATCAATCTTTCAAGTGGAATCATTTCAGAGATAAAATGCCAAGCGTTAAATAAAGACCTCTCCTTTGTACCAATTCCAACCTGTGGTCCATTTCAAACTTGTGTCGATATCTGTAAAAAGTTTTTTGGTTCTGTTACTACTGAAAAATCCGATATTAGATGGCGTTGCCTCCAGTTCTGTCAGGCTGATGCATTTAAAAGTTTTAAGTTTGGTTGAATAATTTTTGTAAAAATGGTTGTTAAAAAGTTCTAAGTTAATTCAGGATCCTTAAAGGTTTGCTGTAAAAGCTACAAGCTGTAAGTTAATTCAGGATCTTAGTAAAACAGTAGTCTCATTCTAGTGTACTCCCAAATCAATTAGATACACCTGTTAGGTTTCATAAACTGGACTCCCTTGGATTCTTTGTCTGGCCCTTTCAAGAGAAGCCCAGGGCAAATTGGAGCATTGAGCCAGATCCATTGGAGACAAGAGCACAGCCAATTGAAATAATTTAGTGACTATACATGGGAGTATCTTGAAATAGACTCAAGAAAAATATGAATTTAAATATTGTTTAAAATAATGTTTAATTTTTTATGACATGCCAGCCCTTTTGGTGAGCTGCCTGAAGAAGGAAACCCCCAAAAGAGGACAGAAGCGCAGTTCACTCACAGCCACACCTGTTTTGGAAAGCAGCCATATCTGTTTTGGAATTTCTTGAACTTTGTGTATGTCAGAACTTGTAACTTTCCTATATGCTGTTAGCTTAACTGACTCCATATTGTAACCAGATACTAACTCAATGTGCTCTCAGCCAGGCTACTAACCAGACCGCTATGCATTTCAAACAAACTGTGATCACTGAAGGGTGGCAGATAGCCTCTGGCCAACATCTGCAGGTGCCCTTTGAAGCCGGCCGGCCAGGACATCTCAGCACGACTCCATCCTCCCTTACTGATAACAGACCCTGGGAAACAGACAGTTGTCTCTGGCCGTGTGAAAGATCGTTTTATTGTTGTTGCCACAAGCACATAAAAATGTAACCAATGCTAACTTCGTTATCAGTGTTATTCTGTGCCTTCAGTACTGTAGTTCTCAATAAACGCCTGTACTTTTGTAACGAAGTCCTGGGCCTCGATTGGAGTTCTTCCAGTTCTGACAGTGTAGCTCTGCAAACAAAGAGAGAATATTGTACAATTTTTTGTAAAAGAGAATTTTTGGGAATACTAGTGTATATTGTTTAGTATAAAAAGTGTTTTGGTATTACATGCATTAGTAAAAACCCTCACAGAGTGTTCTATATTTATTAGCAATTTTGTACCAGCTGCTCCACACTGCTGTTTTGTGCCGGGGCAACCCACGATTTGCCATGCAGCAACTTAAACCTGTTTTTTCCAGGTTTACGCTGCCATGCAGCAAATCACAAAATGGCGGCATGAAGCAATTGGTGCAAAATCACTAGCTTGCTCTGGCGCGGAGCAACGTCAGAGCAAGGTTAGTGCAAAAACGGCCACAGTTTCTTCCTCCCCTTATACCCTCTAGTCCTCTGTGCTACTTAAAAAGCTGCTTCTCAGGGCTGAGAGACTTTCAGGAACATTATGGGCTACAGCACTGGTTTGTGTGTGTAGCTTGGAAGGAAATTCATGAAAATAACAAACACTTTCCCTTTGCTCCATTTTCATCAGTGGAGCATAGCTTTCTTCCCTCCCCCTTCAACTAAAGCCCAAAATGGCTCACAAATGCTGTTCCTAGGGAACACCATGTCCCCTGAACAGCAATTTAAAAAAAAAGAAAAACATATTTCTTAGTCAAAAGTTAACCACAAATAAACTGCACATCTGCCCCCCCTATAGTTTGCATTGCAACCAGCAAGAAGACAAATAGGGTTGCCAAGTCCAATTCAAGAAATATCTGGGGACTTTGGGAGTGGAGCCAGGAGACATTGGGAGTGGAGCCAGGAGCAAGGTTGTGACAAGCACAATTGAACTCTAAAGGGAGTTCTGGCCATGACATTTCAAGGGACTGCACATCTTTGAAACGCCTTCCCTCCCTTGGAAATAATGAAGGATAGGGGCACCTTCTTTTGGGGCTCATAGAATTGGACCCCCCCCCCCCAGTCCAATTCCTTTGAAACTTGGAGGGTACTTTAGGGAGAGTACTGGATGCTATGCTGAATATGTGGTGCCTGTATATCAAACAACAACCCCCCAGGAGCCCAGATACCTGCAGATCAATTATCCATTATACCCTATGGGAATTGGTCTCCATAGGGAATAATGGAGTGCCCAGCAGACATTTCCCTCCCCCCACGCTTTCTGATGACCCTGAAGCGGGGGAAGGCCTCCAAACTGGGGGATCTCCTGCCCCCACCTGGGGATTGGCAACCCTACTGCGACAGTAAATTGTACATATTGCTTTTGAGGAAAGTACTCTGCATGCTTGAATGTTCCTAAACATCCAAAGTCTGCATTTGAAACACAATATGCATAGGCCATCAGATGTCCAGTACTTCTGTTGTACATAGGGTTGCCTGATCATGCCTGGTAACTGGTAGGAGTCTGAGGGGGGCAGGGACACGGGGGGGGGGGTGCACCATTGGCAGTGGTGTGATGCCACTTCTAGGAAACCATGGAGGTGACATTATGCAGAAACCATGGTGACGCTATAGAGTTTGTGGCAGCTCCTACAGAGAATTGGCATCACTTCCAGGTTTTTCTTGGAAGTGGCATCATACTGTTGGACTGACAGTGATTTTAACGTTTATTTTTCTCCAGCCACTGGTCAGAGTGGCAGCAGGAACAGAAGGCTGCCAGCAGGAGATGTCATGCCTTAGCAGGAGATCTGGCAACCCTATCTCTGGAAATACCAGTTCCATAAAAATGATATCGATGATTCTGGTTTTCTTAAAGGAGTCAAATTTAGAAGCCATGGTATCCAACCAGTGGTATTTTCTCTCCTGTCTTCTGAGCCTTTTGCAAAGACTGACCATTTCAAACTTTTCTCAGTAACCACGAGAACTACAATCTATATCTTAACAAAATTAAAGTGGAATGTCTCTGGAACTCTATCAAGTTCTGTCAAAGAATACACTGCTATTTTCTTGTATCTCTCACAAGGCCCTTTTGATGCCTTTCTTCCACCTACATCAACTCACCAAGCAAAGCATTACCAAGGATAAATTTGTTGCACATTAAAAAATAATTACAATATTCATGAAGGGTTTGGCTGTTTTCAGCTATTCCTTATTCTGTTCAGATATTTTGCCAAAGAGAAGCGTAGAACTCTTTCCTTTAGCATGAGACCATCACTTGGATTCAACTTTACTAACAACAGCTGCTCTTAAATACCATTATCATCATTTTATGTCCCATTTTCCTGAATCAGGATTGAAAAACATGCTGATTTCTTCCAAGTATAATTTCTACATGCAGTTGAATAGTCACTTACTGGATAAACCAGGAGCATTTCTTTGATACTTCTCTGTTAGAGACTCACTTTGTTATGAGCTAGAAATAAAACTTACTTACTACTAAGGGAGACTGGTTCTCCTGCAATCCTTGCTTGGAGCTGAAAGGGGCTAGAATTAACAGCCCACTCTGGCAGCATGTTTTCATTGTAGTAATGCCAATGGCTTCAGATTATGGTTTAATTATACTCCTAAAGTGGCCAGTATTATGTTCAATCATACAAGGCACAGTAAGTAGCAATCGCCACTCTAAATATTCACACAAATGTGCTTAAACCCTGAGCTACCTGTAGTGGAATAGAGGGTTGGCAAGTTGTTATTCAACAAAGAGAGATTCACTCTTACAGCAACCCTCCTAGAGGTGAGAATTGTGCAGACTTCCCCCTTCAAACAGGGTGAGCAAAGTGTAACAGATAACAAGATTCCTGTAACTTTTAACCATTATACAAGACAGAACATCTTTTCTGATTCAGTTTATCATTTCACAGAGATTTGCAAAAAAACTGGAATTCTCTTTCTGCTGTTAAAGGTAACTTGCCTTCCTTTGCATCTATTCACTTTGATTACTTCATGTAAGCCAGGCAATATTTGTATAGGGAAGTTTCTAGCTGTTTGCCAGAAAATATTCTTTATTGGTCCGGGTTTAAATCTGGCAGAACTGGGTAGAGTTTCCAGATTACCTATACTCCCCCTCTGTGCAATCTTGTGACTACATAGGAGGTGGGAGGGAGGGTAGATTGGGAAGGTTCAAGGTCATTTCAAACATATGTAAAAAGTATACGATTATTCTTCTCTAAGGAAACCATTTCAGTCTTTAGTGACAAATTCTGTATTTTTGTTCGACCAAGAATTTTAAGCTGGAGTTCTTTAAGAAACCTCTGATCCATGTGATCTGACCCTGATCACTTGTTAGTTTTTAATTTGTCCACTAGCCCTAAAACTTCATCTTTCATTACTTCTATTTGGCTCAGCTCTTTCAACAAACCTCCTGAAAACAGTGGTTCACCATGGAAGTAACTGTCTTACATTTCCTGCATGGAGGCCTACACACAGATTTCATTCAGAGCCAATTTCTTACCTGAAACAGTCTTGGGAAGCCACCATTTGCCAAAAGGGGGGAAACATAAGTCACCTACTGTGACAGACCCCTGTATTTCCCCAACTCTGGGGAAATTTTCCCCATCAAATATTCAGTTCCCCTTCTATGTCTGAATTGCCCACCAGAAGCATGTATTTCTTCTTTGTCTGATAAGCTTAAATAGTCCCACCCTGTCACAGATATTTGTTTAGGCTTTTGACTCAGTACAGGAACTTGAGGGAAATACAGGAGCTGTCCTGTTTTATAAACACTTTTATTAAACAGACAGGGAATATATACACACATATATGAGAAGAATAAAGGATTAGAGATGCTGATGGTAAACTTTCTATTTTATACGGATCTGAATTCTCAATATTGTTTTCTGAAGAACAGCTTTTGCTTATAGTTTCTAGATTTCTCCCTTCACGGTTTCAGGTTCTCCTTTTAGATATTACAGTTTTTCACTAACTCTTGGGGTGAGGTCAGACGTTCAGAAAATCCCGCTACGGGCATGAGTGGAGTCCGGAAGCATGTCGGATTTTAAGCGGTTGTCCAAACGTCAGCATCTGCGAATGGTGGTTAGCTCGTTTGAGTCCCGCGTTGAGACGACTGGGGTGTGGACTAATTTGATACTGCTTTAAATCCAGAACAAAATTCTTCTGACGGTTCCTGAGTGGAATTTCTCTGTTTGAACACTCCATCGTTGGCGACTCGCCGGAAGCGCACCACCGCTTCCCTCCCAAAGCCCCCTGCAAGTGGTATCACTGTGCCAGTGAATGAGCGAGTGAATGTTGGCTCGATAAATCGTTTACCTGCCCCTATGTCCGGAAACAAAACTCACTTTTGAAAGTAGATGCGAACTAGATGTGAACTGATTTGAATTCCTGGGTTTTTTTCCACACGCGTAGTGCTCGTGCTGGAAAAGTAGTGCCAACGGACTAGCAAAACTGTTAGTGATCCAACCCATTTAAAAGCGACGCACTGCAGATAGCGGGCATCACTGTGCCTGCGCTAATGCAGATTGATGTCTCATGAAATGAAGTCCGGTAGAGCAATCTGATCAACCAGCGACGGGACCCACATGGGATAGAACAGGAGCCTGACTGTTGTCTGATCGGAAAATTGGTTGTGCAGATTATAATAGAGGCACGTTGCAGATGGATTTAATGGTGAGTGTGACCGCACCCCTGAGGTATCTAAACTTCTCCCCTTTATCACAGAACAGGCCGCTCTTCCTGACACCTTCCTACAGGCTAGAAGTCCCTAAGTAGCAATAGCTTCTTTTGCAATTTGGCTTGTATGGAAGTTCTTTCTAACTGCCTCAGACCTTCTGCCAAATCCTTCTCCAGTATCTGTTGTCTGTATAAAGCTGTTCTGTAGCTTTCCTGACTGAGGATTTAAATTCTCCCTCACAGTAGTTCTAATCAGGGCTTTTTAAAAGCAAGAACACACAGAAACGCAGTTCCAGCTGGCTTGGCATAAGGGGGCATGGCCTAATATGCAAATGAATTCCTACTGGGCTTTTTCTATGAAAAAAGCTGTGTGAAACAATGGTGATGCCAAGGGGTGTGGCCTAATATGCAAATGAGTTCTTGCCAGGCTTTTTCTACAAAAAGAGCCCTGGTTCTAATATATTTAAGACAATAGGGCCTCTCTTTTTCTTTCTGTAGACTATTGCCTATCAAAAAAACACTAACTCCCAAAAGTCTCTTCACTCAGAACCCAAACCCTCTAGCTACTGATCCAGACATAAGACAAAGGACAAAAAATGACTGTCTGACCTTTCCTCTCCAATTCAGCTGTTTTTATTTCTCTAACAGTTGACGCTGGCCAATCAGAGACCGAAGAGCAGCCAATCGCATAAGCTCTGCACTCCGGGGAAGATTAACTCATGAACTCCCTGACTCTCTGACACAAGCAGCATTTTAAAAACCTGCTTTTTTGTGCAGTCCATCAAACCATTATGCATAAGTTTCCAGTGGAACAAATATCGAATAGCCTGGGGGGCATTTCAGGTCAGCAAAATAACATGTAGCTGAAGCCTCATCTTCACTCACATTGTGGTCCCAATCAGAGTTGGGCCTGTTTATGCCTTAAAAACATGAAGCTCCCAGAACATGTGTTCTCCACGTCTTGTTTTCCTTCAATCTCCTCATATTAATTTAGCAATACATTTACCACTGTGTCACTCAAGGATCCCATCACCTTTCTGACTAACCGTGTTTCTTCTTGCTTTTGACATATTTAAAGAAATACTGGTCGTTTTCGCACTTAGCGTTTGCTCCCCTTATTCAGCGGCGCAATTATGTCCGGATCATTTTTCTCGTTTTCGCACTAGTGACTCTGCGGAGTCGCCTTCCCTGAAGCCCCGGCTCAAATCGTTTTCCCACTGGCATCGACTTGAGTTCGATGCCCTGTCAATCATTTTTTTTTTAAGCGCAAGTCTGGTTGCGTAAGGACGTACTAACGTACTAACGTAACATCGAGCAGGCACAGCTGTTCCCTCCCCTTCTTTTCGTGGACAAACCGCATCACGTGTGCTGCTGCTGCTTATGGATTGGCTGCAGCTGTAGAATCCTCCACAGCCCTTTATGTATTAACAGAAGCATTCACAGTGGAGAATCCTAGCACTAGATTCCCCCCCCCCAAATTCTGAAGTTGCGAAATATCGCAATAACGAAGAGAGAGAAATCGAGGGGTTTGTGTGTGTGTGTGTGTGTGTGGCAGCTTCTTCCTTTCCCAGCCTCACTCCCTCCCGGGTGGCGAAGCTGGGATTTCCTCCGCTCTCTTTCTTTCCCCTCCCCGGCTGGCGCTTGCAACGGGGACCTGACTGATTCCTGCCGCCAGAGCTCCCCCCCCCGCCCCATTCTCTCCTTCCCCTTCTGTGGCGCGTGTGAAGAGCGAGCTCGCGTCTATTTTCTAACCGAGCGGAATGTAGCCAGGGAGAAGAATGCAGGACTCCAACTTCCCATTTTATACATGGCGATTTTGTGCAGGTCCAGAAATCCTGGTGGCACAGCTGAGGGAGGCATTCCCTTTTTAAAACACACACACATGAACGCTTTGGCCTGCACCGGCACTAGATTCCCCCCCCCCAACAATGGTCGTTTTCGCATTATCGAGATAACGCAACAGCGAAATAACGCAACTAAAGTCAATAATAATAATAATAAAAAATTCTAACGAAACCAATTGAAGTGGCAATTGAGGCTATTCCAGGAGGGTTTTTTTTTTCTATTTGTTAATTTCGAAATATCGCTATTACGCAAAACTGTGAAGTTTAAAAAAAAATGGCCGTGCCGGCACTTTGGGGAAGCGCCGCGAAAGGCTGATGATTGGCCAAGGGGGTGGATGGGGTGGGAGGACGGAAAGGGAGAGGGTGACGCCCACAAAGCAGTCGATCCGGCGTGGATGGATTTCCCACAGCAAACTCCGAGGAGTGGATCCGGTGTGGATCCGGAGGTTTTCAAAAACTCCGGAAGGAGGTGGATCTAGATACTCCGGCGTGAAACCCCTGCAGTGCCGGAGCAAACCGCAGCGCCGGAGCAACAGGTGGGAAAACCAGGAAAAGATCCGGAGGTAAATGGGGTGCTACGCCGGAGTAAACGCTAGTGCGAAAACGGCCACTGTTTCTCTTAATGTTTTAAGCAAGATGTGCCTCATATTATCTTTTTGCCTAGTGTAGTGTAAATTTACATTTGTTTTCCCAGAATCTGTACTCTTTCTCTTTTGGACAAGATTTTCCATTTCTGCAATTTTTTTGCGTAATATTTTTATTTGGTTTACAATATAACAGTACAATAATAACTGCAATGATAAAAATGGAAGGGTATTGATACAGAACCAATGGCTGAAGGCTGATATACAAATATCTCACGTTATCTAAACCAGAGATATATGTAATGTAAGGGAACTAGACTAAATCAAAATTGGATGTGGAGGAATCTTTTTCTGACTCATGGATATTAGATGTTATTTTGGCCATCGTACAAAATTCAGTAGCCTTTTTTTTAACCATTTTGTATATGAGCAGTTTTCCATGGCTTTGCTAAGTACACATTTTGCTGCAGAACATAGAATTGCTATTAATTTCCTCCAAATCGATGGGATTTCTGGGATATGCCAAAAATGTAATAATATTGTCAGCTGAGAAAAGTATGGTATAAGAAGTTATATTATATATGTGTTCTTGAATCTTTTGTCAGAATTCTTCTATAATATTTACATGATCACCAGCAATGATAGTAAGTGCCAATGGCATCACAATTTACCCAACTCGGGTGTGTGTGGGGGAGTGGGGTGGTGGTGGTGATTAATAGATTTCTGCAATGTTTATTATATCAATATTCTCTTTTGACACCAAAGTCTCCAGATCTCCCATCTTAGTGTGGAGGCCTCTTGTGTTTTTACATTGGCACCTATACTTTGTTTCCTTCCCAAAGAGCCCTTAGGATTCATATTTTCCACAACGTCCCTTGAGCCACTTTAAATCAGGACTCTCCAACGTAGTGCCCATGGCCATCATGGCACCTGCCAACACTTTCCCTAGCGCCTACCAAGCATTTTAGAGAGTAGGTGGGGCTATATGGAGCCCTTACACAGCAGGGCTTCTAATTGGCCATTGAAGATCTGATTGACTGTGCAGGATAATGTATTATTATTTCAGTTGCCGCTGCTGCCTATATTGGTTTTGATCTCTCACACTCCTTTTTTAAAGTGTATTTTTTCAAATTATTCTTCTTTCCCCCTGCACTTTGGCTTCCCCTGTGAGTGTGAGCCTGCCTTCCACAGTAGCCATGTTGTAGTTGTCTCCTCCTCCTGTGGTGGTCTACCACCCTGTGTTAGAATTCCAAAGGTGCACATGTAGGGTTGCCAGTTTCCAGGTGAAGGTCAGGCAATCCTCCAGCTTGGAGGCCCTCCCCCCACTTCAGTGTCATAAGAAAGCAGGGGGGGCGGAGGGAAATATGTGCTGGGTCCTCCATTATTCCCTATGGAGACCGATTCCCATGGGGTAGAATGGAGAATTGATCTGTGGGTATCTGGGGCACTGGGGGGGGGGCTGTTTTTTGAGGTAGAGGCACCAAATTTGCAGCATAGCATCTGGTGCCTCTCCTCAAAACACCCTCCAAGTTTCAAAAAGATTGGAGCAGGAGTTCAATTCTATGAGCCCCCAAAGAGGGTGCCCCTACCCCTCACTATTTCCAATAGAGGGAAGGCATTTAAAAGGTGTGCAGTCCCTTTAAATGTGATGGCCAAAACTCCCTTTGGAGTTCATTGATGCTTGCCACAACCTTGCTCCAGGCTCTACCCCCAAAGTCCCCAGATATTTCTTGAATTGGACTTGGGAACCCTATGTTCGTGGGGTCAAAAAGGTTGGGGACCACTGCTTTTAACCATCATTTTCTGGCACCCTTTTATTATCAAGTTCTAACCTGCTCCCATGTCAGATAACTCATCATCTTTTAGGGATACGTCACCCAAAGACAGATATTCTCTGTGTTCTGTCAGTATTAGTTCGGGACTGTTGGTTTCTGCTGGATGACTTCCCCTATTCTTAATTTTGTTGCAAGTGTGTTTGCTAACTTCTTGTTCTCCTGGATAATGTCAATCAATTGCTTACCTACAACTCTCAGCAAAGGATACCTGAATGGAATTATCTGAGGCACATAAGTGGACACTGACAAATGGTATCAGCATTTAAGGTGATAAACTGCCAAACAGGGATATGTTGTGTACAAACACTATCATTACACGTCCTAATCTATGGGATTAGCCCAAATAGTGTTGGATCTGTTCAAATATCCCCATCCATATTCATCTCCATTTAAATCTTAAATTTTCAGGGGGAAAAAATCATCTTCCCCCCAAACCATTGAAAAATTATTTGTTTTTGGCTAGCATCATCCAAAGAGTACCTTTTAAATCATGCAGAGTTCCTTTAAAGCAAACTTTGCATGCTGCAAAGATATTAGCCTTGCTTTCCTCTTTCTGCTGAAAATCCATATTAACTTCCACAGCATTTCCTTGGTTCATTCTGCAGGAAGGGCTGCATTTAAGGATAGCTTAGAATGGTTAAAAGATGCTTGGACCCCCTCCCACCTATGTCCCATCCCAAGGCATGTTGGTGGTGGGGCTAGGACAAATCACCCATCACTTGTGTTTAACGCCAGGTCTATTAATAATAAGGCCGCTATGCTGCGTGATTTTATTACAGAACAACCTGGCCTGTATGACGGAGACCTGGGTGCGGGATGGTGAAACTGTTGCCTTGAACCAGCTCACCCCACCTGGGTTTGATGTCCTTCACCAGTCTCAGACAAATGGGCGTGGGGGGAGTTGCCGTGCTAATCCGAGCGCACCGGCCTGGCATAGAGCGCACTGGCCTGGTGTGGGAAACTGAGGAGAGTTTGGCGATCTGGGTGGTGTACCGACCACCTAACGCCTAACTGGAGAGCCCACCTGTCCTGCTGGACACAATGTCCACTTGGGCATTGGATTTCCCCAGACTCTTAGTTCTAGGGGATTTCAATGTCTACGTTGATGATACGGTGTTCTCGCAGGCACAGGACCTGGTGGCATCCATGGAGATGCTGGGACTCAACCAATTTATATCTGCTCCCAAACACTGGGCCGGTCACACGCTAGATTTGATCTTCGGGGCAGGGATATCAGTGGGTCTGATGGCGATGGATGCTGTCCCATGGTCAGACCATGGCCAGACCAGCCTTGAAAGTCCAGCTGGACCAGCAACTTCCATGAGAGGATTTACACTCGCCCGTGGAGCCAAATGGACCCAGAGCAGTTCCAAGAGACCCTGCGGGATCCAATGCCACCTGGTGGGTCGTTAGATGAGCTTGTGGAGGACTGGCACTCCCGACTCTTCACTGCCATTGACAACATCACTCCCGGGCACCCTCTTCGCTGCCTTATCAAAGCAGCTCCCTGGTATTCCTTGGACCTGCTAAGGATGAAATGGCAGTTTAGACGGTTAGAGAGAGTGTGGTGGTGTGCTCGTGATGAAGAGTCCAGAACCTCTTCTAGAATGCTTATGAAAGTCTATGAGAAGGCTGTGAAGTCCGCTAAGAAAAACTTCTATGCAGCCTCCATGGAGTCTGCAAAGTTGCACCCAGCCCAATTATTTAGAATGATTCGGTCTCTGACAACTTTGCCATCAAGCAACCAAAAAGATAGGGAATTGGATATTGGCTCTGAGGCTTTTGAGATATATTTTGCCGATAAAATCTTGACTCTCCACCAGGACCTCCCAGCCACGGTTGATACAGTATGTGAACTGGAAGCCCCTTGGCCATCGGATGGTCCAATATTGGACCGCTTCAGTCGACTCACATTGGAGGATGTAGACAGGATTTTGGCTGCAGTGAAGCCTACCACCCCCGTGGACCCCTGTCCATCCTGGCTTGCAAAGGCTTGCCAGGATGATATCCGGGACTCTCTGGGTGATATTGTTAACCTTTCTCTGACAAGTGGAACATTCCCAGAGATATTAAAGGAGGCTGTAATTTGACCAGTTTTGAAAAAAACCTTCACTGGACCCTAGAGTGCTAGCTTACTACCGCTCAGTCTCAAACTTGCAGTTCCTGGGAAAGGTAGTTGAGAAAGCGGTGGCGGAGCAGCTGCAGGTTTTCCTGGATGAAACATCCACCCTGGACCCATTCCAGTCCGGCTTCCCCAGGCCATGGGACGGAGACAGTACTAGTTGCCCTCACAGATGACCTAAGAAGGCACCTGGACCAAGGTGGGTCAGTGCTGCTGATTCTCCTTGACTTATCAGCAGCATTTGACATGGTCAACTACAACCTATTGACCCACCACCTCGCTGTTGCCAGGGTGCAGGGGTTGACCTTACAATGGCTGTCCTCCTTCCTCCGGGGACGGGGACAAAGGCTGATGCTTGGTGAGCAGACCTCCCTGCAGCATGCACTTATATGTGGAGTGCCGCAAGGAGCTATTCTCTTGTCTACATTATTTAACATCTATATGCACCCCCTTGCCCAGAGTGCCCGAGGTTTTGGACCGGGGGTATCACCAGTATGCTGATGATACCCAGTTCTATCTATTGATGGACGGCAGACTGTCATCCGCCCCTGAACAGCTGTCCGACGCATTAGAAGCCATGGCTGGATGGCTACAGCAGAGTCAACTGAAATTAAATCCAACTAAGACAGAGGTCCTGTACCTTAATTGAGGTGGGGTGGGTGGGTTCGTGCATCCAGCTCTCAGCCCTGGGTGCCGACGCCCTGGTACTGGCCTAGCAGGTGAAGAGCCTGGGAGTGATTCTGGACGCCTCCCTCTCTACGGAGGCCCAGGTCACAATGGCTGTCTTCTTCCACCTATGGCAGATCATGCAGCTAGCACCATACCTATCCCCCCAAGATCTGGCTACAGTGATCCATGCAATGGTTACTTCCAGGCTGGACTACTGTAACTCACTCTATGCTGGCTTGCCCCTGAAACTGATCCGGAAATTGCAGCCTGCTGTCCGCATCACCTGTACAGGTGAGCATCTGGCCGGCACTCTGTGACCTGCACTGGTTGCCTACAGAGTACCAGATCCGTTTCAAGGTGTTAGTTTTGACTTTCAAGCCTTTCGTGGCTTGGGACCAATATACCTACGGGACCGTCTCCTTCTATATATGCTCCGGAGGTCGCTTCGCTTGACCTCCCAGGATCTTCTGATAGTTTCCGGCCCAAGAGATGCCTGTCTTGCCTCTACCAGGGCCAGGACTTTTTCGGTCCTGGCCCTGACCTGGTGAAATCAGCTCCCCATGGAGATCTGAGCTCTACTTGGCTTGCTGGCCTTTTGTAGGGCTTGTAAAACAGAACTATTTCGCCAGGTCTTTGGATGAGGCAGCGAGCATCTATCTATTAGATCGGTTGGCCTCCCCCTATGGCCCACTGCACTACTGTATTGTGGGGATGTATTCTGGCACTACTTTTGTGCTATACCATCTTGCTTTATATCATCTTGCTGAATTAACTTGTTGCACTTTACTGAATGTTGAAGTTGATTTTATTATGATTTTATTGTGATCTTATCTCTAATTGTTGTACTCCACTCTGAGTCCCCAAACGGGGGAATGGGCGGAATAGAAATAAACTAATAATAATAATACCACATTTTGTGCCATGAGTGAATTTCACGTCTACGTTGCAGGAAGAGGAACATAATATCTGCAGGCCATGTGGTAACATTAAGATTGCCAGGTCCAACTCAGAAAATACCTGGGGCTTTTGGGGGTACAGCCAGGAGACTTTCCCATTCTCTAAAATAAATACATTAAAATATAGTAGTGCAGTTCCCCAAATTCAGTCTTCATTCTCTCATCCCCCAGCAGCTGGCTGCACTTCCATTAAATGAAAGTGAACACAACACACACACTCACAAAGCAGCCAAAATAAATGCAGTTTGCAAGCACACACTTTTGTGAGCTCACTGGGACAATTTACTCATGGGAGTTGCTGAATGTAACCATCTAATGTATTTCCACCAACTTCTTCAGACTAATACAGAAAATGAAAGGTTCTAGTTTACTTTTTGCTATGCAAATGACTTCTGAAAGAAATGTAAAGAAAATGAATGGACTGAGTTCTCTTCCTTTCTCATAGCTTCACAGATTCCCCGGGAACAGCCATGTGGCTCTGCTGTCTTGCTTTGCCCCACCCCCATTTACCCTCGCTCCCACTGAAATTTAAAGGCATACCTACCTTCCAAGTTCCAAGCTTCTTCTAAGCCTTCTGAGCTGGAAAAGCACATTATGGCTGTTGGCGTGGGGCTTCCCCCTGCTGGCCAGCTGGCTGCTGGTGGGAAGAGACTGCGAAACCAAGGGATCTCCTGTGGGGACCTGGGGACTGGCAAACCTAGCAATATTACTATAATAAAGCTGGTCTGGGTCTAATACGTTCTTGGGTGGGAGGTGGCCTGGAAACACTACCTTGAGTTTGAAAGAAAGACGGTCAATAATAAGGTTTTTAAATAGGTACACATTGAAAGAAGCTGCTAATTATTAACATTTATTCAGCGTTTGTATTTCTCATTCTAATATTTTGTAACACTGGAACTGGAAACAGGGTTGCAGAAATTTGTATTAGCTCTGAAGAAGACATTGATTTTCCAGCCATGTCTTTGAAGCCTCACCTGAAAATGCAGTAGCATCTAGCAAGGAAGTTTGGGTAACAAAGTCCTTAGAAGCCAAGGTGCTTTGTAGGGTTGCCAAGTCTGACTCAAGAAAGATCAGGGGACTTTGGGGGGTGGAGTCAGGAGACTTTGAGGGTGGAACCAGAAGCAAGGTTGTGACAAGCATGATTGAACGCCGAAATGAGTTCTGACAATCACATTTAAAGGGACCATGCTCCTTTTAAATGCCTTCCTTCCCTAGGAAATAATGGAGGATAGGGGCACCTTCTTGGGGGGGGGGGGCTGATAGAATTGGACCCCCTGGTCCAATCTTTTTGAAACTTGGGGGTATTTTGAGGAGAGGTATTGGATGCTATGCTGAAATTGGGGTGCCTCTACCTAAAAAAAAAAAAGCCCCTCTGTAAACCCAGATACCCACAGATTAATCCTTCATTATACCTTAATGGAATCAATCTCCATAGTGTGTAATGGAGTGCCCTGCAGCAATTTCTCTCCCTCCGCCCCTTGGTGTCCCTAGTGCTTCGTCTCAGCAGAGCTCTCCCACTGTAGAGAACTTTTGTCCCAAGTTTGACCCTGTTGGGCAAAATGGGGAGCAGCAGAAAGGGAATGTGCATAATACTCTATCATTCCAGAACTATTTCTTCAATGACTCTTTAAATTATGAACAAGACATTGTAGACTTGAACCACAGTAGGCTTGCCAATCCCCACGTCCCAGCGAGGGTTCTTCCGCTTTCCCAGGCTCCTTTCCGCCCCCAGTCAGCTGGCCGGCAGGGGAAGCCCCGCCCCCAAAGCCACCATGTGATTTTTCCCCTCTGGAGTCTCCAGTCTCCGATTGGAAAGGCTTCCTCTTGGAATGGGGTGTCTGTGTTACTTGGAAGAAGTTGGCTGCAACTTGTGAGTAGAGAGGCCAATCCCTCACTTCAGAGTCACCAGAAACAGGGTGGGGTGGGGGGAGGGGGGAAGTCTGCTGAGCACTTCATTATTCCCTTTGTGGAGATCGATTCTCATAGGGTATAATGGGGAATTGATCTGGAGGTTTCGGGGGCTCTGGGGGAGCTGTTTTTTGAGGAAGAGTCACCAAAATTTCAGTATAATATCTAGTGCCTCTTCCCAAAGTATCCTCCAAGTTTCAAAACGATTGGACCAGGGGGTCCAATTCTATGAGCCCCAAAAGAAGGTGCCCCTATCCTTCATTATTTCCTATGGAAGGAAGCCATTTAAAAAGGTGTGCTGTCCCTTTAAATGTGATGGCCAGAACTCCCTTGGAGTTCATTTATGCTTGTCACACCCTTGTTCCTGGCTCTGCCCCCAATGTCTCCTGGCTCCACCCCCAAAGTCCCCAGATATTTCTTGAATTGAGTTTGGCAACCCTAAACAACAGTGATGGTTCTCCTTCAAACAGGAGACAGTATATAGGTAAGACATTATTGCAGAGATGGCCTTTGAAATTAAAAGGTCTTTTTTCTTCCTTTGATTTGAGGCTAATGACATATGACACAGATTGCATTCAAAGTTGTCCTTTGGCCACTGAGTTGCAACAGCTTCTTCCATCAAACATGCCGGAATCTGGGCTCTAAAAAGGAGGACTGGCCCATCCCATTTGGTTTTAACACGATAGGTAGTTCATGTGCCAAGGAAGGGAAAAGAACAGGTTGAATTTAAGCACAGAAATATCTTTTTGCTGTTTGCTTGCAGAAGTGGGGTCTTCAAAAGGTTCTGCTTTGCTTTGGGACTATCGAAACTTGCCTTTGTGCCTGCTTACTGCATACTTAGGGTTGCAAGGTCTGTGTTGGAAAATACCTGGAGACTTCTGGGGGTGGAGCTGAGAGAGGGTGGGGTTTGGTGAGGGAAGGGGCCTCAGCATAGTACAATGCCATAGACTCCACCCTTCAAAGCAGCCATTTTCTCCAGGGGAGCTGATCTCTGCCAGCTGGAGATCAGTTGTTAAAGTGGCAGATCTCCAGACCCCAGCTGGGGGAATGGAAATCCTATCACTCCATCCTTTACTAGGTTAGCCCAAATGAAATAGACATAATTACCCTTTTAGGTATCAACATGCACTGTAACACTGGCTGGCTTTCAAGGGGGAGACTGGGAACATTGGAGGTAATACTACGGCGTTTGTTTTTTAACCTCTTGTTTTTATGGCTGTGGACAGTAGCAACCTGAAACCTGGATCTTCTTTGCCTTTCCAGAAGTTTCACCACATTTTGATATAAGCAGATTACAATTACTTTAAAAGAAACAAGCTGTCTCCCTCTTTTTTTTTATTTTGTAACACTTGGGAATTCTGGGGATCTCAAAAGCTTGTACGCTATTGTGTGATCATTGGCCTGATAAACAGACCCTGCTATTGGCTTTTGGATTCTACTTTTTGACTAATATGGCTGTAAACAACTTGGTTTTCAGATGCGTCCTCTGCTGGTGATGAGTGCTCTGCTTTGCTCACTGGGATATGGCAGGTTACAAGTCTAGACTCAGCTGGCTGACCGTGCAATCCTATGCAAAGTTACTCCAATCTATGCCCATTGATTTCACTGTGATTCCCCTAATAGGCCACATTATCTTTGAAAAAGGAAATAATTAGGAAGTCAATGGACATTTCTTTTGGAATAGATTAAGAGCACTCTATTTTAGGAAATATCTGAGGGGGATCTGACAACAAAGAGTTTATAAGAGACTGGGAAAGTAACACTACACAGTAGTGAATTAAGCATCTAAGAATTTTTTCAGCTTTCTCTAACCTCTCATGTTAATTACCTGAATCCCCTTTGGTCTTTCTCGTTCCGTCTGACATTTAGAGGTTTGTTTAAAAACCATCATCTTTGTTTAATTCAATTTCTATGCCAAGTGGGAATGCATTAATTCATTTAAGACATCGTCTTATAGTTCTGCACATTTAGCATTCCCCCAGAAGATGGCACAACTCACAAGCAAGTGTTAATATAAAGTGTTAGAATCAAGGTAAGCTTCACTAAAAATGCAGGAAGAGATGACACAAATCCATTGTGTGATTGAATTTATCATTTTTTTAAAATAAAAAGGTAGCATTCACTGGGATGGGTGGTATATACATTTAAGGAAAACAATTTAGAAATAGGTATGGGTAGGGGAGTCTGGTAGACTGGGAAAAAAATAAATTCATAGAACAGCAACAAAGAATTTGAAATGAAACAAATGTCCATTATGTCATTTACTTTGTATAAACTGTTATATAACTTTTATTTGGTATAATTTATTCTGCTGGGGTTTGGGAGATACAAGAAATCATTTAGGGGCTTCAAGTCATTGCACACAACCATGCAAGCATGAAAGCTGCTTGTGGCCCCTACCTACCTAACTTGAACATATGAACATATGAAGCTGCCTTATACTGAATCAGACCTTTGGTCCATTAAAGTCAGTATTGTCTTCTCAGACTGGCAGCGGCTCTCCAGGGTCTCAAGCTGAGGTTTTTCACATCTACTTGCCTGGACCCTTTTTTGGAGATGCCAGGGATTGAACCTGGGACCTTCTGCTTCCCAAGCAGATGCTCTACCACTGAGCCACCATCCCTTCCCATGAACATATGAAGCTGCCTTATACTGAATCAGACCTTTGGTCCATCAAAGTCAGTATTGTCTTCTCAGACTGACAGAAGCTCTCCAGGGTCTCAAGCTGAGGTTTTTCACACCTATTTGCCTGGACCCTTTTTTTGGAGATGCCAGGGATTGAACCTGGGACCTTCTGCTTCCCAAGCAGATGCTCTGCCACTGAGCCACCATCCCTCCCCATGAACATATGAAGCTGCCTTCTACTGAATCAGACCTTTGGTCCATCAAAGTCAGTATTGTCTTCTCAGACTGACAGAAGCTCTCCAGGGTCTCAAGCTGAGGTTTTTCACACCTATTTGCCTGGACTCTTTTTTGGAGATGCCAGGGATTGAACCTGGGACCTTCTGCTTCCCAAGCAGATGCTCTACCACTGAGCCACCGTCCCTCCCCAATGATCTTGGCCTTCTGCTGTGATGCACATTCTCCTAAAGCAACACTGAGGCCTCAGAACCGAGAGGGAGGGGCTTGTTCTACCTTATTCTTTCTTTTACTTTCATAGCTGGTGATGTCTCACTGGTAGACGGCATCACTCTCCTCCTCATCAGCCTGGTCCTGTTCGTAAAGGGGTGGTAGCCAATCCTGTTATCCTTTGGACCAAACCTGTCTCCCCTGCCCCAGAGAAGCCCCATCATTTCCTTGCTGGGTTGGGCAGGTATTCCTTCTTCCCACCCCAATAGGTCTTCAGCCTCCCTGCCTGTCCCTTGCTGGGCTGCTGGCCCCACCTCCAGGTTCTTGCTGGAGCCAGCTGGCTCCACCACTCAGTCCAGCCTTGAGGGGACGTCTGCCCTGACCATCAGCAGGGTGTTAGGGGTGGCAGGGTTGCCAGCTTCAGACTGGGAAACTTATAGACATTTGGTGCTGGAATCTGGGGAGAACAGAAACCTCCGTGCAATGCCATAGAATCCACCCTTCGAAGCACCTATTTTCTCTAGGACAACTGATCTCTGCAGTCTGGAGATGAGATATAATTCCCAGAGGTTGGCATCTGTACTTGAGGGCCTGGCCCACTTCATGCGTGCCATCCCTGCTGAGCTGTTTCCCCCAGTGATGGGGATAGTGAAGGCAGGCTGCAAGTTTGTTTGCTGGTGGACTCAGGCTGCTTGTGGGCATTGGCACTGGCTCCTGTGTTGGAGCCACCTCTGGTTCTCCTCACTTCTGTTGGCCCTGCTGGCTTCCACAACACCTCAGGTAGGTCCACATGGGGCTTTGCTGCCAGGCAGCTTCTATTTTTAGATAATCAAATTATTTAGCTAGGATTACATTCAGAGGCTTTCTTTCATTTCTTCAGCACTGAAGCATACCTACAGTTCTAGCTAAGATGCTGGCGGCCCTGCCATGTATCACGGTTGAGGCAGGCGGCCGTCCCTTCATTCTACTGCTTATACCAGTAAAATCCCCAATTATGTTTACAGTGGAACTGTGTTTGTGAGAAGGATGGAAAGTAGTTACTGATTCTTTTAAAATAAAAGAGGTTTAGAAAACCCTGTTCCAAAAAGTTAGAGTTATAGGAAAGCTTCATGACCGCAACCTACAAGGTAACCACAGTGCTGTCACTATGCTTATCTATGGATGTGAAATGAACGGGGCACTCCAGTTGGCATGGCATGAATATAAACTGACAATTTGGCTCTAACAAACAAGTACTTTGTTTCACTGTTTCATTATATAGACCTGACACACTTCTCTCTCCAAGCAAGCAATACAATACTTGTGGTATTATTTAAGGATATACAGCAAAACATACAGCAGTGATGATCCTTTTCTCTGCTTTTCCAGTGTCCATACAGGAATAACATTTGCTGAACAATGCTCTAAAAGATTTCAGGTTTTCACGGCTGGTAACATCATTAGGGTTTGTAGAATCTTTCGGGATCAAGTGCCGTGTTCTACTGGAGAAAGTTTTCCTTCCAGACGTTTCGTTCTCAGCTGCGGAGAACATCCTCAGTGGTGTTGCAGCCGGAGCAGGCGCTCTGACCTTCTTGGCTGCTGTGCATTGATGCACAGCAGCCAAGAAGGTCAGAGCGCCTGCTCCGGCTGCAACGCCACTGAGGATGTTCTCCGCAGCTGAGAACGAAACGTCTGGAGGGAAAACTTTCTCCAGTAGAACACAGCTCTTGATCCCGAAAGATTCTACAAACCCTAATAATGCTCTAAAAGATATAAAATATTATACTGGGAAAAATTCCCTACAGTAGTCTAGTGCCGCAGGCCATACTCTTCGAGCTCTCTTTTAATCCCTTCTGTCCTTCTCTCTGATGCTTTGCTACTTCCTTACCACTAGGGATGGGCATAAACTGAATTTTTGTGGTTTGGTTCATGGCCGAACTATGAACTGATAAACTAGTTTGCAAATCAATCCAGTTTGTATCAGTTTGTGAGCCATTTAATTTTTAAACCCCTGCTTTCCGCTCCACACTTTTCATGGGGAACAGAAGATGTGGTTTCCAAACAGCTGAGTGGTGGTGACTGCCACTCAGCTGTTTGGTGTAAATGAGCCATTTAAACCCTGCTTTCTGCTCCCTGGGGAGCAGGGGTTTTCAAACAGCTGACTGGCAGAAACTGCTGTTCAGCTGTTTCGTTTAAATGGGTTTTCACAGGGAACAGAAAGCAGGGTTTAAATGGCTATGCTACAAGCCATTTAAACCAAACAGCTGCTTAGCTGTTTGGAAAGCAGGGTTTAAATGGCTCTGAGTCAGTTAAACTGACAGCTACCTCTCATTGAAAACACCAGAAATCACATGCCCCTCCATTTCCCTTTTTCACATGACATTTACCCCCCCCCCCAAAAAAAGTGTTTATTTAATGTAATTAAAGGATCCCACTATTCTCTGTATTAATGGGACTCAAAGAGGCTTAAAGTGGTGTAACAATTCCTATAGAAATACTCCTCTGGGAATTGGATGGAGTTTAATTATTTAACAGTTAGTAATGAATATTAGAACTAATTTCATGGCACTAAAATTTGCCCAAAGAAAAATATGTTATATATAATCTCATAGATGATTGGTTCTGCTAACAGTGGAGCATTCTTTTGATGCAAGGAAGCTTCTTCCAGCCCAAGGCACTTTCCACTGTTGGAAGTCACCTCTTCCACCAGAGGAAGGCTCCTTGCATTGGAGAAAGGATCCACTATCAGCGGAACAGACCCACCTCTTGGACTTCAATGGGTTTTCAAAGATATGTATTTCTACAGCAGTTGTATAGAGGGATCCTCTTCACGCCCCTATTCTTACTTGATATGCTGTTGCAAACTTGCAGGTACTTCAGCTGATGATAGTAATGGTGGATCATGATCATGGGGAGCTGAGCTCTAAAATCTGCAGATGTCAATGGGAGCTAATGGACATGCGAGAATCAACTTCTAAGAGGCTAGTCAAAGCACTAGAAGAATATTGTTAATTGGGTCATGTGGAATGTCGGGTTTGTATAGGGAAATTCAGCGAGGCTTCTCTTATCTCTCCCCAGAGAGATTTTAATTCCCCCAAAATCAAAGCACTACGCAAGAGGGTCTCTTTTCCTATTACATTAGCACTAGACAGAGTATCAGATGGGTAACTGCAGGAAGCTTCTGGATTAGACAGGCTCTTATTTAAAGTAAATACGCTAGCCTTTAGCTAGCACTGCTACAAAGGTCACCGCAAAATGCTTTTCAGCCACCCCTCAGAAGGCTGAGACAAACAGCTACAATAGCAAAGTTCTTCTCATTTGCACTGAAGTAATGAAGTTGTTCTCACAGGACTCCATGCTGGGGTTTTGAGCAACCACGACAGAAACTACTCCATTGTTTAGCAAGACTGCTGAGCTCCTTTGGCAGCTGGAGCGGGGATGTTTTCCCTGACAGCTGACCTTCAGCTGCAGCGCGATCATCCGGGTTGCAAAGGATTTCTTCTGACAATCATTCTTTGTTAATAGATTTTTATTTTAAATTAGAGAGAACTGACAAGTTGTTATTGCATTTTCGAAATAAAAGGGCCAATAAAAAGACTTCATAATCTAAGCTAAGTTTAATGGTTTGCAGCCAGATATTTGTCTTTTCCTGCAGCCTAATGCATAGACTGTTTTTAATTTATGATCCAATGAATACCAATGGCTCATTCAATTAATCTAGAACATTACTTTACCTGCAAGCCTTTTTCACGTGCAGAGCCGTATAAAATCAATGGAAGCTACGGAAGGGTATGGAACATATTCAGAAGTGTTCCAGTTTTGTGCTTTACTGATTCATTTCTGAAATGGTTGATATGGGGGGGGGGGGGAAACGTTAGATTGTGGCTGGAGGAGTATTGCTGCTAAGTGAATGTCATGGGCACATCAGAGAGATACTTTGAGTTCTGATTGTCAAAGGAGATCTTGAAGGAATTGACCTCAGTTTATCCACAATGGGGGTGGGGGTGAGCAGTTCCTTAACTGAGAATGTTCACTTTGAATTGAGTTGCTGATATGTATTATGCTCCTAAAAGAAGCTCTGTTGCTAAAGAAAGTTTGGATACGATGGCAACTTCTATGAAAGATTTGTATATATTAAAAAGTCCACAGTTAGCTTAGTGGACGGGATGGGCCGGGGTTGGGGTGTGAAGTGGTGGAGATTAGGACCAAAACACTACAGTCTTATCAGTAGAGGAGCTGGTGGGTCTAGTAGCAGGTAACTGAGAGAAGCCATTCTGTTCTAAACCAGCCATAGCACTGGTGGAAAGTGTGACCAACAATATTTCCTCTAAGTTCCACAGTGCTATAAACAGAAATTTTACCTCGTGAGTGAAAACAGCTAGTAGCACTAAAGTTGTGAGCAAGTCTTCATTTGACTATCATATAAATTAGTTTTTTAGATTACTTCCCTAACCTTAGAATCATAGAGTTGGAAGGGACCTCCAGGGTCATCTAGTCCAACCCCCCGCACAATGCAGGAAACCCACAAATACCTACCCCAAATTCACAGGATCTTCATCGCTGTCAGATGGCCATCTAGCCTCTGTTTAAAAACCTCCAAGGAAGGAGAGCCCACCACCTTCCGAAGAAGCCTGTCCCACTGAGGGATCGCTCTAACGGTCAGGAAGTTCTCCCTAATGTTGAGCCAGACATTCTTTTGATTTAATTTCAACCCATTGGTTCTGGTCCTACCTTCCGGGGCCACAGAAAACAATTCCACATCATCCTCTATATGACAGCCCTTCGAGTACCTGAAGATGGTGATCATATGACCTCTCAGGCTCCTCCTCTCCAGGCTAAACATCCCCAGCTCCTTCAGCCTTTCTTCATAGGACTTGGTCTCCAGACCCCTCACTATCTTTGTTGCCCTCCTCAGGACCCATTCTAGCTTGTCTAGATCCTTCTTAAAATGTGGTGCCCAAAACTGAACACAATACTCCAGGTGAGGTCTTACCAGAGCAGAGTAAAGTAATACCATCACATCATGTGATCTGGACACTATACTTCTGTTGATACAGCCCAAAATTGCATTTGCCTTTTTAGGCACCGCAACACACTGTTGACTCATGTTCAGCATATGATCCACTAAGACCCCTAGATCCTTTTCGCACATACTACTGCTAAGACACGTCTCTTCCATCCCACAGTCATTACATGTCACTGCCTCTGCTCCCTCACCAGCTATGCTGCTGCAATCCATTTCAAAACTTTCTGTATCTTGACTTTTTTTTTAAATTTCACTACCAGCTACCACTTGAAACTACTTGTGAGTAAGTACCCACCTTTCTACAGAACCCCCAGGCAAGACCCCCAGGCTAAGAGTCCTTTAGCTGTACCTCTGCCAAGGAGGAGCCTTGCAAATTAAAGGCTCAAGCCGCCACCCACCTCTGACTCAACAGCCAGAGCAACAGCAGAGGGTGGGTCCAGCAATTACCCCCAGGCAAACAAGCTCTCCTCACTCAGCAACAGCTACACAGAAGACACACAAAAGCAATCAGAAACCCCTCTCCAGCATGCACCAAGCACTCCCACAGCTTCCTCCCACAGCAACCCTAGGTAATGTTCTCTAGCAGTTTTAGAAAAACAAATCACTTTTACTCACCTTACCAGCAACTCTGTTCTAGCTCTAGAAAGCACCTTTTTCTACTGAGTTGAGCCACTGAGCCTTGTAAAAAACTTGGAATAAATTATTTTAAATTATATTTAAACTATATTTTAATAATAAACACTATAAAAGAAAATGGAATCAAGTCAAATTTCACCCACCCGTTTCGAATATACTGGTAGACTTGTCCTCTGGAGAACAGGTTTGCCTACAACTTTCCAACTGGGAGAACCGGGTTTGATTCCCCACTCCTCCACTTGCACCTGCTAGCATGGCCTTGGGTCAGCCATAGCTCTGGCAGAGGTTGTCCTTGAAAGGGCAGCTGCTGGGAGAGCCCTCTCCAGCCCCACCCACCTCACAGGATATCTGTTGTGGGGGAGGAAGGTAAAGGAGATTGTGAGCCACTCTGAGACTCTTCGGAGTGGAGGGCGGGATATAAATCCAATATCTTCTTCTTCCATTATATTAGTATACCTGGCCTCTGGAGAACAGGTCTTCCCACCCCTTTCCACTCTATTGGTTGAGCTGGCCTTGGACCATTGCCCTGTGCTGAGCCTTAGAAAATATATCAGCATTTGGCAGGGGTGGGGGCCACGTAAAAATATAAAGGTAGTCCCCTGTGCAAGCACCAATTGTTTCCGACTCTGGGGTGACGTCGTATCACAATGTTTTCATGGCAGACTTTTTACAGGGTGGTTTGCCATTGCCTTCTCCAGTCATCTACACTTCCCCCCCCCAGCAAGCTGGGATATTTCTTTTAAAAGCATTTACACATTTAAAAACTCCCTGTTTTATTTATTTATTTATTTATGATTTGTATCCCGCCCTTCCCACAAGTGGCTCAGGGCGGCTCCCAACAATTAGTCAAACATAAAATTAAACAATATTTAAATATGTAAACAGTTAAACAATTAAAACCTTAAAAACCAGTAAACATTCCAAAAATATATATATATAAAACAGGAGTCTGGCAAGCTACATTGAGTTCTCATCTCAGCTAGGTATAAGCTAGCCGGAAGCTTGTGTTATGTTAAGATATATTTTAATTTCATTCAGAAAAAGACGACGAATTAGATTAATTAGCTTCCTTTTCAGAGCTTAGCTGGTTTCATTTTTCTGTTCTTATTCGTTTAGCATAAACCTCTAGGGGACGGATTCTTGGTGCTGTTACATAGTGTTTAAATGCCCCCTGAAAACCTCTTTCCATTTAATTTAGCTTTTAAATATGCCTGAAATATACTCTACTTATATTAGGGTTGACAGCTGCAGCTGATAAATTCATGGCTGATGTAACTCCACTGAAGCTGGTAATGGTATTGCACTCGGGACGTATTTGGCTCAGAACATCTATTGGCTGTGTTCAAGCGTTGCTGGGTGTATCTCTATGGGTGATTCTGGCGTTATTGACTCTGCAGTTGTCAGAGTTAATGACACTAATGAGGTTTATTTACTTTGTGATATGCTGCAATATTCTGCTCGCTTCTCACGCAGCAAAGCAATGGTGATGTCTAATGGCACTTGATATGCACAATGCAATTAAAAAAACATTTGAAATGTCTCCCTCAAGTAAGAAGAGGAAAGAAAGACAAATGATCTGGTTTTATTTTATTTTTTTTTCTGGGTAAATGGGTAGTATGTAAAAGAAAATGAACCAAATGGCAACAAAACAAAAGCAACCCTCCCAATGAATAATTCAGTTCATTAGCATCGCCCCTTCATAAAGCTCATAGAATATTAGCAAAGCAAGTGGGTGTATTCATCAATCAAACTGGGCACCTCCATGCAGAGTAGATTTACTTTATGGGATTTGAACAGAGCATTGTTTCCTTCCTTCCAAGTCACTTTGCATGAGCTTTCTGCTATTTGTTCCTTGGCACAGCATATTTGACTCTTTTAAATGCGATTTTAAGATTTGTTTTATATAAGTGACCAGAAAACCCATGCAGAGTCACAGTTCTATTCAGTCATGGGGATGAAGGGGGATAATATCTGGATTTGTGTTCAGCAATGAACATATACGGACATACGAATCTGCCTTATACTGAATCAGGTCCTCGGTCCATCAAAGTCAGTATTGTCTTCTCAGACTGGCAGCGGCTCTCCAGGGTCTTCAATGGCTTGTAAAAACAGTGACACGCTAGCTACATTTGCAGATGCAACCATTAAAAACAAAGCTATGGCAGGGTATAAAAAGTTACAGCCATTCCTCATGGAGGATGGGTGGTTAACCTATTACATGGCCTCTGACCCTCCCCCAAAAGCAGCAGGTGTGGCTGTGGGCCTGGCTATATTGTACATTCCACATTCAAAGGAATCCTCGGTCCAACAGCTCCTGAGGAAACCATGTAGTGTTCCAATTCCAAATGTGATCTTGTACACAGCATAACACAGCGATGAGGTAGTACTTTAAATCCCCTCGTTTCACTTGAAGCTTTGACCAGCTTTCAAACGAACTATCAGAGCACGGCAAGATTCCATCTTTTTGCACATAATCAAGTTACAGTCTCAAAGGTCTACCTCGTCGCTGTGTTATGCTGTGTACAAGATTGAATTTGGAATTGGAACACCACATGGTTTCCTCAGGAGCCGTTGGACCGAGGATTCCTTTGAATGTGGAAGGTCTAGTGGCTGTAATTCATAGACTATGTTCTGTATTACTCTTGAGTCCTTCCTTTGTATTCGCTATGGGTGTTCTGTACATCAGCGTATGTTTGTGAAATGTTTTCATTGAGAGTGTTTTGAATATTATAGAGATTTGTTAAAAATACTGTCTTATTACTTCTTTGGAAGCTTTTTATTATGAAACCTTAGGGTTTTCTCCTGTCACTCTCTGCCGTGATTCTCTATTTGTTGCACAACCCCCGGGTGGTGACTGGAGTTGGGTTGCCAGCTTGGAGTTGAAAAATACCTGGATTTTGAAGGCGGTGCCTGGGAATGGTGGAGTTTGGAGAGGGGGAAGGACTTCAGTGGGGTATAATGCCATAAAATCCACCTTCCAAGTGGCAATTTTCTCCAGGTGAACTGATATCTATCATCTGGAGATCACTTATAAATAATACCATCTGAAGATTGGCAACTGTCGACTAGAAATCTCCCAGAACTACAACTGATCTGCAGGCAACAGAGATTAGTTCCCCTAGAGGAAATGGCAGCCTTGAAGGGAAGGCTCTGTGGAATCGTGTCTTCACTGAGCTTCATTCCCTCTCCAGATTCTGCCTTCTCCAGGCTCCACTTGCAAATCTCCAGGAATTTCCCAAGACAAAGCTGGCAACCCACACCAGAGCTGGCAGCCATATTGGAATCAGGCCCCAGCTAACCCCACCCTCCTCAGGATCATGCCTAGTCTGATTGCTCAACAAAAAGCATATGCCACATGACCGCTAGGTGGCAAATAACAGGGACAAATAGTACAGTTATCTCAAAAGTTCACTTTTCCTGTATCAATTAGCAAATGACAAGATATAAGTGAAGGATTATTATCCATATTCTAAACACTTGACAGCAGTTAACTGTGGTTTTGCAAATATTATGCGTACATCCCTGACCCCCAAGATTAAGTAGTTCAAAGGCTAAAGGGTAAAACAGACAGACTGTACAGTTACTCGTGATTTAGTGAACTTACGTTCAATTTAATGAAAGTAGTTCCTCATGGAATTTCTTTTTAAAAGTACAAAATAAAAATATTACCGGCATCTGGAATTGGAGAGCACAGTTCTATTTTCTTTTCTCTTGAGAAAACAAAAATAATGCTTGGCTGGATAAGAGGCTTAGCATCTGAGACATGTATTTCTTGGTCCTCATTTGCTTTCTGTGAATGCAAAGTGTGAGCATCAGTCATTGACATGGGAAAAGAAGCAGAGATGTACAGTGCAAAGAGATTATATGAAGAATCACACTTACTGTATTTCCCCTCCCTCTCCTCTGTGTGTGAGAGAGACACACACAGAGAGGGATAATAATAAATCCAATTTCTGTTCAATCTCAAGTGAACCAATTATAACACTGAGATTTATTGAGAAACTGGAGGGAAGAAAAAAGAAGCAATATAGAGTTACGGAGCCTCTCTCTCTGCACTGTCCCTTTACAATGGTGTTCCAAGATAATTTGCCTGAGATGCTATTAGATGTTAGGCTTGATAGTATTTCAGATGATGACTTAATTTGTTTTTCTGGCCTTCTGTACTGAGCTATAACACATCTTATTTCTACAGCCCCACAAGATCGTGATCACGCCTTGCCTGCACCGTGACACTTATGTTCCTTTAATTGGTTTCCTCCAAAGATACCATCACAGGGTTCATTATTGAAAAATTACCCCTTGCACCCAGTTCTTGCACTCAGGCTTATGCAAATTTACTTGGGAGGTGGTTCCATGGATCACATGAGGACTTTATTTTGATTAAATATGCACAAGATTGTGCTGTTAATGCACATACCTCGCTTAGTTCTAGTAGCAGCTGATCAGTGATGACCAACAATCTGTCCTCATATAATGAGAATCTACAATACATCCAGTTCCCAGGCATGCTTCTTTGACCCTCTACTTAATGTGTGCTCTTTTTAGTCTGCACGTAACTTTGGTATCTGAAAGAGGGCGGCGAGTGCCGCTACAAAACGGCTGCTGCAGCCGGCAGAGCCAAGCATGTGGATGGAGGATGGGGAATAACACACACGTACACCCGAAGGGAGCCCAAGGTGGAAGAATGGAGTAGCATTTCATTCCCAGTCCTGGCATTTTTATCTCTTTTCCTGTCTCCCTCCCTGCCTCACCAGCAGCCATCTGGGAAGAGCACAAGGAAGTCAAGCATTTCACTTCTAAGTTGAGCCCCAAAGCAAATTTCATTTTGTTCGATTTACATCCCGCCCTCCCCAACGAGGCGGCTCAGGGCGGCTGAGAAGCATTTGACTTGGTCATGCTGTGCCCAGTTGGCTACTGGAGTGGCAGAAAAAGTGAGTTATGCTGTGGTAGGGAATAGAATAATGCCTTGGCATCCCCATCTTTTCCCAGCTGTCAGGTACAGTACAAAGGAAGCCCAGCATTTCCAGGCTTTACTCTCTGACCTGACCTTGAGGAGAAGCACTTTGCTTCCTCTTGATGCACTCAGGAGGATGGAAGGGAAGGCACTGGTGACCACCACAGTGCCCACAGGTGCCAGGTCGGGGAATGCTGCTCTAGCGACACCATTCCAGACAAGAGGAGCGTTTTCGATAAGATCACATGTGAGAGTACGTACACTGCATCCATGTCTGGCAATGTGTGCTGTGGCTGATGCAGTTCACCTGGGGTAAGTCAATTAGCAAAATTCTTTCTTTCTTTCTTTCTGTTTGTATTCCGCCCTCCCTGTGAACAGGCTCAGGACAGCCTAAATCCCTTGCATCCCTTCAACTGTTTGTTTAGCTGTGCATTTCAGGCTTGACCCAGGCATGACTCCAACAGCAGTTAATACATTGTGAAAGCACTGTCAAGTCAAGGGCTGGCCAATAGGTGGAGGGTGGCACATTTGCCATGGGCTTGGTGGTGGGGCCAGTAGGATAGATGTGATGATAGGATGGGGTGTCCTCAATTTCTGTGTCTCTTCTGTGAGCCCTTAACAGGCAGAGCCTGATTTCTTATTTGTCAGAGCTGTAATAGGAGCAGGAATGTATAGAAGAGCTAATTCTATCGAATATGATGTGGAATAGAGTATTTGGTGATCACATCAAATTTTGTTGTGGTTTGTGAACTGACATACTAGGGGCTCCCCGTTCTCTTTGTGGCTACATGACTCTCAAATGTGTATCAGTTTCAGCTTTACCCATCGCTGCTTCTGGCTGCTGAGCTTGGTTTCACCAGGGACATTGTTTTGTTAGTCAAATTGCCCTCAAGAGAGGTATAGGGGAATTAATTAAGTGGGCAAAGATGGCAAAAATTGTACGGGAGCAATAACCTATGTATACCAGAGTCAGTCCTCCTAGGAGCCCATTTAAATAACGAGGGAATTTTTATACTCAAAATAGAATTTATTAGAAATGCCCAAGCATACAAGAAAACACAGATTTTCAAAATGCATACAGGCCTAAGAAAAACAGGTAGGAAAATAAATAGAGGTTTGCATTAGCAGGGATTGTTGTGATGAGGGGTAATACTGATACCTGTCTGATGAATGAAGAAGAGAGATTCTTCAGCAAAGACAAGATAAGGTAAGGGTAGCAAGAGACGACTAGCATTACTCACAATAAGGGACCCAAACTGATTAGGATGGGGGGTGGCTCTGGCAGCAAGGTAGGGGTACCGTCACACCCAAATATCTAAAAAGCTGGCCTTATATAGCCAATTTCATATCCTGAGGCAGGGTCTCATGATGAGATTTGCCTGCCTGGTGATGGTTCCCAGGGGATTTGACAAGAATTTGTTGGGCACTAACAATATTTTACACAAAGGAATTAGAGTGGTCAATTTAGAGTCTGATATTCACTTATTGTAACACCTAGGGGAGAAACACTGGGCAGACAAAAGGGGTGGGGGAGAGGGGAGATTGGTGGCAGGATGTGGCTGTAGAACAAAGCAGGAGTCAAGTTCACCTTTAAGACTTTACATTTATCCCTGTTAAAATTCATTTTATTGATTTTAGCCCAGTTTTCCAGCCTGTCAAGGTCATCCTGTATCCTGCTTCTGTCTTCTACTGTATTTGCAGCCCCTCCCAATTTAATATCATCGGCAAATTTAATAAGCATTCCCTCTGTTCCTTCATCCAAATCATTTCTAAAGATGTTGAACAAAACAGGTCCCAGGACAGATCCTTGAGGCACTCCACTTGTCACTCCTCTCCAAGAGGATGAGGAACCATTCACAAGCACTTTTTGGGTGTGATCTGTCAACTAGTTACTTATCCACCTAACGATAACAGGATCCAAACCACATTTTACCAACTTGTCAACAAGGATACTATTTGGAACCTTAGACAGCAAGGGTGGGAGGGCACTCACTCAGAGCCTCTTTCTAGAGCCTATTGCATTTTTCTTCACAACAGGCTTCATTTCCAGTAGAATGATAATTTCGAATGGTGGCTGGTAAATGGAACTGATAAGGGTGCTCACTCTGGTTTCATGGGTGAAGGCTGGGCAGTTGATGAGAAAATGGGCTTTACCTTGACCAGACTTTACAAATGGCTCCACTGGAATATTCCTGTACTGCTGTGGACACTACTTTCTGTAGTTCCCCCTTTGTGTTGGTAGTGTGCTACTGCTGTAATAGTTTCATTGGCAGCAGTCTGCTATCAGTTACGGGTGTTCCAAAGTCTTGTGTTCAGCTCACATCCAGTTCACCAGTGGTGATCAGACTACTGATTGATGGGCTGTTCATTTCTGTTCACAGAAACAGACAACTTGCAACTGTTCACAGCCAACTCTCGGGTGATGAGGAATCAACTAGCAATTGGCTCCTATGCTCCAGCTGATGCCCCAGACTACCTGAGGTGCAGCTAAATGGGGGAGGGTAGGAAAGCAGGAGCTCAACAGATTTCATTTCTTCCCCCTTCCCATCTGTCAGCCTGAGCAGTAGAGAAAAAAAGCCCAAATTCTCAGTTGGGATGGAAGGAAAGAAACAGATGGCTTCTCGTCTCCCCACCCTAAACTGTCAAGTTGAACTGCAGAGGAAAGGAAATAAACTATTTCTTTGTTTCTTTTTGGCAATGGAGAGATCAGAAGAAGAAGAAGATATTGGATTTATATCCTGCCCTCCACTCCAAAGAGTCTCAGAGCGGCTCACAATCTCCTTTACCTTCCTCCTTTACCTTCAGACACTAATAACTTCTGATTTCCAATTCACTGTGGAGTTATTTTTCTGATGGGTGGTGACGGTGGATCAGAACCTGACTCCCAGCTGATCCCCTGATCTGTTGCAAAATTTATGGCATCCCTACTATCAGTGCAGAGTAGTCCCTACTATCAATGGAACATAAGCTTAAGTCCTCTCTTCTGGAGCTTCATTGGGTTCTACCATCATTGGAAGAAATTTGTAAGTGATATTATCCCACCTAATATGTATATAACTCTAGGATATGATGATTCTTCTCTTCAGTGTTCCCAAATGAAGCAACTTCACAATAACGGGATCTAAGTATTTGTTTAATGAATGCTTGATATAATTCTGTATATTCTAGAATGCATGATGAAATTGACTTGTGGGTAGGGCACTAGTAGGGGCATTACAAGCAGATTTTAGTGTTGTCTAAAACTGGAACCAACCTATAAAACTTACAGCTTTGTGTTAGATTTCATCTAATTAAATGAAAGCAGTGTGGGAAAAGCTACTATAGGCCATAGCATCTTTTAGGACTGTGGAATCATTTTTAAAAATGCTCTTATAGCACTAATGGGCTCTAAATTTCACCTTCTATAAAAATTAAATCCATCACTTTGGAACAATCAAGATAATTTAAAGTTGCCTCAATTGTTTCTTTTATTTATATGACATTTTTACTATGGAATTTAATCAATGAGATTAAATGGCATGCCACCTATTAACTTTGTATTAAGATATTAATTCTGTAGTAGGATAGGAAATCCCATATTAGGTGGGATTTCATTTTGTGAAATCTCAGGAGTGTAAGATGGTAGAACGATACTCTAGTCTAACATGTAACTTGATAGGATTTTCTAAATGCAAGGAATTAAAATGATAATTCTAATTGGTGTATCAGACTTCAAACCTAATGTTTTAATCCAAGCCAGAGATCTGACCTGGAATCTGTTTTTAATGCAGACCCTGGAGTATGTAATCCCCTTGTTACTGGAAATGCTTGGGTCTCCTCTTTTAGATTGGGAAATTAGCAATAAGGATACTTAGGTAGAGCGAATTAGGAGTGTGGATCTTCATTGATTATACAAAGGCCCAATTCTCATAAAGGAAAACTCCAGAGCAAATATATTTTATAATGTTTTTCGAAGAAATAATGTAGAAAGGGTACAATCATATACACAAGCAATAAAACACACAACCAAGGTCTTAGAAAATAGGGATTATCAATAGGGAGTTAGAGGGTTTGGTTGAAATGGGTGATACTACCTGTCCTGGAGTGCAGACGTCCATGCAGCAAAGAGAAATGGAGGAGAGAACATGTCTGATCAGCGGGACATGCTCTGGAGACCCAATCACAAAGAGTAACCGGGAGTACAGACTGTATATGGCACCTTAAAGAATGGACAATGTGCTGGGATTTGGATCCAGTTTTTATAGGATTTGGAGGGGTGGAGCCCCTCCTGTAACTAAGGGGGCTTGATGGCCCGGTGATGGGCTTATACCGGTCACCTGAATGGATACAATAGGGTGTGTCGGCACAGCAATATTTGTTCAGGTGAGTTAACAATAGGTCCGAGTGAGTTTTAATGTCTTAATTAATTTAGGATGACACCCTGAGGAAGAGTAAACTTAAAAGATTATATAGTGTTAGACATTACCACCATAGTAGAGAAAGAGGATAGTTGAATTAGATTAATGAGTCAGGAAGGTGGTGGCTCAATCAGATAGCCAGAGGTTACGACAGAAACAATACCCAGAGGTTGAACTCATAGTGTTATCACTCAGCTGGGAGGGGGAGAGCAGCCAGCACAGGAAATATGCCTATGTTGCAATCAGAGCCAAGCCTCAGTATGTTCTCTGCTGTGCCACAGAGAGTGTTCTAGTTGGCCTGTTTTCTGATCATTCTCCGTTTTGTTTTCCTGGCCTTGAGGTCCCCTTGACAGAAGTGGGGTACCCTATGGGGATAGACAGTGCTTCTGGCCACACCCTCCAACAACTGTAAAGCAGAGAATGTATCAAGGGAAATACAATTCTGATGTACAATCATTCCTCTGGCTTAAATTGCATTTTGTTCACAAATTGTGCACAGCATCTTCTCACAAATGAGAAATGTTTGCTTTTTATCAAGCACTTGAAATTGTTTTAAATGATGACTTTGGACATAAGTTATCCTACCAACCCAGTCAATTGTGAGCATGAAGAAAAACAACAACCACATGGCCATCTATCACACTGAGTGTGGGGAACTGTACTGACACAAACAATAAATATTCCCTATTTTTCCATTTGCTGGGAATCTCCAAGGTCAGTGCTTACCTAGGTTGGTTCTGTTTTGAGTGCTGGATCTGCTGGGACACACACAGTTAAAGCCCTTTGGGATTTAGCTGATCCTTGGTAGAACATCTGCCACATGAAGAATAATTAACTATATGGACCATTTCAAGGATGATTTCACATGGTGACTGTTTGCATGTGGATCTTGCCATTCTTACACAGTAAAAATCCAATTGCAAAGCACGTTATTTAATGTGTGTGAACACATCCCAAGTCAGTGCTGGATCTCTGTTGCTGCAGCATGCTGTGAAGAACTGCATTTTGAAATCTTAAAAAGAGCTGTGTAAGCAGGTGATGGACTGTGAAGGGTTAATTCCTCACAGAACCAGAGAGTGTTGAGTTACAGGTTACTCCAAGAGATCTGATTGGTTAGTATCAGTTGAGCAGAGAAAGTGTTGTGAGCTAAATGCTGAAGAGACAGCAGTCTGAATTCAGCCCTGAATGAGATGAGTCTAGTACTGACAGGGTCTGTGTTTAGCCGTGACTGAGAGCAGTTTAACACAGAGTACTGAGAAAGTTGATAGGAGGAGTGGTTAGTTAGGTGAAGACTCCTATTCAGGCCAGAAAATGTGATAAATCTTTAAGTGAGAGAAGAATTTCCCTTCCCAGTTGAAACAGGGAGATATTTTATTCCTTTTTAAAATTTTTGTAGATTTATAGGCTGCCCTTTCCCATAGTGGGCTTAGGATGGCTTCCAACATGTTAAAACAATCAAATCAATTTAAAACAATTAAAACAGTGTGGGACAGCCATAGTTCTTCAGAAAAGAAGAAAATTGATAAATAGAGATAATCAATCAGAAAGGGGGAGAAAAATAAATGGAAAATCTTGCCTCTGAGGGATGGAAGTGAACTAGGTTGTCATACATGGGTATGACAGTAAACATACTTCTTTTGTTATGGAAGGGAACCAGATGTTTTCCTTGTCTCAACAAAGCAACTGCTTCCCCACTCCTATCCTAAGGTAGGATTCAAGATGGGCATGAACCAGGAAAACAGAGGTTTGTTTCAGTTCATGGTTTGTGGGGCCACACAAACCTACATGGAACTTCCCATTTACCAAACTTGTTCATTCCATGAGGTTAATGACATGTTAGAATGGCCCCCCTGTGGGCTAGAGATGCCAAAATCACAGCAAGTCTCCAGCTGACTCTCCTCTACCTTCCTTTCAAGTTTGGTGAGGATTGGATTTAGTGGGGTTGAGCTACAATCCCTCCCCCCCACAGCAGGTGCCTTCAGGGAAGTGCTCTCCGGGGACATCACAGCCACAGGTTCAGGAGTGTGTTGAATGGACCCCCTGCAACCTAGAGACATCAAACTCACAGAAATGCTTAGAAATAAGTATGAGGGAGGTGAGTGTTCTGGGAAGGCAACCAGCAGCTAAGCTCCTCTGCCCAGCGTGAGCTGAGAGACAGATGGCTCAGAGCCCTGAGTCCACTCCACCTTACACAAACCCCGACAGGCAGAGCTAGTAGTCACAAAGCCCAATGGAGAATATGGAACTAATGAAGAAACTTATGGTGGGTGGGACCTCATGGGAGAGAAAATGGATGCCTGAAGCGATCGCTCTCTCCAACACTGACTGAAAAATCCACTAAAAAGTGAGTCAAATGAAAATATATGGGAAAATATATGGGTAAACAAAAAAATCAGAAGATAAGCATATCCCCATCAAAACCGAGACAATAAAAAAGTGGGTGAGTGACAATTTCCGTAAAAGAAATCCTGCAGAAAAAAATTGAACACTTTTTAAAAAATGGCGGGAGATAATGGGGAGGATATGGAAGCCCTAAACCAAACTGCTTCTCTCACAAAGGCTGATTTATCAGAACTTGAGACAAGCTTACTTTCCAGAATCTCAGCATTACTTTCCCCTATGCAGACTCAGCTGAATGACATTACTCAAGTATTACTAGTCACTCAAAAAATGGCAGAAGCAGCAAAACAATTAGCAGAGACACTGCAAGAAGAAACATGGGCTCTTCACAGAGAAAACGATTTCACAACAGACAAAATTCTCGCTTTGGAAATGGTGACGCACCAGAATAATATGAAACTGAGGGAGTTCCCTGAATCAGTCCCTGATCAAACAGACCTACAAGATTTTTTATTGTCATGGCTGTGAAATGAACTGAGTCTGGAAACATCTTTTAATTTTCAAACAATTTTTATTAGTAACGTATGGCAATATATTCAATTTCTTATATCGTTAATAACTACTTTTTTCACTAGCCCATATATTACTTTCTACCTACCCCTCCCCCCATTACTTGACCCCTGCCGGTGTACTGTATTCAAAGCATCATTATTAAAGGTACCCCAAATTAATAAGAACCAAAATTCATATCCTCCTCCCACTTATACTTAATCATTATCAAAAATTGTCCAATGTCCTTTTATTTTCCACTCTTTTTCTACGTATCTTCTGAACTTCTTCCACTCCATCTTAAATACTTCTAAATCATAGTCTCTTAAAGTTCTCGTTAACTTGTCCATTTCATTCTATGTCATAACTTTTACAATCCAATCCCATTTCTCTGGTATTTTTTCTTGCTTCCACAACTGCTGAGTCTGGAAACATCTTTTGATCTTACAATAACTAAAGCATACTGTTTAGGTCCACCACATAATCCAAAAATAATTGGTCCCAAAGACATTGTGGTTTCCTTTATGGGCCTCAGAATCAAACAAGACATTCTGAATGAGGCAAGGCAATGAGGAGCATTTAATTTTGGAAATATAAAAATTGAAATTTTCCCTGATCTACCACCTATGGCTATTTCAAAAAGAAGAGACTTAAAACCAATTATGCAGCAACTTCAAGCTTCAAAGCAAAGATAAAAGTGGGTAGGTCTGGCTACACTGCAAGTGATTCATGATGATCATAGGATGCAAGCAACTGAAATGGACTCAGGCCTTCAACTGCTACAGAAATTAGGAATCCAAACTCTCATGAAAATAAGCAAAAAGAACACTAAGCACAAACTTCATTATGCCACCTCACCTCCTAAGGGAAAGACTAGCAGAATTCCTGTTAATTCTTCACCAAAACCCACAGGATAAGATGAACTATGCTTTTAATTATAAATAAAATATAATGATTCATTTAATGCTATGCTATATGTTGGTGTTGGAGGGTATTATATGTTGGTAAAATTTTAGTTTTATTTTTGCCCCCATTACAGTAGAATCCCTAGTTTGGAAATCAAAATTTGTTTACTCTCTTCTGATTGGTACAAGAACCTCTGTGATTTTAAAGGAAGTTTTTTACTCAAGAAATTATGACTAGAAAATAGTTAAATAAATTTGCTATACATTTTATTTAAAGTAATCTAAGAAGTTGTTCAAAAATTTAATAATAAATAAACAAAAAATAAGAAAAGTTATTGCATAGTTAAGGTATAATTTCTTTTGAAGCATGTATTTTTAGGAAATCTGCATCATACCATAGTTAAGATATACTGATTAGTAACTAGTTAGATAGTTCATTAGTGTTAGGGTAAGTGTAATTTGTTCAGAGAGTAACTATATTAGACTGAACAAATTTTTGTAATAAATCTAAACAATTCATTAAATAAATTTATTTAGGAGATTAAGTATAATATAAGGTATTTTAGATAGACAGAAAGTCAATTAGTCAAGTAGATATATTTATATATTTATAATTAATTAATTAGACAATCTCTTTAGGAATATAGATATTTGAAAATTTAGATTTCATGCATTAATAGCATGTCAAATGAATTCATAGATATAAGGAAATTATGGAGTGAAGAATATTTATATTTATGCTGCATTTTGTAGATTTTAAAGCAATAGCAGAAAAAAATAAAATTATAGAGTGAAGAATATTTAAATTTATGCTGCATTTTGTAGATTTTAAAGCAATAGCAGAAAAAAAATAAAATCTGCAAAAAGAGAAGGGAAAAGTTGGTAAATACCACTAAATATAAGATCTGCTTTGGATTACTGCAATTAATTTAAATCTTAATTAATACACAATTGCAATTGCAACTTATTCCTCCTTTTTGGTGATATCAATTTGTGCTGTCTAACTGCTACTGTTTAAGATTAATTCTTGGTCTGTTTTGCGTTATATAATGTATTAATTGTTAATTTGTAAGAAATGGCTAACAGTAAAATCAATGTACTCACGCTTAATGTTAGAGGCATTAACAACAAGATTAAGAAGTCCAGAGTATACTCTAATTTATTCAAATTAAAACCAGATTTATTATTCCTACAGGAAACACACATGAAGACCCCTAAGGTACCAATCTTTAAAACTTCATGGTTTACACAACAAATAACTGCACCTGGCTCATCAAAATCCAGGGGAGTAGCGATCCTCATTTCCAAAAATACACACTTTACCATAAAAGAGACTCTTAGGCTGATTACAGACCGGCACTTTGGGCCAACTCAGAGACACCTCTGAAGTTGGCCCAAATAATCCCTCCACACAGAAACATCTGCCGGGCATCCCCAGCCTGCCCGCACCCCGTTCTTCCGGCCACTCCACCCGGCTCGAAAAGCGGTTGCAAATGTTTGAGCTGGCTGGTAGTCGCCTCCCTGCCATCTGGAAAGGGAGGGGCGCAAGTGAGGTGGCTTGGCGGTGTGAAACTTCTAAGCCGCCTGAAGCTGTTTCTGGTTTTTTTTTTAAAGAACCCAATGAGAGCGCTGGTGCGCATCAGTGCTTCCCCTGAGGGGAAAAAAGAGGAATCTGGCTTTTGGGTCGCCTTCCTATGCGGAGGCTCCGAGCTGCCTGATGGACTGGAGGCGGGCGGCTTGCAGGTGAGTGTGTGGAGGCTCCCGAATGGCTCTTTTTGCACCGGTCCAATTTGGGATGCCTCCCAGCTGCCCCCAAATGCCCGTCTGTTCTTAACCTTAAAGACTCGAAAGATAGGTTTATTTTTCCTAAGAGAATGCTAGATGATACTCTCACAACATTAGGAACAATATATGCTCCTAATATCAATCAAATGGCATTTTTACAGGAAGTGCTTTCAAAACTAAATGGCTTTAAGGAAGATCTTGCCATAATTGGTGATGACTAACTATATAGTAGACTACAATTGGTGACTAACTATATAGGAAACTACAGTTTTTTAATAAAAAATCTAGAAAGCAGAGAAATCCATCTAAACTGTCACAAATTCTAAATAAACACAATCTTATAGATATATGGAGACATGCAAATTAATTGGAGAGAGATTTTACTTATTTCTCCTCTCAACACTCAGTACATACTAGCATAGTTTATATTCTGATCTCAAAAGACATGGTTGAAAGAGTAATCTCATCTAAAATAGGATATAAACTTTGGTCAGATCACGTCTGGTCCAATGCCTTTTGACAAAAACTGACCATAACAAACAAGCTTATAATTGGACTTTTAATAGAAAACTAATAACTAATGAAATAAAACAAGAAATTGAACATAGTATTATAAATTAATTTAAGGAAAACATCTCTCCAGAAATGGATTCTAAAATAATATGGGATGCTATGAAACCCACTCTTAATATTAAGAGGAATCGTAATATCAAATATTAAGAGGAATCTTAATATCAAATATTAAGAGGAATCTTAATATCAAAAGCCTCGTATTTAAAAAAATAAAAATCATATCAAAGACAGATGTTGCTACAATCCATACAACATCTGGAAGAGAGACACAAACTAACTTGCAGTAAAAAAAATTATAAGAAACTTTTGGCAGAAAGTGGAAAATTAGAGCTTATTGAAATAGCCTCTCTTCAAAAACATGCTTTGTTTTTCAAACAAGAAACATGGAACAGCTCGACAAAAACATTAAAAATATTAGCAAAAAGGGCAAAAGCAAAAAACAACAACAAAACTAGCTAGATATATTACTCTAATTAAGGACAGGCGTGGGAAGTTCCACTCTAAAAATCAAGGTATTATTACAACTTTTTTTGGATTACTATAAAAATCTATAGTCGTCTAAAAATATCCAGCCAAAAATGCTAATAGAATTTTTTCAGAAATACCCAGTTAAGAAAATTAAAGAAGAACATAATGATATGATGGAAAACCCATTTACTAGACAAGAAATTATTGATTCTATAAAAAACCTTAAAACAAACAAGGCCCCTGGACCTGATAGTTACATTGTAGAGTTTTATGAATCCTTTGCTCCAATACTGACAGATCCCCTGCTCAAAGCATGCAATGAAATATTATTATCTGGACTATTACCTCCATCATGGATGCAAGAGATAATTCCTAAACCCAGCAAGGATAACAGTCTTCCACAAGCATATCACCCCTTCTCTCTTCTCAATGTTGATTTAAAGATTTTTCTTCTATTTTAGCCAAAAGACTCAACAGTTTTATGACTAATTACATAAGCCCAGACCAAGTAAGCTTCATGCCTGGGAAAGACTTGATTGATAACACGCACAAGGTACTTTATGCTTTACAATCCACAGCACTCAAAAAGACACCAACAATCTTACTATCATTAGACATTGAAAAGGCCTTTGATTCCATTGAAATACCCTACATGAAATCACTATTATAAAATATGGGTTTGGAGGAAAACTTTTAATCAGCAATTATGGCAATTTACAAAACACCTCAAGCCTCATTAAAAATCAATGGGAAGATCTCTTCTTTTACTTTAGCTAGAGTCACCAGACAGGGGTGTCCTCTGTCACCATTGCTCTTTGCAATATCAATTAGCAAATATGATAAGGGCATCTGAAAATATACATGGTATAACATTAAATAAACATGAGTATAAACTTACTTTATTTGCTGACAATTTATTACTTCTTATGCATCCTCTAAAATCCCTGAAAAAGGTTCAAAATGTGTTACATCACTTTAGTGAGGTCTCAGGCTTGCAAATAAACCACACAAAATCACAAATTTTAAAATTATATTTAGACAAATCACAGTCAGAAAATATTAATTCTGCATACAACTTCTGAAATGTAAAGGAATACTTACCATACTTAGGAGAGCCAGTTTGGTGTAGTGGTTAAGTGTGCGGATTCTTATCTGGGAGAACCGGGTTAGATTCCCCATTCCTCCACTTGCGCCTGCTAGCATGGGTCAGCCATAGCTCTGGCAGAGGTTGTCCTTGAAAGGGCAGCTGCTGTGAGAGCCCTCTCCAGCCCCACCCACCTCACAAGGTGTCTGTTGTGGGGGAGAAAAGTAAAGGAGATTGTGAGTCGCTCTGAGACTCTTCTGAGTGGAGGGCAGGATATAAATCCAATATCATCATCTTCTTCTTCAATAGCCCATCTAAAATTATAAAATTTAATCATGTAAAATATTTAATGATATAGAGAAAAAAATTACAGCAATGGAATTCCAAAGCCTATACTTGGATGGAGAGATATCATTTGATTAAATCCTTTGTTTTGCCCAAATTTATATTACTTTTTCATACTATTCCCATTAAGATTCCTGCTAAAGAACTAATAACATAGCAAAAAAATTACTGAATTTTTTCTGGATGTATAAATGTCACAGAATATAGGCATCCACTCTATACCATACCCATGTAACTGGAGGTATAAATTTCCCAAACATCATGGATTATTATAAGGCAATACATATCTCAAAAGTAATAATAATTTTAAGAGAATATAAGACTCCAGACTGGGGCAAAATTCTTAATGAATATACATCATCATATAATCCCAAAGAAACTATATGGCAACAGCCAAAGGAGAAAAATAAATCATTGAAGCACAATCTATTTTTATTCCCAATATTATCTACAGAGGATACATTCAGACAAAAATGTTTACCTGCAATCTCCAGGTTCTCATATTATACAGGACAAAGGTGGTCTCCACCTGGAAAACTAAATACAGATTTTAAGGCATTACATAATGCTTCTTTAAACAGACTAATCGACCTTATACAAGATAATAAATTCATTACCAAAACTAACTTAGAAATTAAACTACAAACTAAGATACCATGGTTTAAGTATCTTCAATTAAACCACCTCTTTTTCCAAACCAAAACACATAAAATTAATAAGCATCCTCTCACAGAATTAGAATTGGTCATTAAACATCCTCTCACAGAATTAGAACTGGTCATTAAACAGGCTGATTTCCACCCCAAGGGCATCATTTCTAAGCTGTATAAAATTTTTAAAAATCTTAATGTAGAAAAGCAACTTTCATACCAGAAACAATAGCATAAAGAAAGCAAAATAAGATGGAACTCCTTTGTAAACAAAACTAGCATCAACTCAACTTCAAAATTTTGTCATTTTGGTACTTAACACCAAAACGGCTATCACATATTTTTAGAAATGCTTCCCCCAAGTGATGGAAAAACTGTTCTGAAATAGGCACGTATCTTCACTGCTGGTTAGAGTGCCCAAAAATTTCCACTTTCTGGCACCAAATTATAAAAAGAATTCAACAAATAACAGGAACACTCATACCACTCAGGTTTGATCATTAAATTTCAGAAATGGACTTAAACTATCCCCCTAGATTAATAAAATGATAGCATTTTTATTACATGCAGCAAAATTGTCAATAGCACACAGATGGAAATTAGAAAAACTACCGGATATAAACTTTAGTTTTTAAACTAAATCTTGGGGGAATGCTGACAGGAGATGAAATGTCTCTGGTTTGGGAGGACTCATCTCAAAGAGATGAAGGGTTAGCTGTTACTTTTCTACCAGGTAATGGATCAGAGTTGTCCACTGAGATGGTGACAAACGGTATGGACTGTCTGCCAAAGTCTCGAGGCAGCAGGAGGAAGGTTGCGGGCCTAACTTGCCTGGGAAATTATAGATGTTTGTATACAAATGCTAGAAGTGTTCGAAGTAAAATTGGTGAGTTGGAATGTTTAGTGTTGGGCGAAACATAGACATTGTAGGAATTTCAGAAACTTGGTGGAATGAGGAGAATCAGTGGGACATGGTGATTCCTGGATATAACTTATATCGGAAGGATAGGGAGGGAAGGGTTGGAGGTGGGGTGGCTCTGTATGCCAGAGAAGGTATACAGTTCAGTAAGACTGAGGTCAAAGAATTAGATTCCCTTGTAGAAATTTTTTGGGTTGAAATAGAGGGCCCAAAAGGAAATTTAACTATGGAAGTTTGTTATTGCTCACCAAATCAAGATAAAGGATGATTATAATATGATGGAAGGATTAAAGATAGCAGCCAAATGTAAAAACTGTGTCGTACTAGGTGATTTTAACTATTCGCAGATTGATTGGGTCAATATGTGTTCAGGTCGAGAGAAAGAGATTGAGTTTCTAGATGCTCTCAATGACTGTGCTATGGAGCAGATGGTCACAGAACCTACCAGGGGTGGGGCGATCCTGGATTTGGTCCTAAGAAACGCCCAAGACTTGGTGAGAGATGTAAAAGTGATCGCACTGCTTGGAAGCAATGACCATAAAGTTATTGATTTCACCATTTGTATAAATAGGGAGTTGCCCCAAAAGACCAGCACAAACACGTTTAACTTTAAAAGGGGTAAATTCTCTGAGTTGAGGAGGCATGTGAAGAGGAAACTGAAAGGAAAGGTAAATACAGTCAAAACCCTTGGGGAAGCTTGGAGGCTATTTAAATCTACAATCCTACTTCAAAAGCTCAGATGAAATATATACCACAAGTTCGGAAAGGCACAAACAGGTATAAGAAAAGGCCTGCATGGTTAACAAACAAAGTAATGGAAGCTGTAAAAGGTAAGAAGGACTCATTAGGGTTTGCAGAATCTTTCAGGCTCAAGTGCCATGTTCTACTGGAGAAAGTTTTTCTTCCAGACCTTTTGTTCTTGGCTGCGGAGAACATCCTCAGTGGCGTTGCAGCCGGGGGACTGTTTTCGCATGTGCAGAGTGCATGTGGTGTGATCACCCACCAAGTGACATTATTGCACTGGCAATGTCGCGCACTGGCCACTCTAGGAGCTTCCGGGAAAACTGTATGGTTTTTCTGGATACTCTTGCAATTTTTTTTTTTGGGGGGGGAGGAACTCTATGTACAAGTTTTCCCTCCCAAATTGCTAGAGTGTCTGGGAAAACCACAGAGTTTTCCCAGAAGCTCATAGAGTGGCTGGTGTGCGACTTCGCTGGCATGATGACATCACTGCGAGTGATGTCATTGTGCTGGTGACATCGGGGGAGGATCCCCCTGCCGGCCCAATGCGGGCCAGTGGGTTGGGAACCTCTGGGGTGGGGGAAACCCCACCTGGCCTGGGAACATGGCAGCCCTATTCAGACCCATACCTATGCATGAAACAAGACAGGAGCAGATCAAAACAATCTGCTTCATTCAGGAAAGCCTGAAGTTGCCTAGTCACTACTTGTTCTGTAACCTTGCTCAAGAATGGTTACCCTTGTGACTCTCTGGGGTCAGTAGGTTTCTTTTGCACCATCAATGCCTACCTCAAAGCAGGGGCAACCTCTCCTCTCTCAGGACCCCGTCCACCAGCTCCCTCCACAGCCAACTTGCTTGGAAGAAGTACGGAATCAGATTTTTTTAGTGAGTAATATTGACACAATCACAAATCCGGAAAACACAACTGATAATTTCAGAGTCACAGTGACATGCTTATGATGATTTCAATATATTTGTACTTAAATCTTCATAGTCCTATCAGTATGAGCTTAAATGCAAAAGGGTTAAATGCAGAATTGCTTGGCTGTAACAAATCTGTAGCTTTAAAAGAAGCTAAACAACATATTAGCTATGCACTTCTTCTAGGTGTCAGGTTCCAGAATCCTATGTACATCTTAATGTGAATTCTATGGAGGCAAAAACCTGCCAATACCATCTGATCATCTGATGCATACAATCAGATGATCATACCATCATACCATCTGATGCATACAAAAGGGCCACATAAGGTCCACTTACAAGGGAATGTGAATGTTTTCAAAGAGGCTTTGATGATGGGGGGCGGGGGGCACATGACTTCTTCTGTTCAGAATGTATTTTCTTGCCCACCAAGAAATGTCATTTGCAAATTGAGGATATTGCCAGCTTATCAGTCAATGCATTAACTCTCAGAGTGACACTGACAAATTTGCATTTTAAAATGTTATTCAGAGTGAGAGACCTTTGCCTATTTATGTTCTTCTTTTAGACAAAGTGGCACCTGTGAAAAATGTTCTTCATTATGTTCAGATTGCACTGGGTCACAGAATGAAATTTATACATTAGATCAACACCCCCGTTTTCAAGTCGAACAGGGATGAAGTTGTATCAATCCCAAAATGTTTTAACTCCATCCAAACTATCCCCGGTTAAAGGATTACCAGTTGCATCCTAAGAACGCTTTCCTGGGAGTAAGCCTCGCTGAATGATTTGCGCTTCTTAGCGCTGGGGAAATTTTAATGTTGGGCACAATATAGCTAAAGTTGAAACACTTTGCAGTCTCATTTCAGCAGAAACTGAAGCATTTGCTGCACTGTTTCCCACGGAAATCAGTAGGGCTATGATTTGATTCATGTAAATATATGTAAGAAGATAAGGGGTGCAAGATGTGGAAGAAGCTGACTCATAAAAGGCTGGAAAATATGCCCTAAATGGTGCATTGGTATATCAGTATTTTGACTGCTAAAAGGTAAAAAATGGTAGTCCCCGGTGCAAGCACCAGTCGTTTCCGACTCTGGGGTGACGTCACATCACAACATTTTCATGGCAGACTTTTTATGGGGTGGTTTGCCATTGCCTTCCTCAGTCATCTACACTTCCCCCCCAGCAAGCTGGGTACTCATTTTACCTACCTCGGAAGGATGGAAGGTTGAGTCAACCTTGAGCCAACTACCTGAACCCAGCTTTCGCCGGGATTGAACTCAGGTCGTGAGCAGAGAGCTTGGACTGCAGTACTGCAGCTTTACCACTCTTAAAAGAGGGGTGTCAACCATATGGCTCACAGGATGGATTTGGCCCCTGCAGAGCTCGTATCCATTCCATAAGCAACTAGCTTCTGCCTGTTTCTTTCTCTGCAGCTGCTGCTGCTACATTGCAGCTCATTTTTGTCCAGCTCTCTCTGCTCCTTCTAGATTCCTTCTGAGCCTCCTTCCTGCCTCCTTTCAAGTCAGGCCCTTCTCTCCTCCATTGACTGAGGGCGCCTCCTTTTAAAGGAAGGAAGGGAGAAGCAAAGAGCAAGAGAGAGCCCTGCCCAGGAAAGAGTGCAAAGTCTGAGTCCCTTGGCTCCCTTAAAACCAGAACATTTTATTTCAGGTATAAGCTTTCCTACACTACTTCTTCAGAAGGAGGGAGGGTAGACTGATTCTTCTGACAAGCACAATTTATACTGAGAACACTGGGCTCTGCTGTTTTCTTTGAGACTTGATTTCTCTCTCTCTCTCTCTCTCACACACACACTCACACACGTTAGGATAAGGGGAAAGGAGAATTAAAAAGAAATTATTTTGGCTTATTCTCAAAAGGGTTTTTTAAAGATTAGATTTCTCTGTGCCTATCCGGGATTTTATTTTGTTTCAAAAAAGACTCTGATTAGGAATTAGAACACTTGGATTAGCTTCCATAATCACATTCCATTGTTCAATAATAGAAGTAGATGGCTACATATTTCAAAATACATTCATTGTTCTTTAAGTTCCAGTTCAACACATCCCTCTTTCCCCCCTCCCACCTCACTGTCTACCTTTCTTCACCCCCCTTTGCTTTTTGAACTGTTTCATTATCATGACTAGCACTTGAGAGTAGATTTTGGCCAGTCTGAAATCAACACATTATTTCACTTGGAGAGATCCCCCATTTAAACAGATGATGATGAAGAAAAAGAAACCTAGCATTCAGCTTGAAAGCTTTATTAGTGGAAAGGAGCAAGTGTCCAGTAGCACATAACAACATTTGTGTCAGAGCATGAACTTTCATGAGCCACTACACACTTCTTCAGATACAGCTAGAACATGAGTCCATTTAGATAGATAGATAGATAAATTTATTGTCATTGTTCTCAACAAAAGAGAGCAACGAAATGAGGTGCTCTTCCACAAACATACCAACACATCAAACACACATAGGTCGTTTTCGCACTCACCTCCAGCCGGCACGACCCCCCTCTTCACCGCGCAGGATCTGTGCGGATTTCGTACTAAATGCCGCGGAGCAGCCTTTTGCGCTGGAAACTCCCGGCGCAAAAGCCGCTCAAACGTAAATCACCAAAAAGCAGTTTGCCGTTTGCGCGGCTTTTGCGACGGGAGTTTCCGGCGCAAAAGGCTGCTCCGCGGCATTTAGTGCGAAATCCGCGCAGATCCTGCGCGGTGAAGAGGGGGGTCGCGCCGGCTGGAGGTGAGTGCGAAAACGACCATATTAATAAACTATTTAAATACATCTAAAACCATTTAAACCATTAAAACCATTTAAACCATTTAAATCCATCTAAAACAAATAATCATTCATAAAACCATTAAAACCATATAAACCATTTAAATACATCTAAAACAAATAGTCATTCATAACCCTGCATTTAACCTAACCACAGCACTTGGATAGAAACTGTCCTTAAATCTGTTTGTCCTAGCCTTCAACACTCTATATCGTCTACCTGACGGTAAGATCTCAAATAGCAAATGGCCCAGATGTGAAGGGTCCCTTAGGATCATTTGTATCTTCCTTCTGTCCTTATATCTTGTAGAGTGGAGTGATTTCAGATGCCAAATGACAATGGCAGGTGTTGGTAATGAGGAAACCTGGGTCTCGATTCTACCCTGGAGGATGCAATTCATTATCAATTGCAATGCTGTTAAGAAGCCAAGCTGGAGCAAAAACTGCATGTGGAAGTGACCACCATGTCTGTCTGTGGTTTTGTACCCAGCTGAGGAGGGCAATCTGGCCCCCAGTTTTACACTGTTTCCTCTGTCCAGACCTACCAGTGCTATGACTCCAGGTAGGAACTTGTTTAATCCATTTGTTGTCTCTTTGCCCCTCCTCCCACACTCTCAATGGTGCAGATATTCCCTCCTGTCCATCAGAGTTTCTTGCTACATTCCAAGAGTACTAGCTGCTTTAGAGTCAATGACAAAGACCGGTTAAAGTAGATTTCTAGACAAGTGGAAAGTGCCTCATGACTTTAAAACTTGCCTCCCATCATGGGCAGTGCTATGGTCCAAAAAGCACTGGCCCGCAAACTCTAGGAGTATTTATTCTCTAATTACAATATGGAGAACAATAAAGGGAGGGCTGAGGGTAGTTCAACTCAAAATGCTACGAGGATACACATTTCCTTTTCTGGTTATAGGAATGAACAAACAATAAAAAAGAACACCACAAAATCCATCCATTTATTTATTTATTTAAAACATTACTATCCCATCGTATCTTCTTGGACTCAAGATGATGCAGCAACAATATGTGAGGACGTAAATAGTAGTTCAATTATCAGAATTAAAACCAAATAAAATACACAAGAATTAAAACACAGAGGATCAGCAAACTCCCAGTCAAATCTGTTCAGAAAATTCACCATCCATGAAATGCTTTCTGGAAGCCTTACATGACTTCCTAAAATGTCACAAGTGAAGGTAGTTCTCTTACTTTAGTGCAGTTAAACAAGAACGGGAGTTTGTTAGTCTTGGTACAGTTTGTATTCTGGATTGATGATGGTATAGGATTCTCAAGCACTTTCAGAGGTGTAACTGTTAGTACGTTGTGACAAAAAATTATTTGGAGTCCTGTGTTACTTTAGACTATCAAGTTTTTAATTTGACATTTCATGAATTATACATGCTCCCTCAGACCTGACAAAGTTGACTGTCTTCTTGCTACACTAGAATAGAAAAGTTAGTATTTTAGTTGCCACAAGACTCTTATTTAGGTCCATTAGGGGAGGGCGGGATATAAATCTGATAAAATAAAATAAAAATCTGAAAAAGTCCCAAGTACTTATAGGCCAATTTGACTTGATTTGACTGTTAACCTTTCATCCAAATTTTAAATGAATGTTATGGATGTTTTTATCCGATTTCTTTGTAATAGTCATAGGCACCCAATTTTATGAATGCTACTGTTGGTTTTATTCTGTTTTTGATGCAAAAAGTTTTATGTGATTCGATTGTACAAGCTGGTCACTGACTGTAACAATAAACTTGGATTTACTTATAGGCCAATTTCCGGGATGGTTGCTGTAACGGTAAGTTTTTTGTAGACAGAAACATGGTGTCCCCCACTTTATAGTCCCAGGAAGGGGAGTGATTTTTATCATAGTGTTTTTAATATTTTTTTTGGCCACTTGCAGGTTGTCTTGTATGGCTGACTAGGCGTTGCTCAGTTGAGACCACCATTGTTCGAGAGTTCCCTCCTGGTCCCCCTCTGGCAGCAATGGAAAAGGCTTTCCCTCATATCCGTTAACCACTCTAAAGTGAGTAGCTTTGGTAGAGCTATGTACACTGGTATTGGACCCATACTCAGCAAAAGGGAGTAATTCTACCAAGTTAGATTGTTGATAATTCACAAAACACCGTAAATACTGTTCTGGCAACATATTGGTATGCTCCATTTGTCCATCCATCTCGGGTGATAGGCTGAACTAAGCCCTTGCTCTATTTGGGTTAGTTTGCAGAACTCCCGCCAGAAGTTGGCAACAAATTGAACTCCGCGATTGCTAATTATCTTGTCGGGAAATGAGTGGACTTTCACCATGTTGGAAGAACGGTTGGGATAAAATAAAATAAATAAACGGAAAATAAATTTATCTGTTCCAAGTACTTCATGTGAGTTTGGCATCTCTGACTTATGACGGGGATGTTCTAACACCTCCCAAACCAAACCAAACAAAAACTGGTTCAGGTAACAGAAACGTCCATGTAAATTCATGGTTCATGTAATCAAATGAACCATGAACCAATATGAATCACCATTTTCCAGGATTGTGCCCATCCCCAAAGAGGACCAATAAGAAGAACTAAAATTGAGTGGATTCTTGTGTTAGGGTTGTGGATTTTGTTAAGCTCCCTATCTTTCCTCCTATACTTAGAGTATTGGAGTATTTGGCCTTCCCTCCAACATACACCTACAGGAATGGCAGGTGTTCTCTGTATAACAGGGCAATTTGCATCGTTTTCCTTCCTTCCCTTTCTGAAGGAGAATGGTTGCTCAGATTTATGGGCCCATATGTGGAATCCTTACATCACACGTTCCTTTAATGGCTGGTGGAATAGATAGGCATACCCCCTATGCTACAAGGAAAATCAGATTTCCTCAGGGATATCTGCACTGGTCTCTAAAAGTCCTTAATTTTGCTGGATCATACCCATGAGGTTATGCTTGAATTATGAAGGCTTCTTAGCCTTTTGGGGCACCTTTTTTTAAAGCAATTCCTTGAAATAATCACCTCAGTAAATAAAGGCACTCCTTGCTTGAAAAGTGTGCTTTCATTCATCAAGCAGAGTACATGCAGGTCCCCCCACCTTCTCCAAAACAACTTGGTTCGGTCTTGTCTATTTACCCAAAGTGTTAATTTGCTAATTCCTTGCCTCAAGTGTCATCACCTTTCACCCTCTTATTTACAGAAATACTTTTGTATTGTTAATGAAGTTGGCTAATGAAGTAAGTAATGCAGAAACATTTCATATGAATATTCATGAAAAAGGAACAGTTTTTCTACAGTCATGCTCACAGCCTTATTTGTGTTTGCCCACCTTATGTTTTGAATGTTTCTTCCTGGAGAGGAGAAATTGTGTAAATAAAAGGGAGATGTAAAAATCTCAGTATTAGCAGAAATCCAGAAGTGTAGCAGAATCCAGCATAGGGGCTGAACAGGTTGCTCTCAGTTCAGATCATCCATGAATCCAGTACATGGTTTTAAGTGAGCTACTGACTCCCATCTTGTATCTCTAATATAAGAAAAGACATTTCCCCCCATCAAGTTGCAGCTGATTTTACCCCATAGGGTTTTCAAGGCAAGAGATGTTCAGAGTTGGTTTACCATTGCCTGCAATGTGTAGAGATCATAGTGGTTTTCCATTCAAGTGATGGCCAGGGCTGATGCTGGTTAGCTTCTGAGATCTGACAAGATTGGGATATCCACGTCAGGGCCAAGGTGGCTAACAAATAATCCAAAACAAAATCAGCAACATAAAGAGATTGCAAATCAGCATCCAAGACGTTTAGCCAAATATTAAACTGAACGAGTTGATTCGTTAGCAAAATTATTTACATTTTATTCCACCTGTCTCCACCATGGATCTCAAAATGCATATGAGAGGTTCTCAGAAGCCAGCCCTACCTAGCTTCAGCAAACTTCTCATATTGTGTGTGAGGGTTCAGCAAACCTCCCATACACTTTGTTCTCTCACTCAAATTACTCTTGCACATGATGCACATACAATATCCACACACAGTCTAACCGTTCAAGAGCATTTTGATAGTGCAGCCTGAACCCTTTCTAACTAACATCTCTTGGGTTTTTGTGCTTATAGGGTTTTAACTTCCGAGCAATAGGAATGTTGATAGACATGCCTCCTCAGCAGCCGCCTCACAGACTATGGAGGACTCATTTAAGTCAATTCAAACTGGTGGTCTCTCAGCCAGCACCGATGGACATTTCAAAAACTGCAGAATGCATTTCCCTCATGGTTATTTATTTATTTATTTTGGTTGAGTTTATTTGATGTCGGTGGAAGGGTATACATATTGCTAGACAGCTAATGTATATGCCATGCTATGCCTGTAGAAAGAAGCATAAAATGAGTCCCAAAAAGTTTTTTCCAAAGAAGCCTTCCGTGTCCCATATGTATCAATATAAGGCTTCAGCCCCTAAACAATCAGGAGGCAAGCTTGGAGCCAATCAAAGATACAGAAATTCTTGAAGAGATGGTGAAACTCTATGCTATTTTCCAACCATATATACTCACTAAATAAAGTGAAATATATATGTTTCATTTCATTTAGTGACTAAAGGTTTGTAAAGCCAGTTTGGTGTAGCGGTTAAGTGTGCGGACTCTTATCTGGGAGAACCGGGTTTGATTCCCCACTCCTCCACTTGCACCAGCTAGCATGGCCTTGGGTCAGCCATAGCTCTGGCAGAGGTTGTCCTTGAAAGGGCAGCTGCTGTGAGAGCCCTCTCCAGCCCCACCCACCTCACAGGGTGTCTGTTGTGGGGGAGGAAGGGAAAGGAGATTGTGAGCCGCTCTGAGACTCTTCGGAGTGGAGGGCGGGATATAAATCCAATATCTTCATCTACCTCACAGGGTGTCTGTTGTGGGGGAGGAAGGGAAAGGAGATTGTGAGCCGCTTTGAGACTCTTCCGAGTGGAGGGCAGATATAAATCCAATATCTTCTTCTTCTTCTTCTTTTAAAACATTGGATTGAATCCAACTCTTTTGGAAATGGAATAAATTAGTTGAAAGGGATTTTCCCTGCCTTCTCATTTCCTTGACATCACCCACTTGAGTCTGGGCAACTCTCAGGAACAGCATGGGATGTGGTGGGTGGCTGCAGCAAGAAGGGGCAAATGGAAGGCATTCTAATCACACTTCAGGGCAAACAAAGCATCCTCCACACTTATTCCGGAATGCAGATACAGGAAAGAGAACAATTTAGAAACTTCAGGTGGCTCAAATTAAACTGGTTGATTATTAACAGGCACTAGCTGATAGGGACTATTTTTATGTATTTTAAAACAGCTACATCATTTGTCAGTTTATTAAAGTTGATGCTGGCTATAACTTTTAAAGGGGACCACATTTCTCTATTACAGCAACAGACCCTGCGAGTCTATTGCAGTCCTCTGGCTGCCATCTTTTCAGGTCACCCCCCCCTCCTTTCAGGTTACTTGAACATCCACCTGACTACCAAACTATTGGCAAAGGAGGAGGGTAAATATTGCTGCGGGCGTTGGAGCAGGGCCATCACCGCTATCATCAGTAGCTTGAGCTCTGTGCCAGCCTGAAGATTAGTCCAACATGTATGAGGGAGGGTTGTTAGCACTTTCATCTCGTTTCTCCTTTTTATTGTGTTGTGTTTTTATACGTTCCTTTTCTTTTACTGCAGTAGTATTTAACTTGCGTAGTTACTGCTTGTGGGTCCCATTTTGGTGTCAGAAAAAGGGAGGATATAAACATTTTTCATGAATAGTCCTTTCCTCACACGTTCCCAAGCTTTGAGAAATAGGCAACATTCTGTTACTCCACGACAGGCACAAGCACAGCTCGTTTTGGGGCTTGTATCTTTCCTCCCATCCCTTCCGTTCCTCCTGCCCACATGTAAAGAATGTACTAATTGAAGTATTCATGAGTATATCAAACTCCAGTTTGCAGCGAGGTCCAAAAACAAATGCCTAGGAAAATTGGATTTGGCTTCTTCCCCATCAACAAGGATGCTAAAGCGAAGGTCTGTGTGGAGGAAATAAACTCCCATTTGCCCAAGTGCCTAAGTTTGAATGTCATAGCAAGGGGAACTTTGAATGAGACCTTCCCAAGGTAGGAAGATTTCAATCGTGCATTGTACATAAGGGGAAGAAGGAGGGTGCGTAGAGAGCATGAAATCAAGCTGTATACATGCTCATCATGGATAAACAAAGCCTCATCATGATAAATAAAATTATACATGGAGTGGGCGAAGTAGAGAGAACTTTTTTCTCCCATAATACTAGAACTCAAAGGCTTCCAGTGATGCTGATGAAGAGTAGTTTCAGGATCAACAAAGGGATGGACTTCTTCACCCAGTGGCTGAATTCAGACAGCCAATATGAGCCGACATAAGGACGGCCCCCAGGTGGATTAAAAAAGCAAAGTCAGACAGGCACAGCTGTCATCTCTGAGAGAGATCAAATACCACTTGGGAAGTGGTAGCAAATCCTTCTGCCTCACTCCATCCATCTTTCCAGGCATCCGACTGTGGGAGTGCGCAAGTGAGGCAGATTGACGGTGTGAACTCACCAATCCGCTCTAGGCACTCACCAGTATTCTTTTTTAAAAAAAGAAACTGTTCAGAGCACATGAAGGCATGTCCACATGTGTACACGAGCATATGGGCACATGGGTACATGGTCACTAAGAATGTAAGGGAAAAAAATGAAACCCAAAACTGTGCTTAAGGGAGTGGTGCTCAACAACCGTGTGAATGCACCAAAGCACCCCCTACGCGATATACGGGCGCATCATGCGGGAGCATCTGATTGGGATTTGGCTGTTCCAGTTTGGTGCACTTCTGGTGCATCCAAAGCTGCCCATCTGTATCCAGTCAGTGAGTTGTTAACAGTGCAATCCTCTCTAGATTCACTCTGGTCTATTAAAATAGAATTAGACTGGTGTACCTCTGTATAGGATTGCACTGTCAGTTGTGGAATTCACTACTAGCGAATGTAATGATGACCATCAGCATACATACCTTTAAAAGGGGGTTAGACAAATGCAATAGTCATGGTAACCAAATGGAACCTTCACATTCAGAGTAAGTAAACCTCTGAATACCAGTGCTGGGGGCAACACCACGGAAACCTTTGGCCTCTGTGCCCTTTTAGTTGTGCCTCCAGGGCAACTGGTTGACCGCTGTGAGAAACAGGATGCTGGACTTGATGAACCACTTGTCTGAACCAGTTGATCTGTTCTTTTATTCTTACATTCTTATGTTTCTTACATCTGAATGAGGTCGTGTAGTAATTTTTAAAGGCAGAACGACATAGGCTTCATTTCCAGCGCTGTGTACAGTCATTTCATTTGCTCTACAATTGCTGCTGGTCACATAGGCTTTTGAAGCGCCACAAAAGCCTGTAAAAAGTAACAACGGTAGCATGACTGTGAACATAGCAGGTAATTATTCTTTATCATACCACCTTCCACTCTTTGGAAAAAATTATTTTCAGTCTCCAGCTTGTGTTTATTGTAGGGAAACTTGACCATTTAAAATTGTGTATGTCATTTACAATTGCCGGCACAGCATGAACATTTAGTATGCCATTTAAATGTGGGCACTTTTGTACCAGATTTCAAAAAACTAAAATATGAATCAGCTCTGACAGTGTGAACCTTTTTTAAAAAAAGTTTTAAAAGCTCCATAGATGTATTTTGCTTTAAGGGCCGAAACTACTGTTCTTCTTCAGCACAATGGGGTGTAACCTCTAAGGGGTTCCTCTTTCCCCAGAGCAAGAAGACCAGGCTTTCATTTTTCATTGGTACATTTACACTCTCTGATTGTACTACATGGTATAGTTGGGAGCCTGGGAGCACATGGCTGCTGCATGGAGGGGTGGGCTAGTTAGAGCCCTGGCCTGCCCAGGTGGAGCTCCATCCCCATGGGATCTGGCAAAAAAAAAAAAGTCCTGGGTGAACTCTAATTTGTAGAACCTCTAAGGGCGTCCTCCTTCCCCAGGACAAGACCAGGCTTGCATTTTTCATTGGTACTTTTACATTGTACTTCGTGGTGCAGTGATTAAGAGTGGTGGACTCTAATTTGAAGATCAGGGTTTGATCCTCCACATGATCTAGGGCCAGTTCTAATTGTCTCAGAACTCTCTCAGCCCCACCTGCCTCACAAGACGCCTGTTGTGAGGAGACAAAGGGAAGGCTATTCCAAGCCACTTTGAGTCTCCTTAGGGCAGTGGCCCCCAACCTTTTGGGCACCAGGGACCAGTTTTGTGGAAGACAATTTTTCCACAGACCGGTGGAGGTGCTGGGGTTTTTGCTGCCCCAGGCTGCCTCATGCCCACACCCCATTCCTGCCCCCCAATGGGGGACTTTTAATGAGGAGTAAGTGAAGTTCTCTGCTTCACTCTGTGGCATGGTTGATAACTGGCCACAGACCACTACCGGTCCATGGCCCGGGGATTGAGGACCTCTGTCTTAGGGTACAGAAAAGCAGGGTATAAAAAACTCCTCCTCCTCCTCCTGAAGCAGGGCTGAAATAAAAAGATATTAAATAAGGTAAATTGAAAGCCATCAATTAGGCACAAGGGCAAGGAAACAAAAGGTCAAAGAGATTTTAAAAGTGCTTGCTAGATGTCTCTGTGGAATAATCCTCCTAGATTGCGAAAGTAAGGAAAGGGATGTTAGCAGTGTGTCTGGTTTGTAGAAACATAAGGCAGCAAAAGAATAAGTTAATCCTTCACCCATTAGCTTTGCTGCAGCTGCCGAAAAGAGGAACTAGTAATTGGCTGGAATAAGCATTGAGTAAATATACCTTGGAAAATGTCTTGGGAGCAGATCAAAGGTGCAAATGTGTTTTTTTATGAAGGATATTGCCGCAAGAGTGTTAGCAACATCAATGCCATATATGGAAAGACCCTCCCTGTCTCCTTCTTGTTCCTTTAGTAATATGACGCTTGTAATGAGTATGGAATATGGAGTGGACCTTTCCTGTACTTGGGCGATTGTTTACTGGAAATGATTGTCTGTGACTATAAAACTGTAGACCTTCCTGAAATCGGGGCTCCCAGATGTGTTCAGACATGAGTCTGGTCTGGGGTCCGTGTACACGTTAAATAAACGACTGTTTCTTCCTGATTTCGCCTGTGGCCTCGTTTCTGCCTGACCACCAGCAGCTAAGGTTGCTGCTACACTTCCCCTCCTCCTCCTCCTCCTCTTCTTCTTCTTCCTGTATTCTGCCTTGAGTTTCAGTGAGAACGGCAGGATATAAATAAACAACTTAAATTGAAACACTCTTGTTTCTAGTTTTATTCCAACCAACTCCTTAAAATGGAGCTCCTTCAAATGCTCCTCCCAGCTGTTTCTGGGACACTGCACTAAGAATAAATTGGGTTTAATCTACTCTATTGAGTGTAACCCTGACGTAGGTGAACAGCTGGAGTGTATGATATTACTAGGTTTCACGTCCAAAGATTAGTTACTCCATAGTAACAATAAAAACTGAGTAATTAGGGATACAATTTTTCTGTGGTTGTTGTTGGTCTGCATTGTGCTGTCTGTTTGGTCATGAACCGTAATAAAACTTGATTGTGATTGTGATTGTGAGTAATTAGGGAATGCAAGCACAAATACCTTGCAGTTTCTAAGAATTTTTGAACTATATGCATAAACTTCTCCATTTTAAATGTACTCAGCGCTTGCTCTTTCCTTTGTTTGAAACCTCCCTCCCAAACCTCTGTAATGTATGTTGCGTTTCAGTATATATCTTCATGTGTGCACACATTCCCATACTGCACCCTAACACTGGACTTGGTGAGAGATCATTGTTCTGGGAACTCTAAAGCAATGGTAGCTATAAATTGTACAATAGCATTGCTCCAGCTGATCCAGATACACTACGGTTTTCCATTATAAACCTCCATCTCTTCAGAAGTTTATATCCTGGCCATAAAAGTTTCCCCTGAGCTAAAAGTTGGCATAAAAGATCTTATCCCTGAAGTGAATCATTTTAGAAAACTAGATAACAGTTTGCAGTACATTTGGGGGGGGCATTTTTTCATCCCGAGAGACCAAACTGCTCCCTAAGCAATTGTAGTGTATTGGTCTGTAAGAAGCAGCACAGCATGGCCACGCAGCAGAGGCGATCAGGGGAAGTCCCTCGGTCACTCTGCGAAGCGCGGGAAAGTCTCCGCCAATCAAGATCAGTGGCGGGAAGTTTGACTGGCCAGGATTGGACTGGCCAGCTGGAGGGCTGTTCCGGGGAGAATGTATATAAAGCGGGTCCCGGCCCGCGTTGCCCAGTTCTGTTGTGATGTACCATCCATTAAAGCATGTTGCCTTCAACACGTCTCGTCTCTGAGTACATTACAGCAATATACCAGGATTACGTTATCTACCCTTGAAAGGCAGCATCTGTTTAATGTTCCTACTAACCAACAGGTCAAGAGAGTTTAGTATGTTTGGAAGAGCGTGCAAGTACAATCCAAGACTGCAAAACACATGATCTATAAAGATGAATCAGGATTTTGCCAGACTGGCATCAGTGTTGCTGAACAAGATGCTTAGCAATATACAACTTAGAGCCAAAAAGGCTGCTTTCCTTCCATTTATTATTCTTTTGATTTTCGTATGGAATGCATAGTAAGTGATATGACTATAGATAACTGAAACTTGGAACAATTTTTACGTTTTTCTACATATGTTCGGTCAAATTTTCAAGGTTTGATCTAGGAATAGCTAGGTTGGATGAGAAACTGGAAATGTGTGCTGTAAAATCAGAGCAAAAAGAACTTTTTTGGTTTAGGACAGATAGACTGGAACCCTAAATAGAGTTATACTCTTCTAGATCCATTGAATATAGAAGAATGCAGCGTTGTTTATTGCACTGAAAATATTTTGGAGCCACGTCTTGTCTTCTCTTTCTTGGTTAGGCAAAGAGGGGTCTTAGCCTGTCCAGCATTTATAATGGAAGATGAGCTGTGGAATAGGAGAGAACAATCATTCCCCACATGCAAGAAGCACCCTGACTACAAACATGTCTCAAAAATGAGATCAGAGCCGGTGCTTTGCTTGCTCAGCCAGCAGTAATCAGTGGACTTAGAGTCGGAGTGCACTGTAAGATCGTTTTTGCACACAGCTTACCTCGCAGTCACAATCCTTTTTCCTCCGCAGCATCTGTCGGATTTCCCACCATCTGCGCCGGAGTTACAGGAAGTGCCGCGGCTTTTGCGTAGCAAACGTAAACTGGGTTTTAGCGGGTTTACGTTTGCTACGCAAAAGCTACGGCACTTCCTGTAACTTCGGCACAGATGGTGGGAAATCTGACCGGACGCTGAGGAGGGAACAGGAACGTGACTGCGAGGTGAGCTGTGTGCGAAAACGGTCTAAGAACGGTGATTTCCAGTGTCTGGAGCTGTTCAATGAAAGTGTGTACCACACTTGTATCTCTCTTGGATTGGTTTTGGACAGATTATGCTCTCTCTTTGACTGATGTTGGACAGATTATGCACCCCCTGCTTGTTACTGACCTGAGTCAGCTTCAGCAAGCAGACCACACAGGGAGGGGTGAGGAAGTGGTTCAACTTGTGCATAGGTATGCTGTCGCAGAGGTGATGAGTGGGAGCAAATGGTAGTAAAAAGCCCCCTGAATGCAGCAGGGGGGTGATGCATGGGGGCTGGTTGGGCCAAAATGATGTGTTTGCGTGGCAGCCAATCAGTATGTGCAGACTATCCTCATGATTTAATTTGAAAGGGAAAAATTTATGAAACTTTTTCATGATTGAGGGCAGGTTTGCTGTCTCTCACAAAGAGTCTCTGGCTGATTGAGTCTGTTTCAAGCTAGTGAGAATAAAGCTAGAATAAAGGGAGAGCCAGTTTGGTGTAGTGGTTAAGTGTGCGGACTCTTATCTGGGAGAACCGGGTTTGATTCCCCACTCCTCCACTTGCACCTGCTGGAATGGCCTTGGGTCAGCCAGAGCTCTGGCAGAGGTTGTCCTTGAAAGGGCAGCTGCTGTGAGAGCCCTCTCCAGCCCCACCCACCTCACAGGGTGTCTGTTGTGGGGGAGGAAGGGAAAGGAGATTGTGAGCCGCTCTGAGACTCTTCGGAGTGGAGGGCGGGATATAAATCCAATATCTTCATCTACCTCACAGGGTGTCTGTTGTGGGGGAGGAAGGTAAAGGAGATTGTGAGCCGCTCTGAGACTCTTTGGAGTGGAGGGCGGGATATAAATCCAATATCTTCATCTACCTCACAGGGTGTCTGTTGTGGGGGAGGAAGGGAAAAGAGATTGTGAGCCGCTCTGAGACTCTTTGGAGTGGAGGGCAGGATATAAATCCAATATCTTCATCTACCTCACAGGGTGTCTGTTGTGGGGGAGGAAGGTAAAGGAGATTGTGAGCCGCTCTGAGACTCTTTGGAGTGGAGGGCGGGATATAAATCCAACATCTTCATCTACCTCACAGGGTGTCTGTTGTGGGGGAGGAAGGGAAAAGAGATTGTGAGCCGCTCTGAGACTCTTCGGAGTGGAGGGTGGGATATAAATCCAATATCTTCATCTACCTCACAGGGTGTCTGTTGTGGGGGAGGAAGGTAAAGGAGATTGTGAGCCACTCTGAGACTCTTCGGAGTGGAGGGCAGGATATAAATCCAATATCTTCATCTACCTCACAGGGTTTCTGTTGTGGGGGAGGAAGGTAAAGGAGATTGTGAGCCACTCTGAGACTCTTCAGAGTGGAGGGCAGGATATAAATCCAAGATCTTCTTCCTCTTCTTCTTTTCTAGACAAACCCAGTGAATTGAGGACCTTTAATTCTGGCAGGCACTTTTAAAATATAGCCGCTCGCCAATGAAGTAAGGAAGGAAAGTGAACATGTGTGAAATAAATGAGACAAGGATTGTGTAACTGAACTTAAATGATTTAGCACCTCTTCTTTCTCTAGGTCAGAAAGAGAGTTTATAGATTAATTTTTCACAGCTTTTATTTTATTGATCGTTACAAAGAAGCAAGTGAGGCTGTGGTGCTAAGGCACTGGTGGTGAGGAGCATAGGCTGAAAAAATATTTATGTATTGAAAGATACCTCTGAAATACCTGTGGACTACAGTCAAAGTTCGTCCATTTCCTCCACTAAAAATGGATTTAAAAATTCCATTTCTGAGCCTTGTTTGGAACACTACCATAAGGAAAATTGGTTCCCTAGAATTCTTGTCCATTTTGGCTTAGGCAGGAAATGCAGCCTGCTTTTGGGGTGACAGAGTTCAGAAACACTGTGAAGCAGAGCGAAGTGACCTTGTTGTTGTTAGACAACATCCCAGCTGCAAAAATGAGTTGAGTGCCTAGCACTGAGTCATGATTAACCACATTCCATCCAATTAAGGTTCATGATTTGTACCTGTGGGAAAGGGCTGCAACTCTCAACCAATTTTTATTAAAAACAGTCCTTGACCAGCGGCAGATAGGTTTCATTTCCCGTCATCATGGTCAGACCACCTCATAGGTCATATGTCCAGCTTACATCACCACTCAGGGATCCTGTTGGTGAGCGGGGGCGCGGGGCAGGTGGAGTGCTGCACAGCAGACTGGAAGGGAGGCGTGGCAGTTGGGAAGGAAGGGGGCTGGCAGCGGCGGGGAGAAAGACAGGTAAAGCGAGCGGGGGCAATGAGTGCTGGTGGTGAGTGGGGGGGCAACAAAGTGTGGTGGAACGGAGGGGGCTGGTGATGGGGGGGCACCATGGCAGGAAGCCTGCCTGGGGCGCCATGCACCCTAGAGCTGGGGCTGGCAAGAGCTATGGCTGACCCAAGGCCATTCCGGCAGCTGCAAGTGGAGGAGTGGGGAATCAAACCCGGTTCTCCCACGTAAGAGTGCCTGAACCACTACACCAAACTGGCTGTGGGACAGATAGATCACTATTAGATGGGACTATGATGTAATGGTTTTTGAATGGACTGTGAATCTGAGGTGTCCTACATTCCTGGCCATTAACACTGGCTAATTTTGATGGAAAGCTGCTTTGAGAAGATTGTAGGGGGATGAATAACAAAACCCACAATCTATTGTCTTGTTGGCAAATCTAGTTTCCTTCATTTGCCTCTGGAGGAGCAGGTGACACAGGTTAGGGAAACATTTGGACCACTGGCTTCTACTTACTGACTCATAAACTATAGACAATCTGTCAGTCTTCCTTCAGCCATGTGTTTCAACTCTTCTCAGAGGGCAAATCCATTCCTAGGATTTATTTACATTATTCGTATCTGCGGGATATTTATATCCTACGGACTCTCAGCCAAATTTGGGTCTCAAGGCCTCTTATAAGCAAACCATTCCAAGATCGTGAATAAAATCACAATTTTATAATTGATACTGATTGGATAAAGCCAAACCATCAGAATTCAGCCACGTAATAGCTTTCCCTTTCCCGAAAAGAATCTTATCATGCTGTAATTTTTAAAACATACTCCAGGTGGTGCTCCTGATTGAAATTTAGTTCTGTGTAGCACACCCCCTCCCTCCCTCCATCCCTCCCATAAAATTAAAATAAAATTAAAACAAATTAAGGTATATGTGTTTCAGTGCTAGTTTGCATGCCTATATTTATTTATAATGTAGAATATCTATCTAGACAAAAAAGAAATATGAGAGGAAAATTATAATCATTTAACAACTTGTTCAGCCCCCCCCCCCCCCCAAGATTAATTTACTGGCACTCGTATTTTCTTAGTAATTATTCATTAGAGCTGGGTGGCTCACTGGTTCAGTCTCCCTTGCTCATTTTATTCTCTTCTTTTGAAGGTGTCTGGCAGATTTAGGTCAGCCATTTTTCTCCAATCAGCCTGCAAGGAGAATGGAGGGAGTGGAAGAATTCCCAGCTCCAATCTTTTCTAATATTTCTACATTAGTTCAAACCAGCAGAGGTTTACTGTGCCTCAAGCTAAAGAAAATCTATTAGGGTTTTTTAAAGAAGAAAGTCAAAAGGGGAAACATGTGGGATAAGGTCAGGCAAAGATGTGCACAGCAGAGAGTGTTGCTGCTTAATATCATTAGCTGGGCTGTCACGAAAAGTTTATCCCATGAGAAGCCAAACATCAGCTCTGTTCACTTTTCTTTACCTGTTAGTTTGGCTGAGCAGGAATCCCATCCAAGTGAAGTCACAAATCAGTACTACTTTGCCTTGCCATGTAAAGGAAAGTCTGCATCCAAGGAAGCACCCAAGGACAGTGCCATTCTAAGCAGCTCTACTTTGAAGCCTACTGAAGATTATTCAATGGAGTTTACTCCCCGGAAAGTATTCTTAGAGTTGTAGTGAATGACGAGGTAGGGAAGAGAGTGCCATCAATGACTGTTGACCATGATGGCTAACCTGGACCTCCATTTTCAGAAACAATATGCCACTGAATATCAGTTGATGAGAATACAAGAGGGTGACTGCCTTTTTTGATCTGCTTGTGCACTTCCCAAACATCTGCCAGGCAGTAGCCATTGTGGAGAAAGGCTGAATTCCATGTATTCTTGATTTGATCCATCAAGGGTCTTTGTCTGTTTCAATTAAACAAGGTGAAGATATTTATATTGGATTTATAGCCCGCCCTTTACTCTGAATCTCAGAGTCTTAGAGCAGTCACAATTGCCTTTACCCCCCACCCCCCACAACAGACATCCTGTGAGGTAGGCAGGGCTGAGAGAGCTCTTACAGCAGCTGCCCTTTCAAGGGCAACTCCTATGAGAGCTATGACTGACCCAAGGCCATCCCAGCAGGTGCAAGTGGAGGAGTGGGGAATCAAACCCGGTTCTCCCAGATAAGAGTCCGTGCACTTAACCACTACGCCAAACTGAAGTGATCTAGCAATAGATCAAACAATAGATGCTGTTAAAGATGATGAGGGGCAGATGGATCTGACCTATGGCAGATGATCTACTGGATCCTCTACAGCAGTGGCTCCCAACCTTTTTGGCACCAGGGACTGGTTTTATGGAAGACAGTTTTTCCACGGACCCATGAGGGGTGGCGCTGGGGTTTTTGCCACTCTAGGCTATCCACTCCGCTCGTGTCCCGTCCCTCATGGGGGTCTTTAAATGGAGGGGGGGGAAAGACTGGGGCTGTTTCTGCCACCTCCCCACTAGGTGGCCAGGCAGCAGAAGGCCAATCTGCTTTCCCCTCCCATTTAAAGATCCCCACCAATCAGCTTTGGAGGGAGGCCATGCTGCCTCTTTCATCTGCCTGGGCCCCGGGAAGGTGAAATAGGTAGCCGGGCTGCTTTGCCTCGCTCCGAGGCTGCCTCTCTGCCTCGAAGCAAGGCCGTGCTGCCTCTTTCTTCTGCCCGGGTCCCAAGCAGGCAGGGGCGTTGTAGTGCCTCTGCATTGTTCTGTGGCCCGGTTGCTAGCAGGCCACGGACCAGTACCGGTCTGCAGCCTGGTGGTTGGAGACCGCTGCTCTACAGGAATGAAGGGGAACTACACAGAAGCATAGCAATGCTCGATTGTTGGTCCTGTTCATTTCAATAACGTTTGTGCAGGAAATGAAGCCCTTCCTGGGGGATATATGTCAGTTATAGGTAGGATTACCATTGGGATATTCTACCCCAGAATGTCTTGGATGGTGAATTTTCTGCTTTAAGTAAGTAAGTAAGTAAGTAAATTTTTATTTATACCCCGCCCTCCCCGCCGAGGCAGGCTCAGGGCGGCTTACAGAACATGATACGAAACCCTGGTATCACAAATGACAGATAAAATCAATAACAATATAAGTACAAATATAAATTAATTTAAAAAGTTAAAACAATACGGTGGTGCTACAATCTCTATTTATTCTGGTTACATCCTAAAGGCTTCTTGGAAGAGGGCAGTTTTGCAGGCCTTGCGGAACTGATTGAGGTCCCGCAGGGCCTGCACCTCCTCCGGCAGCTGATTCCACCATTGAGGGGCTTTTATAGAGAAGGCCAGCTCCCTGGTCGTTTTAAGTTTGGCCTCCTTAGGCCCAGGGATTTCCAGGAGATTTTGTGAACTGGAGCGCAGTGCCCTCTGGGGAACATATGGAGAGAGGCGGTCCCTGAGGTAGGCAGGTCCTCGGCCATATAGGGCTTTATAGGTAATAACCAGCACCTTGTAACGAACCCGGTATACAATTTAACCCTTACACCACTTGTATATTCTTTTTCTATCTCTCTCTAGTATGTTAAGACTGCTCCAAACAAATGTTGTTGACATTATGGATGATTTCCTCCAAACAACAGCACCAATTTCTCTGTAGGATGGAAGTCACAGAGCTGATCTGTTCTCACAAAATCCTGCTTCAGCACAGTGACTCACCTGCCCATAAGCATGCCTTAAGTCTGCCCTGCAATCATTATTGCTCTGAGGCATTACATTCTAAATTGTCCTCTGGAGGAATCTGAGTGACAAAAGCATGTGCTTTACTTAGATATCTGCACTTATGCCAGGGAGGCTGAAATGACAAGGGCTATCAATCCTCAAGCTGTATGGCACAAAGTGGATGCTACTGTTGTCAGGGGGTAAAGCCATGCAAAACGCTGCTCACAAAACAATGCAAGAGTCTTTTGTGCTTCCCTGTAGTTATATAACGTGTCCTGATGACTATGGAGCCTGCTACAAGAAGAAGATAAGAAGAAGATATTGGATTTATATCCCGCCCTACATTCCGAAGAGTCTCAGAGCGGCTCACAATCTCCTTTATTTTCCTCCCCCACAACAGACACCCTGTGAGGTGGGTGGGGCTGGAGAGGGCTCTCACAGCAGCTGCCCTTTCAAGGACAACCTCTGCCAGAGCTATGGCTGACCCAAGGCCATTCCAGCAGGTGCAAGTGGAGGAGTGGGGAATCAAACCCGGTTCTCCCAGATAAGAGTCCGCACACTTAACCACTACACCAAACTGGCTCTCCACAAAACTGGCTCTCCACAAAAGACTGTGACTGCATGGATGGCGTTTCCAACAGGCTGACATAGAGCTATTGGGCTGGAAGGGATTCCAACTAGTTTACTGATGGCCACTGTCAGTTTTCCTTACCGCAGCATTTCCAGGTGGCGTTCAGCCTCTCCAGCCAAACAGTGTGCAGGGAAGGGGGCGGAAGTGTCGACATCATGACCTTGGCAGATACGGTTTCAAAGGTTGAAGATGCCGGACGAGCCTGTCTTAAGTTACCCACAGAAGTATGTTTCTTCTGGCCATTACTATAGAAACTACACATGTCCTTCCTAGCCCCCACAGATCCAATTGTAAGCTATCACCAGAGTGTTGAGTTCCATTGCTAGAGTCCACATTACAGGCCTCCAACACAGCCTACTTTTTCCTAGTAGTATTCTAGAATTGTTAGATGCTTCAGTTTGAATAAAAGTCTCTATGCTACTCCCGACGACAGACAAACTTGAGAGATAATTAAACAAAGGAGAGGTGGAGAAAAGGCACATGTGAAAGTATTAATTGTATTAATGAATGAATTAAGCGATCGCCTTATGCAAACATCTTTATTTATTTAGGATTTATATCCCGCCCTTCCCACAAATGTTCCCACCACGAACATTTCTGCAGATCAAGAACCTACACGACACTGAAGCGCTGATTTTGAGACGTTTGCGAAGGCTGCAGATGTAACCCCAACATTAAACTTCAGAAATAGAATTTTTAATAGAAAGTGATCTTGATGTCATTTACTTTCACAGTAGGAATGACTTTTTTTTCTCTTTGCATTGGTTGCCAGAAAATAGGATCGTTGTGCTATCAAAATCCTGTGGAAATGATTTTTTGTAAGTATAGTCATACCCCTATTACTCTTAAAGTAGTTTGTGTTGTTCTCTAGATCCGTTTCCTTATTTTCTTAATATGACCCATTCAGTAGGTTATGATGAGATGGGCCACAATAGGCTGCAAAACGAAAGACAGAGGGACATGGTTATGGAGCTCTGAAGCTGCACATAAGCACCTCTGTGTAGAAACCAAGGCCTGGGGGCAGGTGTGGGGGTATCACCAAACCCTTCTTGGTCTTATCACTTGAAACTCGACTTCACTTGCTGTTACTACTTTTCTAACAAAAAAAAAAAATGGTCTTTAAAAACCTGTCATTTGCCCTTTAAACTGCTAACAACATAAGAACATAAGAGAAGCCATGTTGGATCAGGCCAACGGCCCATCAAGTCCAACCCTCTGTGTCACACAGTGGCAAAAAATGTTATATACACACATACACTGTGGCTAAAATGTTATATACACACATACACTGTGGCTAAAATGTTATATACACACATACACTGGGGCTAAAATGTTATATACACACATACACTGTGGCTAATAGCCACGGATGGACCTGTGCTCCATATTTTTATCTAAACCCCTCTTGAAGGTGGCTATACTTGTGGCCGCCACCACCTCCTGTGGCAGTGAATTCCACATGTTAATCACCCTTTGGGTGAAGAAGTACTTCCTTTTATCCGTTTTAACAGAAAAGGAAGCTGACTTTTAACTAATGAAACCAAGGTTGCTCCCGCACAGGGATAGGAAAAGGTCACAAAAACCTTGTTAGGAAATGGCCCAAGTGGTTTTTGACACGTTAGATCCGTCCCTGGTTGGCTGTGGGCTCTCAGTCTGAACGGGGACTGCACATACTTAGTTTGCCTTGTACAGATGGGCACAAATTGGTGATCTTTGTTGTGTCTCTTTGTACTTGCAAATCTCTTACCCTCCAGAATTCACATACGAAAAGACAAATTTTCTTGTATAACATGGCATCTATATTTTTTGCCACCTGAGCCTTTCTTCTTACATTATTTCACAGTACTGTAGGCTCGAATACCTGCTCTGATTATTCTGCAATAGCTGTCCTTCAGCAGCTTCTTACTTTTTACAGTTAGTGCATATCTTACACAATAGATCTGATTGTTCTTTTGAAAGAATCGTTGCAACTCAAAACATATCCAGCAATTCATTACAGGCAGATGGAGGACAGGCAATCCAATGACATTTTTATCTCTCTGGGCTCATCAGTGTGCAATCCTGTGCAGATGCAACTCCTCTATAGATGAAATTTCTAGAGACCCCAGGAAGGAGAAGAAGAAGAAGAAGATGATATTGGATTTATATCCCGCCCTCCACTCCGAAGAGTCTCCGAGCGGCTCACAATCTCCTTTCCCTTCCTCCCCCACAACAGACACCCTGTGAGGTAGATGAAGATATTGGATTTATATCCCGCCCTCCACTCCGAAGAGTCTCAGAGCGGCTCACAATCTCCCTTCCCTTCCTCCCCCACAACAGACACCCTGTGAGGTAGATGAAGATATTGGATTTATATCCCGCCCTCCACTCCGAAGAGTCTCAGAGCGGCTCACAATCTCCTTTCCCTTCCTCCCCCACAACAGACACCCAGTGAGGTGGGTGGGGCTGGAGAGGGCTCTAACAGCAGCTGCCCTTTCAAGGACAACCTCTGCCAGAGCTATGGCTGACCCAAGGCCATTCCAGCAGGTGCAAGTGGAGGAGTGGGGAACTGAAATCTAAAGAAGGGCAACTGCAGAAAATAAAGAGTGAATAATAATAATAATAATAAATTTTTATTTATACCTCGCCCTCCCCGCCGAAGCAGGCTCAGGGCGACTGAGTGTGGTATAGTGGTTAGAGCGTCGGACTAGAATTGGGCAGGGTTGCCACCTCTGGTTTGGGAAATTCCTAGAGATTTGGGAGGGGTACCTGGGGAGGGGCTTCTATTCTAGACTGAATGGTATACCACAGAGTCTATCCTTTTCTCCTGGGAAAGTAATCTCTGCAGTCTGGAGATGAGTTGTGATTTCTAGAGAACTCCAGGCCCAGCCTGGAAGTTGGTAGGCTTAGATGGGGAAGACCTGAGTTCAAACGTGCCCTCAGTCATGAAACTCACTGGATGTCCTCATCATAGTCTTTCACCTACCTCACTGGGTGGCTGTAATGATAAACTGGAGAAGGGAAAAGCAATGTCCACAGCTCTGCGTTCTTTGGTGGAAGCGTGGAGTAAAATGTACTAGGTAATGCTACAGGACACAAGTTAAATAAGGATTGTCAGGTCTCCTGTTATAGTGGGAGTTATCAGCAAACTTTTTTTTTTCTCCTATTGCTGCTTGGCCAATGCAACGCATGTTGTGACAGCACTTCTGGGTGACGTCATGCCATCTTAGGAATTGCTGGAAACTCTATAATTCTGGACAAAATGGATGCTTTGGAGGGTGGCTTTTATAGCCTTGTACCCCACTGAGGAGGACCCCCTTGGCGCAGAGTGGTCAGCTGCAGTACTGCAGTCCAAGCTCTGCTCATGACCTGAGTTCCATCCTGGCAGAAGCTGGGTTCAGATCACCGGCTCAAGTTTGACTCAGCCTTCCAGCCTTCCGAGGTCGGTAAAATGAGTACCCAACTTGCCTGGGGGTGAAGTGTTGATGACTGGGGAAGGCAATGGCAAACCATCCTGTAAAAGTCTGCCAAGAAAACGTCCTGATTTGACGTCACCCCCATGGGTTGGTAACGACTCAGTGCTTGCACAGGAGACTACCTTTATCTTTACCCCACTGAGTGTCAGGCCATGTTTCATTGAAGTTATTGATGCTTTATGATCATGTTTATTCTATGCTTACTAACACCATTGCTGAATAAAATACTATGCCACTAATACCGTGCCCTGCAAGGGAAAGAGAAGGGGTGGGAATGGAAGGTGCCAAAACTCCAAAGGCCAGTAAAGGCCTTTGAAGTGCAGAGTGCCAAGCTCGCCTCTCTGGCGCCTCCCGAGCAAAGCAAGGACATCACCAGTGGGGAGAATGCAACCATCACCGGTAGAAGATAAGCAGGCTTGTGAAAGTGTTGCTTGCAGGGACAACTGTAGTTTTATTATGAGAAGTAGTTTAAAGCCCAAGCCTTTGAAGTGTATTCATAAATGCCAATGGCTCAAGCTATCTGTTATCAGTTTCAATGAGTCCATGTAGAGAGTAACATTGTTGTAATCAATAAATGAAACTTAGTTTTGAACAAAGACAAGTCTGATCATTTTGAAACTTTAATGAACCCTTTGCTGACACTGAGATCCCTGTCCTCTTCAAGCTCCATCCCAAAGCTCCAGGAGTTTCTCAAGCTGGATCTGGCAACCCTACTTCCCCATCCCCTTGCCAATGTCCAGGGAAAATCTGGCACTTCTACTTGGTCACCCTGGATTTTGTCCCCCAAATCCCTCCCCCTCTCAGTGGCCCTGCTCTTGGAGGCATTTGGGAAACTTATATAGTAAATGGTAACAGCATTTTTAAAAAGAGTTGTGTGGAAAAGAAAGGCAAGTGCTAAGTGAAAGTAGGATTTTATTTGGGGAAGGAAATGTCACCAGGGCTCTTTTGCTAGCAGGAGCTCCTCTGCATTTTGGGCCACCCCCCCTGATGTAGCCAATCATCCAAGAGCTTACAGGGCTCTTAGTAGAGGGTCTACTGTAACCTCCAGGAGGATTGGCTATATCAGGGGGTGTGGCCTAATATGCAGAGAAGCTCCTGCTAGAAAAAGAGCCCTGAATGTCGCTATTGCATGCATATGGTAAGTCTCTTTGTAACTTTGTACAATAGCTTTTAGCAAGCAAATATTGTCAAATATGAAGTCCATATGCAAATTTGTGATCTGTTTCTTGCCTGGATTAAGATATATGATTCTCTGTGCATATGCTGAAAAACATAATATACGGTAACTTTACAGATGGACAAAATGTGAACTATTTATTACAAACAACACCAGTGAGCTTTCGCCCCTTAAAGATGGATTAGGGGGGCTTTTTGATTATTTTAGAAATCCTTCCAAAAAGATGAGTTAGTGGCACTGATAAAGCGACCGTCAAGCAATCTTCACTCATTCCAAATAACCCTTTCCCTCAAAGAGAGATTTGCTTTCAACTAAATGTTATTCCCAGTACAAACCATTTCCTTATACTAATTTAGGGCTGCCATATCTTGGCTGGTCTTGGCTGGCAACCGCCAGCAGCATGGGCAGGCAACCTTGGCTGGAAATCCATGGAAACATTGTGATGTAGGGACTGAAATAATCAATGTTGTGCAGCACACTAGGCATTTTTTTCAATGTCTATGGTACAAACTATAGAGATATGGGAAACTCCGAGTGTGCTGTGTGATTCTGATCTCTCCCGCCATACTTTTGCTCCCACTGCTCCATTGAGCAGCAGTGGGGGCCAGTGCTAGGAGGTTACTTGCCATAGCAACCTAACCTCCATATATACCGTATTTTTCGGTCCATAGGACGCACCGGACCATAAGACGCAGGTGCCTGGCTGGGAGACAAGCAGCGACTCCCTCCGCCCCCACCGCAAACCCAGCACTTCGCAGGGAGCGATCTCGCCGCTTGTCTCCCAGCCAGGCACGCAGGCGCGGGGGAAGCACGCTGGCTGGGAGACAAGCGGCGAGATCGCTCCCTGCGAAGTGCTGGGTTTGCGATGGGAACAGAGGGAGCGATCTCGCCGCTTGTCTCCCAGCCAGGCCTGCTTCCCCCATGCCTGCGTGCCTGGCTGGGAGACAAGCGGCGAGATCGCTCCCTCCGCCCCCATCGCCAACCCAGCACTTCGCAGGGAGTGATCTCGCCGCTTGTCTCCCAGCCAGGCACGCTGGCGTGGAGGAAGCACGCTTGCTGGGAGACAAGCGGCGAGATCGCTCCCTGCGAAGTGCTGGGTTGGCGATGGGGGCGGAGGAAGCGATCTCGCCGCTTGTCTCCCGGGGGCTGCAGGCCCCTCCCCCCTAATCTTTTAGTATTCGGACCATAAGACGCACGCACTTCCCCCCCACTTTTTTTTGGGGGGGGGAAGTGCGTCTTATGGTCCAAAGAATACGGTAATTATTTCAGGTACACAGCCATCTTAAAATGTAGTGTAGAACAAAATTCTAGTCTAGTAGCACTTTGAAGATACCCCCCCCCCCCAGATATATTTTTGGGAGTCAAAGTTGACTTGCTCAGTTATCCTTTTTTAAACGATACACACTTTATTATAAAATGTTAATAAATACAATACAAAGTAAAGCAAACAACAGATACCGTTACAGAGATTAAGATGCTCAGGATATATATTGGAACTACTACCATGTAAAATACAAGGTACGTATAAAGGCGAGTTATTGAGATGAGTCACTCGTAAGTGAGTTTTTCAGGTCAGATGTAAATTTTAAAAAATAACCAAGAGCGATAGAAGCAATTGGAAGGAAGGATATTCTGTTCCGACATGAAATCTAAGGCAGGGGCCTGGATAGAAATAAATTTATTATGAAGTCTTCCCGAATCAGTGTAATTATAATTCACTACCATTGAAATTTTGTGCATTATTAATTGGTCCCAGATCTTTTCATACCAGTCTGATATGGAGGGAGGGGATGGGGATTTCCAAGCTGTAGTGATTGTGAGACAGGCTGTGGCTACAAGAATGATAATCAAGTCCTTATGTAAGAAAAATTGGAGACCATCATCCCAGAGGTTCAAGAGCATTAATTTCAGTGTCATCGGTGACTGTGAAGCAGTGTTCCCTCTAAACAGAGTTAGCGCGAGCTAGCTCACAGATTTTTAGCCTCTAGCTCACACATTATTGTCTTAGCTCAGGAAGGATGACCCCAGAGCACACTAATTTATGCAGTAGCTCACAACTTTAATGCCAGTAGCTCACAATTTTAATACCAGTAGCTCACCAAGTAGAATCTTTGCTCACAAGACTCTGTACCTTAGAGGGAACATTGTGAAGTAATTATCAGATATAAATGTCGATCTTTGATTCTGATCTTTGATTCACAAAAGCTTATGCCCTGGAAAAAGTTTTTGCTCTTTGTGTTGCTGTCTAATGATTGTGTCTTCATTAGAGTTGCAGCACTTCCTGCCATCTCTCCTGTGGGTGGTGGGAGCAAAAATACCAACGGCAAGAAGATGTGATGTCACTTCTAGGGAAAACTTGGAAGTGACTTCATACTGCTCTAAGAATCACCACCAGAAACGCCATGGTTTCCATGGAACCATGGCCATATAATATGTGGAGATGTCACCCCCATGTGCCTCCACCACCCTTTCTCTTGCTGATGCCAGTCAACAGCTGACAACCCTAGTCTCTATGCATTTTCAGCCATTGCTTGGTAGCAACTTTGCAGCGGTTTGCAATGCCATGAGTCAGCACAGAAAGACTGCGTTCAGTTTTAGCTAATTTGCTACACTCCTCAATGTGTGACTAGAAAAGGAGGTAAATAAGCGCTTGTTACTCATTACAAATGGTGAGCTTTATTTGGATCCTGTAGATAGTTTCTTTGGTTAATGAATATTTAAAAGTTAAAAACAGAAGCCCTCATTGTTGTGCTGTTCTCACTCTCTCTCTCTCTCTCGGCTTGGCTTCGCGAACGAAGATTTAAGAAGGGTGCAATAGTCCACGTTTGCTGCAGGCTCGCCGGTGGCTGACAAGACCAATGTGGGACAGGTAGGTCCGGCCACATCGGCTGCAGGGAAAAGTCTGATTTAGGGTTGGTCCTGTAGCAGTGCGATTCTTCCTCAATCTCCTTTTGTCCTCAAGACCAGCTATGCGTGCGTTCTCAAAGGAAGAGACAGCCTGGTGGATGGTGTGCCTCCATGCTTTGCGATCTGAGGCTAGGTCAGACCATACTTAATCACTCATTTTCATGTGCAAGGAACCACTTGGGTGTGGGGTTGCCATAATAATGTAAAGACTTGTTCTGATCAAAAGAGATCAAAGTAGCCAAGAGAGGGCATAACATGCATCTCAAATACTTCTGGGTCTTCACCTGTAAGTCAGTCTACTGAAGCACTGAATTTCAATAAGACAGCTAATCATTCAAGATGTCCTGGGCTTGTCAGAAGCTTCATGCCATGCATATGCATTTCTGCTAGGATCAGTTCATTTTGGAAGATCTACCTAAGCTTATTTAGCTCAGAATGTAGGTTGGCCAAGTGACTGATGAAGGCAGGCTATTTAAACACATTCCACAAATGTTCTCAGGCTTGGTGAGCTTATCATTATCTAGGGTACCTGAGTTAGAGATGACCAGGGCTTTTTTTGAGCAGGAATGCACAGGAATTCAATTCTGGCTGGCTTGGTGTCAGGGGGTGTGGTCTAATATGCAAATAAGTTCCTGCTGGGCTTTTCTACAAAAAAGCCCTGGAGATGACTGTTAGGTCCAAAAAAGCTTGTCCAGTGTACATATGAGTAAATATCCTCACCTAAAGCCTTTCCCTTCCCTTGCACCATTATGTAGGAGGAGGCTGAAGGTAGCTCCCAGTTCCTTATTCACAACCTATTAATGAATTCAAACAAAAAACACTGAGGAGAGTTTGAAAGTGCTGAATCCCAAAATAAGGGAGAGTTTGAAAGTGCTGAATCCCAAAATTCAAGGGACTCTCTCCTTTGAGGGGACATATGCTGTTTCCTAGTCCAAAATTGCAGTTCTTGTGCTAGCAACTCCGAAATGGAGTGCCCCCAGGACAATCATACAGGTGGACACTTGGGCCAGGCTGCACCCCAAAAAAACAATTTTTGGACTACCCCAAATGACACATCCTCACACTCTGGAGACTGTTCCCTGAAAGATGAAAAACAGTGGTGCATGGTCTAAATACTGATTCTGGCACCACAACCTTCCATTTGGAGTGCCACCGAGAAGCCTGTATTTCAAAGATTTGAATAAGGAATGGGAAGAACTGCAAGCTCTCTACACTCCAAATTAAGGTTTAGGCTACCACACATCATACACCCCCATGTTCAGGGGACTTTGCCATTTGAGGGAACATATGCTTTTATCCTGGTGCAAAGCTCAGTTCTTGTGCCAGCTGCTCCAAACCCCAGGCCAGATAGGTCCAAGAGCAGAAGCACCTGTTGGCAGGGGTAATAGCTGGCCAAGATGAGCTTGATATTATGCCAATGGAAAGAGATCTGTACCATTACTCACTGCAGTCATTCTTGCATCTGCTCTGATCAATGTATTCCTGATACTCTTAGTTTTCTGCAGTCCAATAAACGGAGGGCGATCACACCCTGGTATATCTTGCACAAAATACCAATTTTGCAGTATGATTTTCTTTATAGCATTAGACGTATAATTGTAATCAAAGGCACATGATATTCCAGCTCTCCTTTTTCTTTTTATCATGCAATACGTTTTTTCTATTACCTTAGTCTGCTCTTTCTAATGCCTTCAAAATAACTTATTCTGGGTTCTATCTTCTTTTGGAAATGTTCCCATTTGTAATCCCAACAGAAATGTCTCTGCAACTTTCTTAAATTCATAACCCAAGATCCTAGAAATTTCTTGTTGAATCATCTGCCAATACTTTTTTGCTTTGAATCATCTGCCAATACTTTTTTTTCAATACTTTGATTTGGTACTTGCTTTCAGCGGCTAGAACATTGTATGCGCAGTTATGGAAGCAAGAAAAAACACCAAAAAAATGGGATTGGATTACAAAAGTTATAACATGGAGTGAGATGGATAAACTAACAAGAATCTTAAGAGATTATGATTTGGAAGTTTATAGAAAGGAGTGGAAAAAGTTTAGAGGTTATGTAGAAAAACAATGGAAAATAAAAGGACATTGGACAATTTTTTAATAATAATTTAGTATTAGAAAAAAGAATATGACTCTAGGTTTATATGGTTTAAGGGTACCTTTAAGTGTTAGCATTTTAAGTTTATAACATCGGCGGGAGTCAAGTAATGGGGGGAGGGGGATTTAGAAAATAGCATATGGGAAAGATTAAAAAAAAAGTTATTAATGGATATTGTCACCATATGTTATTAATAAAATTCTTTAAAACAAAATAACTTGTTCTGGGTATCCCCTTTCATGGAGCTGCTCCGACATGATAACTGCCTGTTCTTTAAAATGTTCTGGAAAGGTAGAGTTTCATCGAATGCGTAAAAATTGCCCAGAGGGCAAATTTGTATGTAAATGTTGAAGGTGGTGTGAATCAAACCTAAGATACGCATTTCTGTCCGTTTTTTAGTGAATGGTCTTACTGCTAAATTGTTACTAGTAGTGCGAAAAACATACGTGTCAAGGTAATTCAGACCGTCTTTTTTTGCTGTTCCCATGAACTTAATTGATGGATGTATAGTATTCATCTATTCAAAAAATCCCGTGATGCTGCCTGAATCACAATACAGAAGAAAAATGTCATCAATAAATAAAACTTTGTTGATCTTAAAGGTCTTTGATAGCAATTAGATAGAGGATGGTATGGAGTTGTTTTCTGTTGCCTCAGAAGGTCAGACCAAAACCAATGGGGTGAAATTAAATCAAAAGAGTCTTTGGCTAAACATTAGGAAGAACTTCCTGATAGAGCTGTTACTTGGTGGAACAGACTTTCTCAGGAGGCGGTGGGCTCTCCTTCTTTGGAGGTCTTTAAACAGAGGCTAGATGACCAGTTGGCAGCAATGCTGATTCTGTGAACTTAGGGGGAGATATTTGTGAATTTCCTGTATTGTGCAGAGGGTTGAACTAGATGACCATGGAGGTCCCTTCCAACCCTATAATTCTATGATTCTATAAAGGCACCATGGGACTCTGACTTTGTTCTTTCTCTTGCATGCGCTCTCTCTTCTCCCCCTCCCTTCATCCCAAAAGGAGAGGGGGGGGGAAGAGACCTCATCCAATGGAGGGAAGGGAGGCTTGGCTTTTTATCTCTCCCATGTGATTGAAGGAGCTGGATGAAAGCAAGCTGGATGCAGTAGCAGCCCCAGAGAAGGACACAGGAGAGAGCAATTGAGGGAGCTGGGCAAAAGTGAGCTGCCTTGCAGCAGCAGCAGCAGCAGCCCTGAAGAAGGAAGTGAACGAGAGCCAGTTACCCACTGTCTGGATACAAACCCTATAGGGGTCAGTCCTGTCTCATGGGCTCCATATTAGGCACCCCTGGGCTAGAGCAACTGATATCAAGAACTTTGGTATGCCTTCTTTTCCTTCATTAATTTTTTTCCTGTATGCAGTTTCTGTATGTTTATTAAAAAAAAATCACCAGTACCTTCCTGGATGGTTGCATCATCTTACAGGGAACTGCAAAACATTGCTGGAATGAGCAGCCTTGTGTTATGGACTGGATAGAACTCTCAGTGAGTGACGGCTGGAAGAACTCACTGTGATTAGCTGACAGCCTCTAATTGTAACGACCGTAACAGTTGAGAGGGGCAGTTAGGGAGAAATCTCTTCAGTTTGAGACAGAGCTGGAATCTGAGACAGAGAGAAGGAGCTAGCAGTCACTCTTATTGTCCAGCATGCGGGTTCAATGATGAGTCGAAGTTGATACAAAGACTACGTTTATTGATAGACCGATACTTTGGCCGTAGCCATTCCTTGAGAAGAATGAAACCGATACATTGATACAAAACTCTTAAGGCTTACTTCAAAGGGATTCCAAAGGTGGGGGGACACGGGAGAGTGTTCACACATAAAATATCCAAACTACATACATTCCCAGGGCATTATCAGACATTCGTCCTTGCTATGCCCAGATGGCTCATCCTCCCGGAGGAGAATTCATGGGAAGGTGCTGATTACTATTAGCCATGCTTGACACTTATGGGAGGCTCTCAAGGTTGTGGCAGAGAGTGTCACAAAGACAGAGCCAGGTTTAGAGGCTCTGGTAAAGAGTTCTGATCCCAGGACCAATGAGCAGACTCCCTTTGTATGAGAGAACAGAAACACACTGTGAGAGGGACAAAAGTTCCTGCGTCAGTTTGGAATCACAGAAGACAGACTTATATCCCAGCAGAGGAAAGCGGACATGGCAAAAATGTTTGAGGCACAAGAATAATGGGCCGTCAAAGATGCCAAAGTCCAGGGTTATAGCTCTTCCTGAGAAGAGGATAACTAGTCTGCCAAGGAGAAAGGGTCTGAGGTGGCAGTTCCTTAGAGAGAGTTAGAGTGAATATTTAAAAAGTCAAAGACCTTCTTCATCAAGGTTAATATTAAGGAGTGTTGTCCAGCTGAGGGAAACACTGTCTGAAAACAACTAGCCTGAAAAAGGCAAAATTGTTTATAATTTTTCTCTGCCTGCTCTTAGATTCTAATCCTACAAACCTCTGTACCTATTTCCTCCCTTCTCAGCCTATCTGTTTAAAATAAATCTTATTCAGGTTTTTACTATATAATTACTACCAGTGCCAATATTTTGCTTCTGACAGGTAAATTTTCAGTTCACCTGAGGTACTGGGCAAGGTGTGACAGGAATTAAAGCAGTCCCCTTTGCCCCTCTGGCCCTGGCTCATCTCACCTTGACCTTGTGTCAGCGGGCAGTACTGGCATAGAGTTGCCAATTCCAAAGCTGGAAATTCCTAGATATTTCAGGAGGGTGGCATTTGGGGTGAGGAAAAATACCACCAGAGTATAATTCTGTAGAGTCCATTCTCCAAAGGAACTATTTTCTCCAGGGGAACTGATCTCCGTTTTCCAAAGAGATCATTATTCCTTCCTCCTTTTATAGTTGTAAATGCAGCTAAAGCAGAAAAAAACGAAACCCTGGAAAATGTATTGGCCAGACAATGAAATAATGTATGCTGGTATGCAGTCAATAGGATAGCTAACAGTTTTGAAATTGGCCCAAGTGGCTCATATTGGTAACAGATTCTGTAGAGCCAATTACATCCTTGTTTAATCAAGGTTTTTTGCAGCCAATGTAATTTGGTTGTGTATCTGGATTGTTGTGACATAGCTGGAGTAGCTTTGTAGAGAAACCTTATGGGTAGAAGGGATAACATTATCCTTGTTTAATTTCCAGAATGCTTTATGTAAAAATGGAGGACAAGCATGCAAACCCAGTCTATGGAGAAAGAACTGGGAGCTTGGTTATGCAATATAGGTTTATAGTTTATACAGCTGTAATAATAATGGAAAATCCGTTAAGGCAGTGGTCCCAAAAAGGTTAAGACTGGTTTTGTGGGAGACAATTTTTTCCACAGACCGGGGTGGGGGGTGGTGGGGGGATGGGATGGCTTTGGGATGATACAATTGTGCACTTTATTTTGATGCAGTGGTTAAGCGTGTGGACCCTTATCTGGGAGAACCAGGTTTGATTCCCTACTCCTCCGCTTGCTGGAATGACCTTGGGTCATCCATAGCTCTCGCAGGAGTTGTCCTTGAAAGGGCAGCTTCTGGGGAGAGCTCTCTCGGTCCCACCCACCTCAAAGAGTGTCTGTTGTGGGGGAGGAAGATAAAGGAGATTGTGAGTCACTCTGAGATTCAGAGTGGAGGGCTGGATATAAATCCAATGTTGTCTTCTTCTTATTATTATTACTGCATTGTAATATAGAATAATTATACAACTCATGGGCTGGTTGCTAACGGACCACGTACCAGTACCGGTCCATGGCCCAGGTGTCGGGGACCCCTGCATTAAGGGATTGGATTTTTCCTTACCAAGGACTGCTGAGTGAGGTAGCCAACTCTGGGTTGGAGAATTCCTGGAGATGTAGGAGTGTAGCCTGGGGATGATAGGGTTTGGGGGAGGGGATGGGTATAATGTTGTAGCATTAGGGTTGCCAACCCCCAGGATGGAGATATGGAGATCTCCCAGTATCGCAGCTGATCCCGAGACTACAGAGATTGCTTGTTTATTTACTAATCTGAAACATTTATTCCACTTCTCCTGGAGAAAATGGTTGCTTTGAAAGATGTATCAAGTAAACAACCAAGACACAGTACCAAACAGAGTCAACCTTGCTTTGAAAGATGGACTGTACGGCATTATACCTTCCAAGTTCCCTCCCCTCCCCATTCCCCACCTGGAGCTTGGCAATCCTATTAGTAGACAATAGTTATTCAACTCCCGGCGCCTGGGATGTTCTAGGGGAGATTCTAGAGAATAGGAGTTACTTGCATGTCCCAATCAAGCATATTCTGTATTCTTCTAAATGCGAAAGTTAGAGCACAGGGAATGTTTGGAACTTGGAGCGGCTCTCAACACCCCATTTCCAACTTGATAATAAGTGATTCACCGGGGCACAAGACTAGCTGGCAACTCATCTCAACTTCTATTACCGCACCCAACTGTAGCTGTTAGTTGCTCTTGCGTGTAGTGAGGGAATGTATTTCATGAATTACTTGAAGATTGGAAACAGGAAAGATTGTTTCACTCCTCTACAAGATGCAAAAAGGCTTGTGGCTGGCAGTGGTGCCAAGCCTGGGCTGGCAGGATAACATGGCAGAGATGTGATATCAGTCTTCCATTTCTTGGAGTTGCTTGCTTACTGTGGGAGGTGAGGAGTGGGAAGGAGAATCACAGGAGGCTAACAGCAAGCAGCCTGAATCAAATTTTGCATTTTCTTTCAAAAAAAGTTTAATGGGAGTCTCCTGGGGTCCAGCTGCTGTTTGTGCAATCAGAGTTCTGCCTGTGTGTAAGTAGAATTCATAGAAGACAAACAGCTGGGGGGGGGGAGAGACAAACACCTGGAGTCCACTGGCTTTCAGTCAACTTGGTCAAATAGGAGTTTGAAGCCTGCCTGGACAAGGAGGGCTATTTTTTTTTTAAATCACTGATCTGGAATGTCCTGTAAATTCTTCCCTGTAGTCCCATATTTAATCTGTGCCCTCTTGTTCTAGTATATGTAGTGCTTATGAGCTAAAAGGAATGCAGCTCAAGGAATAGAGTCTCTATTAACCCCACCAGAGCACCGTAATGGAAATCACAATTAGTACATTCTGCTAGTCCTCATGAAACTGACATATATAGATATATATATAAATATTACGAATGCCAGAACTCCAGTGTGGCATAGCTGTTAGAGTGTTAGAGACTAGGATTTGGAAATTCCAGGTTCAAATCCCCAGTCTGCCTTTGAAGCTTACTTGGTGACCTGGTTGCCACCACTCTTTGGGTGGGATGAAATGAGCTAGTTGCCATGGCAGTTTTTCAGCTTTTAAAAAGTTGATCCTGGGTGCGGTCACACTTACCATTAAATCCATCTTTAACGCATCTTTAACGCATCTCTCTTATAATCCATTGCATCAATTCCCCGATCAGACAGCAGTCGGGTTCCCATGCTATCCCATGTTGATCCCGTCGCTGGTCGATCAGAGCACTCCTCTTTTCAATAGACGGCAATCCGCATTGGTGCAGGCGCAGTGATGCGCGCTATCGCTGTTTGGTTTCGGTAACAGGAAGTTGATTGCGGCGCATGCGCGTTTGCACATCAGACGATTCACAAACAATGGCGCGTTCAAACGCAGAAAATCCGCTCAGGAACCATTGTAAGCGTTCTGAGCCGGATTTAAAGCAGTATCAAAGAAATCTGCGATCAAGACGCATGAGCACGGGACTTGCACGAGCTAAACAACGTTTGCAGATGCTGACGTATGGACGACCAGTGAAAATCCGACATGATTCCGGACTCCACTAATGCCGGTAGCGGGATATAATGAACGTCTGACCTCACTCCCTGTTTGTGATCCACTGTGGTGACCAGACAGTGCTCGGCTGGCAATACAGGCATGGGCCACACACACACAGAGTGGAGCAATCACACCCTTCCTGTTTGTGCATGGCATGCCTGGGCTGATCACATGGCTGGAAATGCACCACAGTGCCACAAGGCCTATGCCACTGCCAGTTCCTAGGCTGACCTAACATGTGTTAAGGATGAGCGGACATGGGGGACAGATGTGTGCATGTGATTGCACACATTACAACTGGAGGTGGGGCAAGGGTTGCCAAGTCTAGTTTGAGAAATAGCTGGGGACTTTGGGGGTGGGGCCAGGAGACATTGGGGGTGGAGCCAGGAGCAAGGTTGTGACAAGCATAATAGAACTCCAAAGGGAGTTCTGGCCATCACATTTCAAGGGATCACACACCTTTAAAATACCTTCCCTCTATTGTAAATAATGAAGGATAAGGGCACCTTCTTTGGGGGCTCATAGAATTGGACTCCCTGGTCCAATCGTTTTGAAACGTGGAGGGTATTCTGGGGAGAGGCACTGGATGCTATGCTGAAAATGTGGTGCCTCTATCTCAAAAAACACCCACCCCAGATACCTGCAGATCAATTCTACATTATATCCTATGATTATTCGTCTCCATAGGGAATAATGGAGTGGCCAGCAGACATTTCCCTCCCCCCCCCTGCTTTCTGATGCTCCTGAAATGGGAGGAGGGCCTCCAAACTGGGGGATCCCCTGCCCCCACCTGGGGATTGGCAATCCTAGATTGGGTGCGGCTGTGGTGGGCCAAAATTCCTGTCTGATCGGACCCCCCCCCCCCTCAGCTTGACCTTCTTCACAGAGTTGTTGCCAAGATAAAATGTATCAGGGGAGAAGGTTGTAAGTCACTTTATCTCCCTAATGCAGGGTATAAATATCTAAATACAAACTGTATTTTGGATCTCCATGTATATGGAAAGGAAAGGTCCCCTGTGCAAGCACCAGTCATTCCCGACTCTGGGGTGACGTTGCTTTTACACCGTGTTCACGGCAGACTTTTTACCGGGTGGTTTGCCATTGCCTTCCCCAGTCATCTACACTTTCCCCCCAGCAAGCTGGGGACTCATTTTACCGACCTCGGGGGGATGGAAGGCTGAGTCAACCTCGAGCCGGCTACCTGACTGTAAAACTGTATAAAAAAACAAGCTGTGGCAGAAGATGGAATGAAGGGATCCGATGAGGTGGTACAGAAAGTTAAGAAAGCGGATAGCGCTTGGATATGTAATGAATAAAGAGGCAGAACTCAAAATGAATGAAGAAATGAAAGGGACTTTGATTTGCACTTATTTGCACTGTAGAAACAGACCCATTATGCAGCCTGGCGGAGCAGAGCTTCTTATGAAAAAGTATGTACATTTGTAACGTTTTACATTTGGTTTAATAATTTATCTCCCTTCAATATTTCAAAAAGAGTAAAGTAGAAAATCGGATAAAAATTTTATACCGGCTCTTAGGAACTGGATGGTGTGTCGAAAAATCTGCGCTTCTGAATTAGTAGCAGCCAAAAGTCACTAGCCCCTCTCCTTAAAAAAAATACCCCAGCATTTAATGCTTTTTATTGGCAGCTTATTTGATTCTCATATCCCACAGGCGTAGAGCAATTTCTAGGGGTTAATGACGGACTTGCGTTCCTGAGTTGTCTCTGGAGTCCGCAGCTCCCGCTCTGCAGTTATTTCCCTTCCAGTTATCCCTGTTACTCAGGGTCAGCCCTGCTTGATTACTGTGACCCTGACTGTTAATTCTGCAGGTATATAGAAGCTGTCCAGTATTGCATTTCTTTGCAACAATGTCTCTCTCTCTCTCTCTCGGCTTGGCTTCGCGAACGAAGATTTAAGAAGGGTGCAATAGTCCACGTCTGCTGCAGGCTCGCTGGTGGCTGACAAGACCAATGCGGGACAGGCAGGTCCGGCCACAGCGGCTGCAGGGAAAAGTCTGATTTGGGGTTGGTGCTGTAGCAGTGCGATTCTTCCTCAATCTCCTTTTGTCCTCAAGACCAGCTATGCGTGCGTTCTCAAAGGAAGAGACAGCCTGGTGGACGGTGTGCCTCCATGCTTTGCGATCTGAGGCTAGGTCAGACCACTGGTGATGGTTGATGTGACAGGTGCTAAGGGATTTCTTCAAGGAGTCCTTGTACCTCTTCTTTGGTGCCCCTCTATTTCGATGGCCGGGTTCTGATGTTGCAACAATGTAAAGGGAAAGTATCAGCTGATGAAAACTTCAACAATTCATTTTCTTAATATTTCAACTTTTGTGTGTGGGGGGGGGGAGCGAAGGGATACGGGACCTGTAAGAGACTTGCCTATGTTTAGAAAAACAACAGCATGGACCTCGGCGCAAACATGAGTTCTTCCGAACACTGTGGAAACGTGACAAATCCATTCAGATGACACTGCCCCAGGAAGTCCCTCATGGTGGATAAACTGCTTACCAAATTTTACATTGCACTTCTGAGCGAGAGCTGCCAAACTCCAAGTGAAGAAGAAGAAGAAGATATTGGATTTCTATCCCGCCCTCCACTCCGAAGAGTCTCAGAGCGGCTCACAATCTCCTTTCCCTTCCTCCCCCACAACAGACACCCTGTGAGGTAGATGAAGATATTGGATTTATATCCCGCCCTCCACTCCGAAGAGTCTCAGAGCGGCTCACAATCTCCTTTCCCTTCCTCCCCCACAACAGACACCCTGTGAGGTGGGTGGGGCTGGAGAGGGCTCTCACAGCAGCTGCCCTTTCAAGGACAACCTCTGCCAGAGCTATGGCTGACCCAAGGCCATGCTAGCAGGTGCAAGTGGAGGAGTGGGGAATCAAACCCGGTTCTCCCAGATAAGAGTCCGCACACTTAACCACTACACCAAACTGGCTCTCCGTGGCACTTGGCGATCTCCCACTATTGCAGTAGATCTCTGGATGACCAAGATCAGTTCCCCTAGAGAAAATGGCTGCTTTGGGGAGGGGATTCTATTGGAATTATGCCCAGCTGAAGTCCCTCCCCTCTCCAAACGCTCCTCAGGCTCCACCCCAAAGATCCAGGTGTTTCCCAACGTATAGCTGACAACCCTGAATCTGAACAGAGTTACTCTTCTGAATCCATTGGAGTTAATGGGTTTAGAATAGGGTTTCCCATCCCCAGGTGGAGGTAACCCCGGTTTAGGAGAGTGTAACTCTGCTTTGGATTGTACTGTGAAACCACTAATCCAAACTGCTGATTAGTTGTGATTATTGAACCATCTCACCCCAGGTGCATTATTAAGCCTCCGATACCCATGACCTTGTGGAGGAATGTGGAAATCTGGAGATGGCTTGTTCTAGAGTGCAAATATAGCTGTGAAAGGAAGAGTTGCCAACTCTGTGATGGGAAATTCCTGGAGATTTGGAAGTGGGGCCTCGGGAGAGTGCAGTTTGAGGAACAAAGGAAGTTCAACAGAGGCGCAATGCCATAGAATCCACCCTCCAAAACTGTTATTTTTTTCCAAGGCAACTGATCTCTGTACTCTGGAGATCAGTAGCACTGCTGGGAAAACTTTGGCCTCCCACCTGAAAGCTGGCGACCATACTGTATACAGTTGCCATTATCCTCATGAAAGAAGTGATTTAGTCTTCAAAGACAGTCCCACATAGGACACATAGCAATATTCCAATGCTCTTGATAACAGATGATGGATGGTCGCATATCTGTAGCACATTTAAGTCTGTTTGCAATCTGGGTGGTGATTCTACCACACATATTAGGAGCAAATTCTGGTAACAAGTAACTGTTACCACGTAACATTTCTGAAAGGCAGCCCCAGACTAGTTTTTGGCAACATACTGTGCTCAGTTGTTGTATCACTTGGGGTTCATTGGTGAAATCCAGAAGGTTCTTGGAAGCCTCAATTTTGGCTTCTCCTGCTGGACTCATGTTTCTGCTATGTTCCTATAGGATGCGGTACAAATTATTCATTTAATTCTGAGGCGATTGTGAACAAAGTTCATATGTGCGGCAGTCAAGAAAGTTCTTGGGACTCTTATAAATGTCAATTGAGACTAAAAATGGTATCATGTCCATCAGCTTCTCATTTCTGCTCAAGAGACCAATCCTAAGCAGGTCTATTAAGAATTCTATATAGGTCTATTCAAGGTTCTCGTTCACCTTGATTTCTTGCTTATCACCTTATATAAAGGAGAAAAAAGAAATGATAATAACTTGATGAAATGACCTGAGCTTACCTGTTCAGAACTTTATAAAGAGACTTCTTACAAGGTTAAATCATAAAACATTAACAGTACAATTCAAGTGGCTCAAAATGCTTTTATAGTTGGGGAAGGTAGGTATTCATCTCCAATTTTAAAAGCAAAATGGCATAAATAAAATAATAACTACCATATGGTTTTAGAGAAAATTGGAGTCCGGTATAAAGATCATGATGGAGCTATCTCTTTCACTGTATCTTTTGAGGCTCCATCTAAATTTTTTAAACACTAAAAGTAAAATCACCTCAGCTGCCTTGAGAGTGCACTGAGTAACCCACTGCATAATTCTGGGGGGGGGGGGGGGGGTTTCCCCAAAGAAAAAAAGAGATCTAATGAGAAATCCCTCAGATAACTCTCCACCAAAGACCTTCAAGTACTTTTTTTACTGCAGTTTGTTTTAAGGGTTGGAGATAAACTAGAAAAGGCTTGTGGGTTTCATGTACTATTTTAAGATCTATTAAATTTTTGATATTAACGTTCAATGTGTCGTTGCACTAAGCTTCCAGATGCGGCATACTGTAGAGGAAAATAAAGTCTTAATGCAAGGACTTCCTGTGGCTTTACCATATGTATAAAATGGGTTAATAATGCCTTTAGAAATCTACTTTTTCATAAGTTATGAAATATTTAGGGTAAAATTTGCCCTCCCTATGCACTGAGAAAAATATTTTTGGAGAGGTGCTAGCCGAATATGCAAATTCACCTTCAGCTGCCACATGCCTGACTGAATCCACAATCTGACGATGAGTCTAATGTCATTTTTTCCACACAACACTGTGAAACCAGGTGATTTGTTTTTGTTATAGCTCTTAGGTATCTTGAGGCATATGAATTGCAGATCTACTTTTTAACATTAAACTTGGAATTTTAATGCAGGGAAACCCAGCATGGTGCCTGTGGGCACCAGGGCTCACCTCACTGGGGTTCCTGGCTTGAGTTTGTTCCTTCAACAAAGTGTTTCTCCTCCAAGGCAAACAGTCACTCCTGGTTTTACAAGACTAATTGAATTGTTGTTGTTCAGTCACACAGTTGAGTTTGACTCTCTGCGACCCCATGGACAAAGTCACGCCAGGCCCTCCTGTCTTCCACCATCCTCCGAAGTCTGCTCAAATTTGTTACATCAGTAATGCTGTCCAGCCATCTCATCTTTTGCCGTTCCCTTCTTCTTTTGCCTTCTGTCTTTCCTAGCATCAGGATCTTCTCCAGGAAGTGCTCCCTTCTCATTTGGTGGCCAAAGTATTTGAGCTTCAGCTTCAGCATCTGACCTTCCAGGGAACAGTCTGGGATGATTTCCCTTAGGAATGACTGATATGAACTTCTTGCAGTCCAAGGGACTCTCAAAATTCTTCTCCAGCACCACAAAAGCATCTATTCTTCTGTGCTCAGCCTTCCTTATGGCCCAGCTCTCACAGCCATACATTACTACTGGGAATACCATCACTTTGACTATATGGACTTTTGCTGGCAGAGTGATGTCTCTACTTTTTATTATACTGCCCAGGTTTGCCATAGCTGTCCTCCCAAGGAAAAAACGTCTTTTAATTTCATGGCTACAGTCACCATCTGCAGTGATGTTGGATCCCAGAAAAGTGAAATCTGTCACTACTTCCATGTCTTCCCCTTCTACTTGCCAAGGTGCGATGGGGCCGGATGCCATGATCTTAGTTTTTTTGTTGTTGAGTTTCAAGCCTACTTTTGTGCTCCCCTCTTTCACCTTCAACAAGAGGTTCTTTAGGTCCCACTCACTTTCTGCCATTAGAGTGGTATCATCTGCATATCTGAGGTTGTTGATGTTTTTCCTGGCCATCTCAATTCTGGTTTCTGCTTCATCCAGGCCAGCATTCCGCATGATGTACTCTGCATATAAATTAAATAAGCAGGGTGACAATATACATCCTTGTTGAACTCCTTTTCCTATTCTGAACCAATCAGTTGTTCCATATCCCGTTCTGACAGTTGCTTCTTGACCCTTATACAGGTTTCTCAGGAGACATGTGAGATGGTCTGGTACTCCCATCTTTTTAAGGACTTGCCACAGTTTGCTGTGATCCACACAATCAAAGGCTTTAGTATAGTCAATGAAACAGAAATGGACATTTTTCTGATACTCCCGTGCTTTCTCCATAATCCATCGAATGTTGGCAATTTGATCTCTAGTTCCTCTACCTCTCCAAAACCCAGCTTGAACTTCTGGTAGTTACCGATCTACATACTGCTGAAGCCTAGCTTTTAGGATCTTTAACATGATTTTGCTGACATGTGAAATGAGTGCAATGATGCGATAGCTTGAACATTCTTTGGCATTACCCTTCTTTGGGATTGGAATATAAACTGATCTTTTCCAATCCTGTGGCCACAGTTGCATTTTACAAATTTGCTGACATAACGTTTGCATCACTTTAGCAGCAGCATCTTTTAGGACTTTGAATAGCTCAACTGGGATACCCTCATTTCCACTCACTTTGTTGTTAGTAATGCTTTCTAAAGCCCATTTGACTTCACACTCCAAGATGTCTGGCTCGAGGTCAATGATTTCACCGTCATGGTTGTCCAGGACATTGAGATCCTTCTTGTATAATTCTTCTGTGTATTCTTGCCACCTCTTCCTAATCTCTTCTGCTTCTGTTAGGTCCCGACCGTTTTTGTCCTTTATCATGGCCATCTTTGCACAAAACATTCCCTTGATTTCTCCAATTTTCTTAAAGAGATCTCTTGTCCTTCCCATTCTATTATTTTCCTCTATTGCTATGCATTGTTCCTTCAGGAAGGCCTCTTTATCTCTCCTTGCTGTTCTCTGGAAATCTGCATTCAGTTGGGTGAATTTTTCCTTTTCACCTTTGCCTTTCGCTTTCCTTCTTTCCTCAGCTATTTGTAAAGCCTCATCAGACAGCCACTTTGTTTTCTCGCATTGCTTTTTCTTTGCAATGGAGCTGATGGCTGCCTTCTGTATAATGTCACGAACCTCTGTCCATAGTTCATCAGGCACTTTGTTTATCAACTCTAGTTCCTTAAACCTATTCTTCAACTCCAGTGTATATTCATAAGGGATGTGATCAAGGTCAAACCTGAATGGCCTAATGGCTTCCCCAGTTTTCTTCAGTTTAAGCCTGAATTTTGCAATGAGTAGCTCATGATCTGAGCTGCAGTCAGCTCCAGGTCTTATTTTTGCTGACTGTAAGGAGCTTCTCCATCTTTGACTGCAGAGTATATAATCAATCTGATTTCTGTGTTGCACATCAGGTGATGTCCATGTGTAGAGTCGCCTTTTAGGTTGTTGGAAGAGGATGTTCACTATGGCCAGCTTGTTCTCTTGACAGAACTCTATTAGCCTTTGCCCGGCTTCATTTTGTTCTCCAAGGCCAAACTTGTCAGTTGTTCCGGTTACCTTTTGACTTCCTACTTTGGCATTCCGGTCTCCTATGATGAGGAGGACATCTTTTTTTTTGGTGTTAATTCTAGAAGGTGTTGTAGATCTCCATAGAACTGGTCCACATCAGCCTCTTCTGCATCAGTGGTTGGGGCATAGACTTGGATTACTGTGATATTGAATGGTTTGCCTTGGATACGGACCGAGATCATGATGTCATTTTTGAGATTGTATCCCATTACTGCCTTCCTCACTCTCTTGTTAACTATAAAGGCCATACCATTTCTTCTACGGGACTCTTAGCCACAATAATAGATGTAGTGATCCTGAGTTAAATTCAGTCATTCCCGTCCATTTTAGTTCACTGATTTCCAAGATGTCGATGTTCAGTCTTGCCATCTCTTGTTTGACTACATCCAGCTTACCTTGATTCATAGATCTTACATTCCATGTTCGAATGCAGTATTGTTCTTTTTAGCATTAGACTGTTCTTTCACCATCAGACACATCCATAGCTGAGCGTCCTTTTGGCTTTGGCCCAGCCGCTTCACTCTTTCTGTGGTTACTTGGACTTGCCCACTGCTCTTCTCCAGTAACATATTGGGCACCTTCTGACCTGAGGGGCTCATCTTCCAGTGCCATATCTTTTAGCCTTTTGTTACTGTCTGTGGAGAAATGTCATTTTAGGCCCGTGCTTGTCTGGGAGTTGGCTAGGAGTCTATTAAACTCTAGGCAAGGCTTTGGCCTAGTCTATTCCTCCTTCTCCCTCCCCTCCTGTCTGGAAGCAGCACTTCTGAGAAGACCTCCTAGAGAAACAGGAAGTCTTTCAGGCTGGTCTCCCAGAAGGCTGCAGGAGGGAAAACCAGTTCCTCCACGGGAACTGTTTTTTATATTAGAGGTTTTTGGAGGAAAACGGGCAGTTAAAAGTTGTCAGGGGAAGCTGACATTTGTTTGAGTTTGAGTTTGATTTGAGTTTGGTGAGTCGGTTCTGGATGGTATGGTCAGGGCCAGTTACATATTAGGGAAAGAAGGAGCGTTTATCCCTACTTTCATTTATTACTTCTGTTCACCCTGTATTTAAAAATGCCTGTATATAGTTATAAATTTTAAATAAATATTTTGTCTGTTTAAAAAGGTAGTCCCTCTGTACCACATAGGTTCCCCAACCGCCTTAGACCATGCTACTGCAGGAGGGGAGTCCAGGGAAGGGGGAAGGCATACAGTTGACAAGGGTGCCAATCCTCCAGGGGTCTCCCAAAGAAGGACTTTGGTCTTTGTCATAAGCAGGTACTGGGTTGGCAGAGGACCTTGAGGCCAGGCCTTAGAACTGGCAAGGGGGATTGGGAGTCCTGTTCCTCTTGGTCAGGAACCCCTAAATTGAACAGATGGTGGCAGCATGCCCTAGAGATGGGAAGAGGATAAGCTCCCTCCAGGAGTTGGCAACTCAAAAGGGAGTTGATGAGACCAGGTCTGAAGGCAGAATGGGCCAGTTCTGTCACACTGTCCATGGGATTTTCTTGGCAAGGATACTGGGTTGCCATTTTCTTCTCCAGTGGATCACATTTTGTCTGGGTTCTCAGCTATGGCCTGTCCATCTTGGGTGGCCCTGCATGGCATAGCCCACAGCCTCACTGAACCGTGGAAGCCCTCTTGCCACGTCAAGGCAACCATCCATGAGAGGGCTAATTGAGTTAGAGGATTCTTTAGGACTCATTCAGATATAGCTGCCTCCATTGTGGGAGAATGATTGGCTTGTAACCTTTTGACTGTCCCCAGCACTGCATGGCAGCCATTTGAGGAGCTGCCCACTCCTCATTCTCAACGTTAGGGTTGTTATCCAAAATGGATCCAGAGAAGGGGAAATTAAAAGGTTCCAGAAAAGTATAACATGAGACCTTTGGTCTATGTATACCGCAGTGAATCTCAGTAAGGGTGTCCCCAGGCCCGGTGCATGGGAGTAGGCCATGTCAGCGGCTGCCTCAGGCGCCACATGGCCTACAGGACACCTCAAGGTGCCCCTTCCCCTCATGCCAGCTGGCACAGTTCTGCCTCTTTCCCTTGCCTGAAACTCGGGCCGAGAAAAGAGGCAGTTTGGCCTCACTTCCGGGCTGCCTCTCCTGCAGGGGAGTCAGTCTGAGAGTGAGGATGAGCCCCTGCGCCAGCTCTTTCCCCTACCCGAGACTTGGACGAAGAAAAGAGGCTCAGCTTCACTTTCAGGCTGGCTCCCCTGCAGGAAAGGCAGCTCAAGAGCAAAGAGGAGGTGTCAGACGTGTAACTTAGCTGTAGTATTATAACATGTATAATGTAACTGCTTGACATGACTAACGCCATATTGTGCTCTGCTGTGACCCTGCTTTTACTAACCGTGAGAACAGGAACCTGTATTCTTCCCCAGAGCAATTCCTAACCGCAAGGAGAGGAATTTCACACTCGGCCTAGAAACCATCTGTGGCCTTTGAAGTTAGCATGCCCAAGGCAACCAGTGGGTAGCTTCCTGGGAGAGAGATAAGGGAGTATGGGAAGCGCTGACTGTCTCTGAGGGTGTTAAAATGCTGTATTGTTTCCTTTCTCTGAAATGCACAAAAAGGCAAGGCATAGCCTTGAAAGTTATCAAACTCAACTTGCTTCTATACTAGACTGATTGTTCTCAAATAAACGGATTAATTTTGTAACATTATGATCCGTCTCCGTTTGAAGTTCCTCATCTGACAGGAGGTCCCGCACTGGCACCTTCCCTCACCTGAGACTTGGGCGGAGGAAAGAGGCGGCTCGGCATCGCTCTTGGGTTGGCTCACCTGCAGGAGAGGCAGCCTGAGAGCGAAGAGGATGCCCTTCACCAAGCTCTTTCTCCTGCCTGAGATTTGGGTGGAGGAAAAAGACTTGGGCTGGCTCCCCTGCAGGAGAGGCAGCCTGAGAGCGAAGAGGATGCCCCACGCCAGCTCTTTCTCCTGCCCGAAACTCGGGCGGAGGAAAGAGGCTTGGCTTCATTCTCGGGCTGACTCCCCTGTATGTGGGGAGCCAGAGCAGGGTTGGGCATTTGCTTGCCGGTTTCCCGAGAAGAGCCCGGCATGCAAACTGGGCCAGATCCAGGCGCCTTTAAAAAACTAGACTCTTTGGAGGCTTCCGAGGAAGCCTCCATAGAGTGTAGTGAAGGGGGAAAGCAGCCTCACAATGACGTCACATAGTGACGTCATTGTGGTGTGCGTGTGCTGTGCTCGCGCGAAAAACATAAAAAAATGAGGGAGCTGGGAGGCTGGGGAGCGTTGTGCACGGGTCTGTCTCTAGTGGCAGAACCCTTAGCGCCAGCCCTGGGTGTCCCACAGTAAAATTATGAAGGAAAAGAGTGTGAGAGTGATTTTAAACACAAACAAATAGCTTTGTTGTATACAAAATAAAATAAAAGAAGTAAAAATGTAAAGAACCTACACTGAGCACCTGAGAGCTAATTCCCTAAGTAATCTCACATACATGTGTACGCGTGAACACACACACACACACACACACACCAAAAAGAGAGTGCACTTGATAAAAAAGTAGGACTGGAGAGTTTTAGGCCTCATTTTGGGCAGGAGCTCACACGAGTGGAGCTCTGGAACCTCTAAGTTTTGTGCTTTTTTAAAAAAAAAATACCCCCCCCCCCCTACAAAAAACCCCCACTTGCTTCTAGGCTCCATTTTTCAAACCTGCTGTGAGAATTTTGCTGAACTCTAAGATCTGACAAACTTTCTAATATTTTCCCCACAAAAAATGGGAGAATAACCAAATCATGTAAAGCGAAGAGATAGAAATCTTCATCATGCCACTGGGGCCACATAGGAGAAAGTAATTTTATAGGTATGATGGAAACACGGTTTTATCATGACAATTTTAATTCAGGAAGAATTTTAAGGTAGATGCTGAGCTGATATAATTTAGTGCACCTTCCGGTGATGTCAGGGGGTGTGTGGCATATGCAAATGCTATGCAAATATTGTGCTAATGAGCTCCAGCACCTCCTTTTCTACAAAATGACCCCTGGTGCCTGTGAGCTCTCTGCCCCTTTATCTACCATTCCAGCTGCTAAACTTGAGCACCATTCAGGTGCCAGATTATTAATTTTTTTTGGCAAACCTCAAGTATCTATGCGCAAGGTTGGTCACTTGGGGGCACTACATCACTCTAAAAGTTTTTAGGTGTTATCTTCCTGAATGGTATTCCTCTCTTTGTCTTAACCTGGGAACTGCCCTCTGGCCCTTCTCTCTTTCACTTTGTTTTCTCATTCTCTTGACATGGCCTTCCATGGAGATACATGTCTCTGCAGAGCTCTCCTGTAGATACAATAACTCCCGCACATGCCAGACAAGCTAGCCATTTGTAGTAGGGAAAGTACTCTAGGCTTTTCTTTCTCCTTTCAGCTACAACCTGAATGTGAACTGGATCTACCTGAATAAATGTAAGTTTACCTTTTTTTTTGCAATATATTCCTTGGGATATTTATTTACTGCACTCAATATCATGTTTTGATGACTGGACAATAAGTTTAGCTCTCAGCTGTATCCTGCGGTCTTTAGCCCTATATGGCTGAGGACCTGCCTACCTTAGGGACCGTCTTTCCCCACATGTTCCCCAGAGGGTACTTAGATCTGGATCACAAAACCTATTGTCAATCCCCAAGCTGAGGGAGGCGAGATTGAAGGCTACCAGAGAAAGAGCCTTCTCAATTGTGGCCCCCCACTGGTGGAACCAACTCCCAGAAGATGTCAGGGCCTTGCGGGACCTTGCCTAGTTCCGCAAGGCTTGCGAAACATTATTTCAACTGGCCTTCAGCCAAGCTACATAGATGCCCAACACCACTGAATGTTCTGTATTATTTTAGCACCGAAAATTGTTTTAAAATTGTGTTAATACTTTTTAAACTATTAAAATTGTTTTAATGGCTTAATTGATAATTGTAATTGCTTATTTACTGTTTTATTGTTCGATGTTAACTGCCCTGAGCCTGCCTCAGCGGGGAGGGTGGAATATAAGAATGAAAAATCAATCAATCAATCAATTAATTAATTAATTCCCTCTCCTCTCATACATTCAGTTGTGGCACTAGGAAGACAAATGTTTTGTAGATGTGAAATTAAAATGTAAACTATTTGCATTCATCACTGAATGGAAAACCAGGGTCAAGAACATGTCATATTATGATTGCATGCATTTATATTTGATAAACCATGTTTGTAATTTATATGTAAATGAAGTGTGGCTCTTGATCCCCTGGCACATTGTCAGTGTGGTCCTCATGTCATATACTTCAATGGTTACTTCTTCTTTTTTTAATGTGCAGGCTGTGTAGATATTTTCAGCTGGATCAAATTCTGCTTTAACGTGAATGGCATCAGAAATATCTATCCAATGGGTGATTCTGGAATTAACAGTAGGTGTCATGGGCCAGCTAGCTGCCACCTCCTCCTCCTCAAAGGAATTGGAGGAGGTGGGCTCTGCACCAATGGAATACCCACTTGAGTAGCTGGTTCAAGAAGGAGACCCAATAGGGAAAGTGTTGGGGAAACAAAAACGCTTCCCAGTCATGGCCAGGCTGCTCTTTCTTTCAGGAGAAAGAAAGGATGCAGAGGCCAGGGCTGTATTATCTGCTGGGGTCTCCAGAACTATCAGAGAGTAGAAGATGAAAGGAGAACTTGGCTGCTTTAGAGAGGAATGCTCACCTGATTGCATAGCAGCAATCAATGTTAATTCCTGAAGCAGAATCATTACAGGATTAGGATTTACAGGCTGTTAGGAAGTAGCTGGAGAAGAACCTTGAGAGTCCCTTGGACTGCAAGAAGTTCAAATCAGTCAGTCCTAAGGGAAATCAACCCAGACTGTTCCCTGGAAGGTCAGATGCTGACGCTGAAGCTCAAATACTTTGGCCACCAAATGAGAAGGGAGCACTCACTAGAGAAGATCCTGATGCTGGGAAAGACAGAAGGCAAAAGAAGAAGGGGACGGCAAAAGATGAGATGGCTGGACAGTGTTACTGATGTAACAAACACAAATTTGCGCAGACTTTGGAGGATGGTGGAAGACAGGAGGGCCTGGCGTGACTTTGTCCATGGGGTCGCAAAGAGTTGGACTCGACAGTGTGACTGAACAACAAAAAGGAAGTAGCAAGGACCTACACCTGGAGAAAGATGAATCCACCAGGAAGAAGCAACATCTGGGCTTTGTGGTCAGTCAGCAAAAGGAGGCAGATAAAAGGAATACAACTGAGCAGTGGAGAGCAGGCTGCTCCCTGCTGCACAGGTAGACCCATGGAAGCAAAATTGCTTGCCACCCTGACTTTCTGCCTTGCACAGTGGGTGTTTTCGCACTCACCTTCAGCCGGCGCCGCGACCCTCTTGACGACGGAGGATCTGTGCTGATTTCCCACACGAAGCGCAGGAGCAACCAGAAGAGCCGCCAATTTCCGGCGCGAAGCCCGCTCAAACGTAAATCGCCAAGAAGCAGGAAAACGCTTGAGCGGGCTTCGCGCCGGAAATTGGCGGCTCTTCTGGTTGCTCCTGCGCTTCGTGTGGGAAATCAGCACAGATCCTCCGTCGTCAAGAGGGTCGCGGCGCCGGCTGAAGGTGAGTGCGAAAACACCCAGTGTTCTTGTTAACCTCTGCTTGCTTTTACAGCTAGGAACCTAGACTATATACCAGTTTTCAAGCCCTGGACCCTGGATCCTCGTTCTTCCCTGACCTCTGGACTGAACCATTGGCTCTCTGACTCTGGACTGATTTGTAAACCACACTCTTGTATCTATCATACTCATTATTGTTGTGTTTTGTGTATGTCAGAAACTTTGGATAGAGTAAAAGCATCAGGCTTTGCCCTGAATGTGATAGTAGGGATGGGCATGAACTGGGAAAATGTGGCTCATGTCATGTCAGTTCATGGTTTCTAGCTAAACTACAAACCAAAATGAACTGGGAGATTTGTTCATGAACTGAACCAATTCATTGTTCTTTGTCCCACAAATACCATTGAAAGGGACCACAGTCCCTTTAAAGAGGGTTTTCAGCAAGCCCAAAAGCAGCTGAGTAAGGAGGAGCAGCCATCTCTCTGCCATTTGCACTGCTTTGTGCAGTCTTTTCAGACTTTAAAGGGACTGCACAAGACAGGCTGAAAAACAGCTGAGTCATAGGAAGCCGGCTGCTACTTGCCACTGAGGTGTTTTTGTGGCTTTCACAAGGAACGGAAAGCAGGGATTTAAAGGTACTTAGAGTCCCTTTAAACTTTTGATTTCTATTCTATCCAAAAACTGCTACAAATGGCTTTAAAAGATCATAGAAGTTTGTGACAGTAGACTCAACACAAACTTCAGCTCACAAACAACAAATTCATGATGAATTTTGCTTCATGCCCATCCATAATTAACAGAGCCATCTAAAAGCTATATTGCTGCCGCAGGCCAAAAAATGCTATTTCTGACCTATCCCATGCATGCAATCGCTATGGGAGTAGATTGTGTCCTTTTCTCAGTGTTTCAGATTACAGCCCCTTTACCTTGCTCTATGAATGGAAAAAGAGGAAAGATGTTATTTGCAACATATGGTTGGTGAGAAATACCAGTACTCTTAGGTGGACTATATTCCATTCATGATATTTTGAGGAAGAGGAAAAAAAGCCTTTGTTTATTAAAAAAGAAAAGAAACATGATTATCCATAAATTTTGTATTTCTTTTTAATCTACCATTGGTCTGTAAAGGTAAGTACTGTTTACTTATGTGTAGTGTTACTATTTTGTAATTATTTGTAAGTACTGTTTACTTATGTGTAGTGTTATTATTTTGTAATTATTTGTAAGTACTGTTTACTTATGTGTAGTGTTACTATTTTGTAATTACCTTCCCTGGAAATTCCCTCGCTCTTTCACCTGAGCAAAACTCTCCGAAGTACCTTGAATTTCACTTGGATTTGCATCTTGACAGCAACTCTAGTTGCAAGCAGATCTGTTTCCAGACCTTAGAATGAAACCCACTGATGTTCTTATTTCTTCTAATGGACATTACTTTAAAATACTAGATGGGGTTTTATTAATGTCTTTGTAATGTGACAAAAGGCCTTCAAATAGACTGGGAGAAGTTGTCCCCTTTTGAATGTAATTGAATCTCCTTAAATAGCCATTAAGGAATGGGAATTTTCTTGAAATAAGCAGAAAGAGATGGATCTTCCAGAATTTTAAAACATGTCACTTTGAGTACTAATGGAAGTTTGTACTTGAAAAATTCAAAAGCTTTGCTGGTGTGAAGATTTGAAAGTCAGCAGTGGGAGATTATTTATTGGTTCCTTTCATTTGAATTAAACTCACTCTAAAAGTTCTAGAAAGACTGCTCATCCCACCATTTGTCATCCAAGGTTTTTGGCAGTTCTGTGAGAGATTTGCCATCTCTTCCTTCAACCTTTGTGGGGATGGAGACTAATCCCCTTCACAGGAAGGCAACGGATATAATTGACTCTCGGAATGCTGTAGCATGCCTGCTTACACATACATTCTGCACCAAAGTGGTTCTGTTAGTTCACATTTAGGCTGTCTCCAGAATTTGCTAGTAAGGAATGCCTTTAATACAGCATTGATGGATTATTACCTGTCTTCTCTATGATTCTCATTTGCATTCTGCTTCTAATAGGTTGCATTTTTCTCTGCCAAAGGCTTGCAGTCTTACCAATATATATCAGGAAGCCTCACTGTTTCATTGAATGCAGATTCCTTAGAAACTTGTGTATTATCTGACAAAGGGAGCTGTGACTCTTGATAGCTCATACCCTGAAAAACCTTTTGGTCTCTAAGTGCTACTAGTTTGCAGTATCTGCTGGGGTCTCCAGAACTACTAGTTTGCTAATTAGACATACTAAAAATATGGTGGGTTGCCCAAAATATCTGGCTACAACATTAGAGATTGTTATTGCATGTCTATGCATGCAGTAGTTGTTCATTTTGATTTGTGGTTTGTGGTCAAACCACAAACAAAAAATGAATTTATATGAACAGGGAGGTTGATTTGCAAAGGGAACCAGTTCATATCATTTGTGACCCTTGCTTTCTGCTCTCTGCTAGGGGTGTGCATTCGGTTTGGCTGAACCGAATAGACCGCCGAATACCCCCTGATTTGGAAGTATACAGCGTAGTATACTTCCGAATCCAATTGGAAGGCATTATTCAATATTCGGAAGTATACGGAACTTAATGTAAAAGGCTTCTGCAGCCTCAGGGAAGCTGCTTGACTCCTTTCCTGCCTTTGGAAGTCTTTTCCCGCCTCTCCCATAGCTTCCCTGGGATCAGGGAGGGAGGGTGAGGGGAAGAGGAGCCCAAGCAGCATATCCAAAGCATGCATTTGCAAAATGCATTGCAAATGCATGCTTTGCAGGGCAACATTGTTGTTCTTTTGTTCTTTTGTTTACTTAGGTATCCAAGTAAACAGTGTTCTCTGGCCAATCATAGAGCAGTGGTATTTTTTGAAACTGCTCTGTGTAGGGCCAGAGAACCTTTTTAAGGATTCTGCCTGACTGGACTCCATTCCATAGCTGCTGCTGTGTTGGTGTGTGAGAGAGATTGTGCTGTGCTGGCCCTTGGCCTCAGCTGCTGCTGCTCTCTCTCAGCCTTGCCTGACCTGCCTGAAGAAGAGAAGACATCTAAGGTAAGACAGTCTTGGGGTTCTTGTTTTTATTTTAGTTAGAATAAAAAAAAATGGACTTTTTAAGACTCAGAGTCCCTTTACATATCCAGATTTGGGTGGATGGGTAGCTTATTTGAGGTTAGGGGGTTCTGCTGGGGGTTGGGGTTTTTTTTGCCAATTTGCCTATATCTTACTTTAGTGAGAGAACTTTTAAAAGTGCAGTGTCCTTTTACTTTTCTTGATTTGGGTGGCTTGGATTTCTTAGGGTTAAGTTTTTTTTGGGGGGAGGTGTTGGTAAAGTTCCTGTATTGTTAAAAGTCAAGTTTTTTGCTGTTTAAAAGGATTCTGTATTTGATTTGTTGCTGCTGTGTTGTGCTGCTGTTGTTCCTTTTCTCTTCTGGTTCTGGTTCTTGGCGGGGGGGGGTGCTGTTTGGCCTAATTTTTATTGTTAGAACATCAGTTTTTCAACAGTTGAGTTTGTTGGCCTTTTCTCAATGGACCACATAGGAAGAGAGGCCACAGGTTTTAAATACAAAGCTGTAGCTGTACAAATAGATGACTAACAGGCTAGGCAGATGACTAACAGGCTAATTTCAGGGCAGGCTGTCTGAAATCCTTTTGTAATATAATACAAGCCCACAAAAATCAAATGGAACAGAAAAGCCTAATTTGTTTATTTAATTTATGTTCTTCATAACTGTTAGCCTTTCATCCCTCTCCTTTGCATTTCTTCTGTATTTTTTGTGAAGTCGGCAATTCAGAACTTGAAAGAAGCTGCCAAAAACCAGCCAGGATAACCCAGGTTTTTTTCAGGGGCAGGAGGAAGAAAGAGTGATGATGACAGGCAGCCAGTAGCCATACCAATGCTGAGGTCCCTCTAATGGGACAGTGATAGCTGGTGTGTTGCTGCTGAGCTAAGAGAGAAGGAATGGTTCCCTTCCTCTCACACAATCTGAGGCCCTCCCAGTGATCTTCCTCATTTGGGGTGCAACTCTGGCTCGCCTCCTCGTGGTGCACCCTGGGTAACGCAAAAGACCTTGGACCAGTCAACCATCCATAACTCAAGGTAAGTCTAAATGCTTCTTGCTTTGTGTCAGATACAGAATGATGTGGAGCTAGGTGTGGTCCACTGCTTCTCTTGTTTGAGAGTTGTGTTGTTTGGGGCAGGGCTGGAGAGCTGGCATCTGTAATTTGTGTGTTCTGTGGCAGGGAAGCTGGCATCTGGGTGAGAGACCCAGAACCAGCATGCTTATTATGCTTGGCCAGCTCTCCCCACGTTGTTTGGGGTAGGGCTGGAGAGCTGGCATCTGGGTTTGCTGTAGCAGATTGTGTTTTGTGTGGCAGTGACATTGGCAACTGGGTTTATATTGGTTCCAGGCCAGCAGGGTTCATAGAATAGATAGATGGATGTAGTGCATTTAGATCCTATAGAGATTCTCTGGTGTGAAGTTAGGTTTGGCTTTGGGAGCCCCAGGAATTGGACCCCCTGGTGAGGGAAGTGGCTCTAATTGGTTTTTTTTCACCATTGGGAACAGTGTTCCTTTTGAGGTGCCCACAGATGGGTGCAGTCTTTTTGGGCCAGGGGGTTGCATGCGGGGGCGTTGCCTGAAGCTGCCCTGCAGTTTTGGGGCCTCTCCCTCAAACCCCCCTCTGGCCAGAGCCACTTTCCCCACAGCAATTATAGTGGAGGAAGTGGCTAATTGGGCTTTCCCCAGCGTTGGTGGCAATGGGCCTTTTGGGGAGCCCAAAGACAGGGATCCCCTGGCCCAATCTTTTTGGGACTTGCAGGTTTTGTAGGGGAGAGTCTCCTGCAGGTTCCCTGCAGTTTTGAGGGCTCTCCCTCTAACTCCCTGCCCCCCAGTATCCTCTAACTATGCCCTATGTTGCCATTGATTTCAATGGCCCATGGGGTATAATGGTGGGATAGGGGCACCCTCTTTGGGTGCCCCTGGAATGGGACCCCCTGGCCCAATCTTTTTGAGACTTGGGGGGTTCGTAGGGGACAGTTCCCTGCAGGTCCCCAGCATATTTGGGGGCTCTCCCTCAAACCCCCTCCCCTCCAGGCGGCTTCCGATATACCCTATTTTGACATTAATTTCAATGGCCCATAAGGTATAATGGGGCCGTATATTTGGAAATAGCTGTATATCTCCCGTATATACGGCTATTCTGAATGCCGGTATTAGGAAATATAAGGTATTCGGAATATTTTGGCCCCGTATATTTCTGAATCCAATTAGTTCCAATTTTTTTTTTTGCACACCCCTACTCCCTGCTGTTTTTCAAGGGAGCAGAAAGCAGGGGTTTAAATGGCTAAGAGCCCCTGCTTTCTGCTCAGGGATGGCAAAATGTGGACTGATTGTGGAGCTGGTCTACTCTAAGCTTGGCTTAGCTGCATGGAAGGAAAAGGAACCCTGCGTGTAGTGACTAAATCTTTCTCAGATTGACCTTGTATGTGTGTGTGTCTGAGTGAGATGTGGGAGATCGAGAGATCAAGCATTTCCCTCAGTCTCAATAAACTCTCATGATGCCTGGAGCCTGGATACTGATGAATACCTGGCAAGTGATGGCTGCACATGCAGGGGATAAGTTCTTTGGGATGACTTCTCTCAATGAGATGGCTCAGGGGAACATTTTGGCTAAGTACAGACCAGCAGCTTGGGGTGGCAGTCTCCTATCCCAGAAGAAATCTAGCAGAGGAAGAAGCGCCCCTGGGATGGTCACACATGCTTGGTAGACAGGGATGGTGTGTATGTGTGCTGGAGGAGCGGTCAGACCTCTCAAGTGCTTGAGCAGTGCTTCCCAGGCACTCCCTGACCGTTCAGACAGCCTGGAAAGGCAGCAGATAAGCACTGCAGAGATATGCTACCACTTCAGAAGTGGTACCTTTTTCAGTTGCTTTAAGGATGCCAAGGAAGAAGAAGAAGAAGAAGAAGAAGAAGAAGAAGAAGAAGAAGAAGAAGAAGAAGAAGAAGAAGAAGAAGAAGAAGAAGAAGAAGAAGAAGAAGATGATGATGATGTTATTGGATTTATATCCCGCCCTCCACTCCGAAGAGTCTCAGAGCAGCCTACAATCTCCTTTCCCTTCCTCCCCCACAACAGACACCCTGTGAGGTGGGTGGGGCTGGAGAGGGCTCTCACAGCAGCTGTCCTTTCAAGGACAACCTCTGCCAGAGCTATGGCTGACCCAAGGCCATTCCAGCAGGTGCAAGTGCAGGAGTGGGGAATCAAACCCGGTTCTCCCAGATAAGAGTCCGCACACTTCACCACTACACCAAACGGCATGAGTACAGGAGCGGGACGGTCTCCAGATCTGTCTGGGGGCTGTCCCTGCATTGCCTCAAACTGCCCATTTGGACCCAGCCTTAAAGAAGTATTTTGGTTCCTCTGCTTTATAGACTAACTGGAGATTACCATGCCTGTTCAGCAAAGTGCCTTAGTATGAACGAGACTATCTGTTTAGAAATGGTAACTAATGCTACTGGCTCTGTAACTAATCTGCCCTTTGTTTTGTTTTTTGTAGTTCTAGGCACAGCATCCTGCTACAACAGCCTAATTGCAATCTACAGCCAACCCTTGGTGAAAACACACAGTAAACCTTCCCTTGGCAATGTAACAGTTAGCATATTGGCCTTGTAGCTAGAGAGAGTCTGGCAAGTGGTATTCCACCTGTATTTTCTCATTGCAAGAATGTTCAGCTCATTATTTAAGAGAACATAGATGTCAGCTATTCTGTATTCCTTCTTTCTAAAAATCTAATTATCACATTGTTACGATGGCTGTGTAAAAGTAGTGGTCTTGCCGGCAAAACATTCCATGAAACATCCTCCTCATTACAAAAGCTACATTCAACTTGAGACTCTCCATAGTCTTTCGTCCTCTTTCATGTAACCTTGCCTGCTGTTATCAAATGCAGTGTCTTCTCATGAGTTAGATCCAAGTGAGCTTCCTTGTGCCCTTCTGCCATGAAAACAAGTCCCTCCTCCCCCAATCAGAATGTAAAATGCAGAGCTGCTTGGATGGATAGGCTCATTTTTTTAGCCATGCTGATTGGCAATGAATATGAACAAAAGACAGAAAAGATAAGAGGGAAGGGATGCTCTAGTTTTCTTCTCTTGCAATCTGGTTTTTGGCAGCTTCTTTCAAGTTCTGAATTGCCTACTTCACAAAAAAACACAGAAGAAATTCAAAGGAGAGGGATGAAAGGCTAACAGGCACGAAGAACATAGATTAAATAAACAAATTAGGCTTTTCTGTTCCATTTGATTTTTGCGGGCTTGCTTTTATTAAGTATTATATTACAAAAGGATTTCAGACAGCCTGCCCTAGCCTGTTAGTCATCTACTTGTACAGCTACGGCTTCGTATTTAAAACCTGTGGCCTCTCTTCCTACGTGGTCCATTGAGAACACTTCTTTTATTAGCAGGAAATGAAATTAGGTGAAGCTGAATTTAAGAAAATACAAAAGCGTTTGAATGAAAGCCGTTATCTGCATGTTAAAGTTGTGGTAGGGAAAAAGCAAAATGGTATCGAATATGTTCAACACATGGATTTCTTCGATCCATTTAATGGGAGGTAGAAAACTTTTCTAAGGCTTACAAGAGAAGAGGAAGACTGCTCAGCATCAGAGGGCACACATTTAGCAAAGATTTTGTAGATGTAGCTGAGAGAGATAAAACAAAAGTCCAGTGGCACCTGGAAGTCTCATAACACTTATTCGAATATGAGCATTTGCAAGTCACAGTTCACTTCAGATGTGTAAAGAGATCATACTGGGAATTTTTATGGGGAACATTGCAAGAGGGAGGGAGGAGGAATTGAGACAGAGAGGTTTGGTTTGAATTTCATCATGAATCGATCAAGTGTAAATTCTCCGTGTTAGGAGGAAGCAGAAGTAGTACAGAAGTTCGGTGTGGATATAATCAGGTACATATTTGGGGTCTGTGAAAACTGTAGGTCTCTTTTCCCCCTCCGTGCATTATTTACTGGCTACTGTATTGAGGTCCCTCAAACCCCCTGCCCCCCTGTAGCCTCTAATTATGTATTGTTAAATGTATTGTTATTTTGCTGTTGTTAGCCGCCCTGAGCCTGCTTGGCGGGGGAGGGCGGGATATAAATAAAATTTTACTTACTTACTTACTTATGTTGCCATTGATTTCAATGGCCCATAGGGTATAATGATGGAATAGGGGCACCCTCTTTGGGTGCCCCTGGAATGGCATCCCCTGGCCCAATCTTTTTGGGATTTGGGGGGGTTGGAGGGGAGAGTCCCCTGAAGGTCCCCTGCAAATTTGGGGGCTCTCCCTCAAACCGCCTCCCCTCCAGGAGGCTTCAAATATACCCTATTTGCCATTGATTTCAATGGCCCATAGGGTATAATAGGGCCATATATTCGGAAATAGCCGCGCATCTACCGTATATGCGGCTATTTCGAATGCAGTGTTCAGGAGTATGCAGGGAATCCAAATTCCCTCCCCCCGTATACTTCCGAATCCGTGCAATACCGATTTTTTTTTTTTGCACATCCCTAGTCCAGACCATAAAAATGTCATCAATATAATGCAGATATAAGAGAGGTGGGAGTGGGTGAGAGTCTAGGAAGCATTGCTCTGTCAGTCATATGTGTGTTTACATGTTTAAATCAAACCTCCAAGAAACCTATGCCCTCATTTTCACCCAGAGCTTACAACACCAGACCCCAACTTGTGACTCTTTTAATCTGCTAAAAAACATTTCCATGACTCTGCATACCAACTCACTGCCCCCTTTCTCTATATTTAGGACTGCTTGCCATTCCATACTTTTGTCTGATGGTGTGCTTCCAGCACACAAAAGCTTACATTCTGAATCAAAATTTGTTGGTCTTAAGGGTGCAACTTGACTCTTGCTTCATGATGGAATATCGTTTTATCAAGGCTAATTTTTTATTGGCATTCAGTCTTAGGAAGGTTGCGCAGTGGAAGGGAAACTGGTCTAAATCAAGTTTTGTATTTTAGTAAAACACAAATGGGAAGTGAGAACTTTACTTGCCCTGAGTGCTTAGCTTAAAAAATAATTCCGAAAGATTTCCATATCAGAAAAGAAAATGCATCGAAAACAGTTTGCACCCAGCATCCCACTTGGATGATGAATGGCATTTACTGCAACTGGCTACAAGCTATTATGTATCACAATTGGGGGAATCTGTTAAATCTTAATTTTCTGGCTAATGTGCTGTTGTCTGAGTTTTAAGAGATCTTTGCTATATTGTTGCCTGCTGTGAGTGCATCCAACCCAGCAGCCCTGATCCATCCTGTTTTGTTAAGCTACTCACCGTTTCCATGGACGAAGGCTTCTAAAGCAACCGGGAGCCTGAGATATATATTTTCAGGCTTACATCTTTTGTCATCTCGATGATTTCTTGTTTGCCGCTTGTGGTTTTTGGATGGAAGATCAATTCCACGATTGGGAGCTTAATTGGGAGTGATGGTCAGATAACAGAAAGAGCTATTTGTCAGAACGGAAGGAGTCACATGTTATGACTCTTGGTGTGTGGGTGAATCAAGACACTGTTTCTCCTTCCTTGTTCATAATTGAACGTTTAAGGAACAGCATGAAACAGATCACACCAGCCGAGAAATGAAGCAAGCAGTCAAAAGCTTAGTCAAAGCTTTGCCCTTGGGTCTGAACTCCTGAGCCTTAAAGCTTTACTTCTTTGGTGTTACCTGCTCAGCTCCCTGTAAACTGCTTAAAAAAAAAAAAAAGTGGAACTGTTTAGATTTTTGCATTATTTGCATGACAGTAATAGATGCAAACAGATGCAAAAAATTAGAAGGTACAAACACTTCAGCTTTGCTCTAATTAATGTTGCTTGACAAGCTTTCACTTTAGTAGTCTGTAGCAGTAGTCAAAGCTTACCACTGGGATGTATGCCAAGTAAATTATGAGGTCCAACAAAATCCAGGTTTGCCATTTTCCCACTGGGGGCAGGAGATCTCCTGCCACTGGTTCCCATTTCTGCTGCCGCTCTTCCAGCTCGTGGGAGAAAAAATAATAGGGAAAAATACTGTTGGGCAATGGCATGGTATCACTTCGGGGGAGGGGGGGTGATGTCAGTCTGCTCCGTACAGTTTCTTATGACTTCTAGGGACATATGGGCATGAACTCCTAGGGATGGGCATGAACTGGCTCTTAAACAGTTCTTGATGAATTTTGGCTGGTCCATGCTTCATGAACTGACGTTTGTGGTAGGTCAACTGCACAAACTTTCCGTGAACTTCCATGTGGTTCGTGGCAGTTTGTGAATGGATAATTTCCAGACAGTCTTTCTCTGCTCCATCAAAATGTTTAAAAAACTTCAAAGTAATTGGGGGGACGGGGCAGAATTTGGAAGGAAGAGTAGCACCAGGAGGATGTCCCCTGCAATTCTGATGTCTCTAGCTTGCACAGCGCCTGTTCTATACACTCCTGAACCTGCACCTGCCATTTCCCCAGAGAACACTTTTCTGGGGCACCTTCTTTGACCAGAACTCAGATCCCTAAATCCAATAGTCATGAAACTGGGAGGGTGGGTAGAGGAGAAGCAGCTGGAGATCCCCTGTGAGTTTCATGTCTCTAGCACACTGGGGCCTCTGAACCTCACAGACTGAACTGGTTCGTTCAGCCCCTAAAAATTTGTGACAGTTCATGTCTCACAAACTGAGCATAACATGCACCAAACTGCACCGCTTTTTCCAGTGCGTGGTCATCCCTAGTGAGGTCATTTCTGGGCATCCCTTGAAGTGACACCACACTGTTGTGCTGCACTGTCCCTCACATCCCTGCTCCCCAGAAGTCCCACCAGAAAACCTTAACATTGCAATAATGGGCCTCCCATTTAACAGTCCAGTGAAAGCCAAGTCTGTTTTCCCCTCTGACTTCAGTAGAATAAAGGAAGGAGCCCCCTAACCAACAGTACAGTGCAACCTTCCAGTCATTTCACTAGCTGTCATGGACCAGAGTGTGGACTTTGCCTTATCAGGTAAAGAAACCAAAGGTTCAGAGGAAGAAGCAGCTACACCACTGCAGAAAGAGGCAGTGAAAACACCTTCAGGAGCTCCACTATTCTGCGTCAGCCTACTTTCTATTGGATTCAGCCCTGCCTTCTGCTACAGACTGTTACCCACTGACTCCTCCAGCTTCTAAAAGCCAGTTCACGCCCCATCAACTTGTATTTGTAGCTGAGATTTTTGGTCCCAATGTGCATTACTTTGCACTTGGCCACATTGAACCTCACCTGCCACGTTGACGCCCACTCACCCAGCCTCAACAGATCTCTTTGGAGTGCCTCACAATCCTCTCTGGTTCTCACCACCCTGAACAATTTAGTGTCATCTGCAAACTTGGCCACTTCACTGCTTACTCCCAACTCCAAATTATTAATGAACAAGTTAAAGAGCATGGGACCCAGTACTGAACCCTGTGGCACCCAACTGCTTACCATCCTCCACTGCGAAGACTGCCCATTTATACTAACTCTCTGCTTCCTATTAATTAGCCAGTATTTGATCCACAAGAGGACCTGTTCTTTCACTCCATGACTCTCGAGCTTACTAAGGAGCCTTTGATGAGGAACTTTATCTATCAACATTTTTTTTATTTTGCAGTATATTGAAAAGTATTCTACTATCAAAATCTAAATATAGTTCATCAATACATTACACAATTTCCCACCCATCCCACCCTCCAAATTGTGACCTCCGCCAGTATACAAAACAAATTAAAAACCTTTTAAAAGTAAAAATTCACATATATAGAATCTTAACTAAAAGTTATTATTCACTTAACTTTATCTTAACTCCAATATAACTACTATTCTTATTCTTTTACTTAGTACTTACTTCGTAATCATCAATATTACACATTTAATCAGATAACCATACTCTATTCTTCTTTGCACTTTGAGAATTCAATTATTACTTGTTAAAAATTAAACATAAATTTTGTAGTTATTAAATCATCACTAAAAATTATTCAAATCTTAATCTTATTTTAACTCATATACTTATATTTCGCTACTAAAACAATACTCAGTAATCACAGTCCTTTTTCTCTTTTAAAGTTCAGTTAATATTATCAAAAACCGCTAGATGGCTCATAACCTTCCATTGTATCTCCACATAGTTTTGGAATTTATTCCAATCTTCTTTAAATTTCTCCAGATTACAGTCTTTTAAGATTCTAGTAAGTTTGTCCATTTCACTCCAATTAAGAACCTTTAAGATCCAGTCCCATTTTTCTGGTATTTTATCTTGCTTCCACATTTGCACATACAATGTCCTTGCAGCTGAAAGCAAATACCACAACAATGTCCTGTCTTGCTTCGGAAAGCTTTCCATTTGTAATCCCACCAGAAAGACATCTGATGCTCTCTTAATATTATATCCCAAGATTTTCGAAATCTCTTGTTGAATCATAAGCCAAAATTGTTTCACCTTTTCGCAAGTCCACCACATATGGTAGAAAGAACCTTCATGTTTTTTACATTTCCAACACCTATCTGAAGCTTGATTGTTCATTTTTGCTAGTTTTTTTGGTGTCATATACCACCTATACAGCATTTTAAAACAGTTCTCTTTTATACTAAAACACGTTGAAATTTTCATAGAGTTCTTCCATAGGTGTTCCCACATCTCTCTCTCTCTCTTTTTTTGTGTTTTAACAATTTATTGATAGCATATGGTTACAAAACTTAATTATTTCTTAATTATTTCAGTACTAACCCATATGACATTTCAATCCCCCCTCCCTCCAATGTTGCCTTCCCCGAAGTTATAAATTCAAGTTCAATACTAAAGGTACTACTAACTGATCAAAATTCAGTGTATATATTTTCTTTTCTTTTTTTCTTTTCTTTTTTTTCCCCCTCAATAATGCTAAAAAATTGTCCAATGTCTTTTTACATTCCACTCTTTCTCCATATATCCTTTAAATTTCCTCCACTCCTTTTTGAATATCTCCAAATCATAGTCTCTTCGTGTTCTAGTTAGTTTGTCCATTTCACTCCACGATAAAACTTTCATAGTCCAGTCCCATTTCTCCGGTATTTTTTCTTGCTTCCAAAGCTGCACATACAATGTCCTAGCAGCTGATAGCAAGTACCAAATTAGAGTCCTGTCTTCCTTTGGAAATTTTTCTAATTGTAATCCAAGCAAAAACGTCTCTGCAGTTTTCTTGAAGTCATAGCCCAGAATTTTGGAGATTTCTTGTTGTATCATCTTCCAGTATTCTTTCGCTTTTTCACAAGTCCACCACATATGGAAGAAAGAACCTTCATGTTTTTTACATTTCCAACATCTATCCGACATTTTCTTGCTCATCTTAGCCAGTTTTTTCGGAGTCATATACCACCTATACATCATCTTAAAACAGTTCTCTTTTATACTCTGACAAGTTGATATCTTCATTGAGTTCTTCCAAAGGTGTTCCCATGCATCCATTTGTATTTCTCTATTCACATTGATTGCCCATTTGACCATTTGAGACTTTACTACTTCTTCTTCTGTAGACCATTGCAATAATAACTTATATACTTTTGATAGCAGTTTTTCATTATCACCAAGCAGGACCCTTTCCAGTTCTGTTTGTTCTCGTCTAATTCCCTCCGATTTAATATCATTTTCCATCAAGCTTTTAATTTGTTGCATTTGAAACCAGTTGTACTTATTTAGCTCTTCCGAGGATTTTAATTCAATTTTGTCTCCTTGAATCTTGAGCAGTTGATTATATGACATTTCTCTTTCTTCATCGGATTCAGCTGTTATTTTTATTACTTCTGCTGGCACTATCCACAGCGGTTTTCTCTCGTCCCCGTATTTCTTATATTTTATCCAAGTATTTAGTAAAGTATTTCTAACATAATGGTGAGAGAAAAAAACGTCCATTTTATTCTTCCCATAATACATGTACGCGTGCCAGCCGAATTTATTCCCGTGGGCTTCTAACCATAAAGGTTTTTTATCTAACAGCATTATCCAATCTTTGATCCATGTCAAACAAACTGCATCATGATACAATCTTAAATCAGGAAGTTGAAAACCCCCTCTCTCTTTGGCATCCATTAAAATCTTCATCTTAATCCTTGGTTTCTTTCCGGCCCAAATAAAGTCAGAGATTTTCCTTTGCCATTTGTTAAATTGTTTGGCATCTTTTACAATCGGGATGGTTTGGAACAAATACATTATTCTTGGCAAAATATTCATCTTGATTGCAGCTATCCTGCCCAGTAAGGACAAGTTAAGCCTATTCCATTTCATCAAATCTTTGTCCATCTTACACCACAGTTTTTCATAATTATTTTTGAATAGATCAATGTTCTTCATTGTTATCTCTATTCCAAGGTACTTAACTTTGGTTGTGACTTCACAACCCGTCACCTTTTGTAATTCTTTTATTTTATTTGGTTGCATGTTTTTACATAAGAATTTCGATTTCTCTTTGTTTATATACAATCCTGCTAATTCTCCATACTCTTTTATCTTAGCTAGCAACAATGGTGACACTTGAATCGGATTCTCCAATATAAACACTATATCATCTGCAAAAGCTTTGTATTTATAAGAGAATCTTCTGATTTTTAAACCTTCTATTTCTTCGTCTTTTTGAATTTGTTGTAACAGAATTTCAAGAGTCATTATAAACAACAATGGTGATAACGGACATCCTTGCCTTGTTCCTTTACTCACTTTCAATTCTTTGGTAAGATCTGCATTTATACACAGTTTTGCTTGCTGATCCATATATATTGCTCTTGTCATTTTTATAAATCGTTCCCCTAAATTAATTTTTTCCATTACTGCAAACATAAAGTCCCAGTTCAAGTTGTCAAAGGCTTTTTCTGCGTCGACAAAAAATAAGGCCGCTTCCTTTTCTGGATGCTTCTCATAGTATTCCACGACATTGATAACAGCTCTTACATTGTCTCTTATTTGTCTTTTAGGAAGAAATCCGGCTTGGTCTTTGTTTATAAAGTTGATCAAATATTGCTTCAAACGCTCGGCTAAAATTCTTGAATAGATCTTATAGTCATTGTTCAACAATGAAATTGGTCTATAATTCTTTACATTTGTGATATCTTTATCTTCCTTAGGAATCAAAGAAATTACAGCTTCCCTCCAAGTTTTTGGAATTTTCCCTTCTTCTCTTATCGTATTTAACAACTTCAACAGTTTGGGTGTTACTTCATCCTTAAGAGATTTGTAAAATTTTGATGTAAATCCATCTGGCCCTGGGGCTTTACCCTCTTTCATTGCTTTTATTGCTGCTTCTACTTCAGTTTTCTCTATTGGGTCATTTAATGTCTTTTTCATGTACTCCGTCAAAGGTGCCACCTGGATATTCCGTAGATACTCTTCCACTTTTTCTTTGCTTATGTTCACACCTTTAAATAAATTTGCATAATATTTAAAGAATTCTCTTTTAATTCCTTCTTGATCCACTATTGCTTTCCCATTTGCCATAATTTTATTTATAGTCTTATTTTCTTTCTTTTTTTTCAATTGCCAGGCCAAATATTTACCGGGTTTATTTGCACTTTCAAATGATTTCTGTTTCAGATTTTTAAAATTCCATTCTAGTTCTTTGTTCAGCAAGTGCTTAACTTTGGATTGTAATATCGTAATTTCTTTTTCCCTGGTCTTTTTTTCAAGTCCCTTTCTTTTTTATTTATTTCATTTTGCAATGCTGACAACCTTTCTTCCTTTGCTCTTTTGTCTTTATTATTCAATGTAATTAATAGTCCCCTCATTACTGCTTTGTAAATGTCCCATACTGTTTGAAATTCCATATCCTCCGTTTCATTTATTTGGAAGAATGCTGCAGTCTCCTTTTCTAAGAATAACACAATGTCTTTATCTTGTAGTTAATCCTCATTAATTCTCCATCTTCTTGTTTTCCTTCGCAATTTTGTAGACCAACATATTGGATTATGGTCCGCCCAAACCTTTGGTAGAATCTCAATTTTTTTTGTTATGAGGCCCAAGCTTTGGGAACCTCATAACATGTCTATTCTAGAGAAAGAGTTATGTCTTGCTGAGAAAAATGTATAGTCTCTTACTTCAGGGTTAAACTTTCTCCAAATGTCTTCTAAATTTTCCTGTTTAATCAACTCAAAGAAAGAATTGGGTAGCTTCCCTTCTTTGTCATTCTTCTTTTGGCTTGATCTGTCAAGATTATTTTGTATTGTCCCATTAAAATCGCCCATCATCAATACCTGATCATATGTCTTTTCATCCAATTGTCGATTTATGTCTTTAAAAAATTTATCTTTCGCTCCGTTGGGCGCGTATAATCCTAATAATAACGTTTTTTTCGCCTCTATCATCACCTCAACAGCGATATATCTTCCTTCTTTATCTTTAAAAATTAATTTTGGCTCGAGTTGTTCTTTGATGTAGAAGACTACCCCTCTTTTCCTTTGCTCTGCTAATGAAAAAAATTCCAAGCCCAAATTTCTATTCTACAAAAATTTACTGTCTTTGCGTTGTATATGAACCCAGCGAAGACAGAGGTCCTGTGTGTGGGTCGCGGCGCTCCGGGAAGGGAAATAGCTCTCCCGGCCTTCGATGGTGCGCCATTGAAAGCAGCACGCCAGGTAAAGAGCCTGGGTGTTTTACTGGAGCCTTCATTATCAATGGAGGCCCAGATAGCAGCCACTGCCAAGTCAGCATTCTTCCATCTGAAGCGGGCAAGGCAGTTTGGCCCCTTTCCTTGAGCGCCGGGACCTCGCAACAGTGATCCATGCAACGGTCACCTCAAGATTACACTACTGTAATGCCCTCTACTTGGGGCTACCTCTGTGCCGGACCCGGAGACTGCAGCTAGTGCAGAATGCGGCGGCCAGGCTGTTGTTGGGACTCCCGAAACGGGAACATATACGGCCGGGGCTACGTGAACTGCACTGGCTGCCGATCATATACCGGGTCCAGTACAAAGTGTTGGTCATTACCTTTAAAGCCTTATATGGCCGAGGACCTGCCTACCTGAGGGACCGTCTTTCCCCATATGAACCCCAGAGAGCACTGAGGTCAACTGGGAAAAACCTAATGACTATCCCTGGGCCGAAGGAGATTAAATATCAGAACACTAGAGCATGGGCCTTTTCGATCGCGGCCCCTACCCTGTGGAACCGACTCCCCGAGGAGGTGCGGGCCCTGCGGAACCTCAATCAGTCCCGCAGGGCCTGCAAGACCACCCTTTTTAAACTCGCACACTCGGACTGCTAAGAAGATCGGTAATTAAGAATCCGCCAATGCGGTCTAAAGATCTATACCGCTGTATAATTGCAATTATTGGACTGGTTTTAATTTTAAGTTTAATGTTTTAATGTTTATATTGTTAATCTAAAGGTTTTATTTATTATTGTATGTTTTATAGAATGTTGTTAGCCGCCCTGAGCCTGCCAAGGTGGGGGAGGGCGGGATATAAATGAAATTAATAAATAATAATAATAAATAATAAATAAATAATAAATATGAACTTCCTGTAAACAGATTATATTGCATTTTTGTTTTTTAATCCAATGAAATGTTCTCCTTCTTTTCTGTGGTGAATTTAGTCCATTTATATTCCAAGATAGTAATTTGTACTCCATTATGATGTTGATTCTTTGTTTTCTTCAAAAAAGCTATGCATCTCTTGTTTGTTAACCATGCAGGCCTTTTCTTAAACCTGTTTGTGCCTTTCCTAACTTGTGGTATATATTTTATCTGAGCTTCTAGGATTGTAGTTTTAAATAGCCTCCAAGCTTCCCCAAGGGTTTTGACTGTATTTACCTTTCCTTTCAGTTTCCTCTTCACATGCCTCCTCATCTCAGAGAATTCACCCCTTTTAAAGTTAAACGTGGTTGTGCTGGTCTTTTGGGGCAACTCCCTATTTATACAAATGGTGAAATCAATAACGTTATGGTCACTGCTCCCAAGCAGTGCAATCACTTTTACATCTCTCACCAAGTCTTGGGCATTACTTAGGACTAAATCCAGGATCACCCCACCCCTAGTAGGTTCTGTGACCATCTGCTTCATTGAGAGCATCTAGAAACTCAATCTCTTTCTCTCAACCAGAACACATATTGACCCAATAAATCTGCGGGTAGTTAAAATCACCTATTATGACACAGTGTTTATGTTTAGCCACTATCTTTAATCCTTCCATCATATTATAATCATCCTCTATCTTTTGATTTGGTGGGCGATTACAAACTCCCATAGTTAAATTTCCTTTTGTGCCCTCTATTTCGACCCAAAGCATTTCTAGAAGGGAATCTAATTCTCTGACCTCAGTCTTACTGGACTGTATACCCTCTATACAGCCCAGTAAGACTATAACATCTCCCTGCTGCGTTCTGCACTAGTTGAAGCTTCCAGGTTTGAGACAAGGGCAGCCCCTTGGAGAGGGCATTATAGTAATCCAATCTTGAGGTGACTGTGGTGTGGATCACTGTCGCCAAGTTACTACGTTTGAGGTAGGGGACCAGCTGCCTTATCAGCTGTAGATGATAGAAGGTTGATTCATCACAGTATGCTCTGCCATACTTGGGTACAGCACCTTTAACTACTGGCAGCTTGCTCCTGGAGGGGTGGAGCCTATATCTCCACCTCCTTAAAATATTATTTAAAGCCTCATTTCACCTTCAGCCTTTGGAACAACATCCATGTTGATTCCAGCTGCAGCTATGTAGAAAACCTGTCCAGGTCTGGCAGATCATTCCCAGGAGATGGCCTTTGTGTACCCTTCCCTCCAGGTCTCAGACTGAGAGGGATGGAGGTTTATATCACCCTGATTCTTCCCCTCTCCCCTGACCCTGCTCCTCTGGAACAAGATCCAGTGTGTCTTCTTGGACCTATTTCCTTTTGATTTATGAAGGGCTTGGTTTGTCCAGGGCTAGTCACTTTGGAGGCTCTACCTGCTGAAACACCCATGGAATCTGAGCAATTCTTGTGGAAAGTTGTTGCCACCTCTACATTGTAACTGCAACTCATTTCCTTTTTTTTTTGCACCCCTGGCTCAAGGCTGCATCCCAGCTGCTCATCATGAATTGTGTTATTAAAAGGCCAATCCCTATCAAGCAGTGGAGCAGCAGGCTTTGCTTAAAGATGCCATACGGGTTGCTGCTTTTACTGGTTGACAGGGGTCCCTTACGGTTTCAGTTTCAGTTTATTTCAATTTATATCCCGCCCTTCCCACCAAAGTGGCTCAGGGCGGCTCACAACATATAAGATCTAACATAAATTTTAGATTTAAAATACATCAAGTTACAGCAGTTTAAACAGTAAAATAATAAAACATATAAAACAAGCGATTTATCAGAATACTACACTACAACCTTCTATAGAGTTTCCAATGCCAGTTAGTTATAGGCCAGCCGGAAGAGGTCTTACAGGCCCTGCGGAACTGGCCAGGGTCCCGCAGGGCCCTCACCTCTTCTGGCAGCTGGTTCCACCAGTAAGGAGCCGTTACAGAAAAGGCCCTGTCCCTGGTGGATTTCAGACGGGCCTCCTTTGGCCCAGGGATAACAAGCAGATTTTGGGAGCCCGATCTCAGTACTCTCTGGGGAACATGTGGGGAGACACGGTCCCTAAGGTAGACAGGTTCTAGGCCATATAGGGCTTTAAAGGTAATAACTAGCACCTTGTACTGGACTCGGTATATTATTGGCAGCCAGCACAGACCCCGGAGCCCCGGCCAAACGTGCTCCCATCTTGGGAGCCCTAATAACAGCCGGGCAGTGGCATTCTGCACTAACTGCAACTTCCGGGTTCGGCACAGGGGCAACCCCATGTAGAGGGCATTACAGTAGTCCAACCTCGAGGTGACCTCCAGAGTCACCTCCAGAGTCCAGGAGCCTGGGAGTTGTTCAGGTTCCTGACAAACCTGATTTCTGCCTTGATTCCCAGACACTGGCACTGGCATGGGAGCAGAACTTGGTGGCTTTGGTCCTAAATCCATTTTGGATTCTCTGAGTTGTGCTGTAACAAGCTGTCCTTTCTGTAAGAGTGCAGTATTTATTAGGATTTTTATTCAGAACACTGTATCACCTTTTTGTTTGAACTGAATTAACTTGTGAAGTAAACAAAGCCATTTCCCTTCTGAGATCCAGAATGATCTAGGCGAAGAAGATATTGGATTTATATCCTGCCCTGTACTCTGAATCTCAGAGCCTCAAAGTGGTCACAAACTCCTGTACCCAGCGTCGGCTCTAGGGCGCGTGGTGCCTCAGGCCAGCTCCCTGCCCACTGTCCCACTGCTGCCACCCTCCCTCCACAGCACTGCAACACAGCGCCGTGCTCCGTTGCCCCCACCATCAGAGCACACCGTGCTGCCACTGGGCCCTACCGGCTTCGATGTGGGTGGCGCACCATCTAATCCTTTGTCACTCACAAGGGAGAAGGCTTTCCCCCCCTTCATGGAACCAAAAGTGAGGGGGAGCAAAGCCTTCTTCCCTGTGTGTTTCAAAGGATTAGATGCCATGGTGGCAGCATCAAAGCCAGCAGGGCCGAGCCTCATGCGCTCCTCTGGTTGCACCGGGAGAGGGGGGCAGGCAAAGATCAAGGGAAGGGAGGGGGCAGGTGGCAATGGCAGTGATGGGGAAGCAGGCAGGCAAACTAGGTGGTTGTCGTGGGCACCGGGGGGGGGAGTCCAATTCACGCCCCCCCTCCCGGTGTCCTAGGCAATCGCCTAGTTTGTCTAGTGGGTAAGCTGGCCCTGCCTCTACCTCCCCCCCCCCCCCACAACAGACACCCTGTGAGGTATGTGGGGCTGAGAGAGCTTTTTACAGCACAGTAGGAATCTTCTGGGTGTTGCAGGCATTGGCAATATGAACTCTGCTCTACTGCAGGAGTGAGCTGAGAGAAGAGAGACTTGGGAATTGGTATTGCCCTGATGTCCATTGGGTTAATATATAAAAGAGCTTCTGACAGATGAACTATAAGGAGAAATGTAGATTAAATTGCTCCTCCCCCCAGCTCTCTGTTACATTAATAAGCTTTGGTGATGATAAGCGGTAATCATTAACATATCCATGCTATTCATCATTATAAGCTACTTAATGGGATCTATCTCCCAGAGCCAAGGTGATTACATTAGATGTATTTGCTAATGTGACTTCTGTGATCTGCTCTCCAGTTGCCAAAGAACAGGAAGAGATAGGCTGCCAAAGAATAACACTATAGAGATACAGCCCAAAAGTCAGGTCCTCCAAAGCTGTTCGAGTGCTCATTGGGTTTCTTCCTGAGATAGAAAGAGCCCAGCATCTTGTGAGGCCAAAAAGATGATAGAAGGGTGAAGTGGCAGATTAGTGTCATTAATACCAGCATTTCCATTTCCCTGAAATTGTTGAATACCTTTAATACCTAATAAGCTAGCAAGCTTTGCTGCATTCATTTGAAATGAGGGGTACCCTAAATATAATGCAATCTCCCCCCCCCCCCACTGAAACATTATTCAGAAACAGTCTTTATTCCTAAGCATAACTGTAACTTTTATGTGACTTAAATGCAACCCTTTTTTATACCATGCTTGGGGAAAAAAAAAAAACCCACAGTCTTGCATTTCAGTAAATAAAATCAATTAACTCTGTAGACACAGAGGTATTGAATGTGTGGCTCAAAATTCTGAGCATTATGAGAATGGAATTGTAATCCAGAGTGTATTTTGAGAATTTAGACTATGGTTGACAGGCTGCTCAAGACTATCCTTGTGGTAGTAAAATACAAAAGACGTTTGTGGTAAAATACAAACATAGAGCAAAGGTTCATATATCCAGAATGTTTGTGCTTCCCTGAAATGTTGCACTTCACCAAATATGCTTCTCTTTCCACCACTGTTTTGCGTATTTCACACTCAACTGCAAGATATCAATAGGATTTTTATAAATATTTATTTGAATTTAACTAATTCAGATGTATTAATTTAATCCAATCGTATATATTTTAAATATAAGGTTAAGTCCACAAAAAGCCTAGGTTACTAGGGCCAATTATGCATGCACATTTTATTAAAGATTTTCAGAGTAGTAAACCTTTAATATTGATTTAGGATTCTGTGCCTGCTTTACACACCATTCTTTTTCCTCTAGTGCATTTATTCTGTAGCTACAATTTAAAAAACCCCCCACCCTTTTCTAAACCGGGGTGGAACATCACTTGTGATATGTGGAGGATGGCATCCAAAGTTTTTAAAAATAAATTACACAATTGCCCAAAGCAGAGTTAAACATGCACCTTCCATTTAAATTCTTGTGGATTAGGTTTCACATATGCATTCTAGTGTCAGTTTGTTGAATGAAAGGGAACAGAAAGGAATACAGGCAAAGGGGGGGGGGGAATCCATTTTTGAAGCTGACCAGACTTTTTCTGAAGCTGACAAGCAGCTTGCAAAGCCCCCTTTTTTCATATTGCCAAGCAATAGGGGATACTCTACCATTGTGAAAAATGGGAAAGATTCACATGATCAGGGTTTTTTTTTGTAGCAGGAACTCCTTTGCATATTAGGCCACACACCCCTGAAGTAGCCAATCCTCCTGGAGCTTACAGTAGACCATGTTCTAAGAGCCCCGCAAGCTTCCAGAGGATTGGCTACATCAGAGGTGCATGGCCTAATATGCAAAGCAGTTCCTGCTACAAAAAAAAAAAAGCACTTCACATGATCTCATAACATGGGGGAACATGTTGAGTGTGCAGAATGCATGGCATTGCAAGCTGTGATTGTTGGCAAAGTGTGTATGTGTGTATGACACACATAATTCTGCTTTTCAAGGCAGCTATCTGGATCCAACCAGTCAAATAATCCAAGACGTCTCCCTACTTTGCTATCTTTACAAGTTGACCAACACACCAAAATGCAAAGCTGGAGTATCCCTATAAGCAGAATTGGGTCAGCCTTCTTTGGCAACTGGCCTTCCATTTGTATCTTATAGTAACTCCAGGTACCTATCTTTATAAAAAAACTTGTTTCCCCTAAATTGTCTTAGTCCAAGATCCTTGACATAAGATTCTTGAGCCAAGATTATTGGACTAAACCCTGACATCATTCACAGCCTGGAAACTGCAGTTGTTAAGTCCTGTATTAAGAAGAATATCCAAGAAAGGTATTACTTGAGCACATAGGCTTGTGCCTTCAGGATTTGCTCCTCTGGGTTTTTTTTTATTCCTCCGCCAAAATTGCTGCCTTCCTATGCATTTTATCTAACTATCTCAAATTACTTTAGAGCTTCCTTATTAACTTAATTGAATGTGCAGCTCAGTCCTATTATGAAGGGAAGCTTAAGAAAGATTCTTTACTTAGACTGCCTTTGTGATCTCAGAGGAAAAATCGGTACTTTAATACATATATATTTTTTAATGTCCTCTTTATATTAGGCTTAGAAATAGGTTTTAAACACAGCACATAGATAATTTTTCATCTTTGTCTCACCACAAGCTAGTTTACTCCTTTGATCTGACAGATTTCCAAACATTATCCTTGTTGTTGTGAAATTTACCATTGTTTTAGTGTTGTATCCAGATGACATTACTTAACAGATGGGAGGGTGTTTTTTTTTTTACTGTTCAAGGCTTTTAGTGAAGGAGCTTTAATCAACTTAAAGGAAAGGAAGATATTCCAGTTAATCATTTCAGAAACCCAACTTTGAAAATTGCCTTTTTTAATGTCAGGTTGGTGTGATTATATTCCTATTATAGACATCTCATTGGCTTTTGATACAATTGATGGTGATATCCTTCTGAAATATTTAGCCAGGGTTGAACTGGGAGGTTCCAGTTAGCAATGGCACTTCAAGAATTGAACAGTTCAGAAGGTGATACCAAGTGCAATGTTTAGCTATTTTGCCTTAGAATGACCATCTGGCAGGCTGAATGTCACAAAGGTTATTAAAGTTGAGCTGAAAGGGTACAGTTATTCTTTTCACTTTGCTTTTTGATAGGGTGAATGGTGCCCTTTTAAAATGATTGCCTATGGTGGCAGATGGAGCTGGGTGAGATTTAAAAGCAGGCCCATAGTCAGGATTTTTCATTTGGTGAGGCCCAAAACCAGGATTTTCATTTAGTGGGGCACATTTTTGTGGGTGTCCTAATTATTCTGCTTAAGTGTGTAATTTACAGAGCAACCTTGAGTTACACCAATGTTCTAGTGCCCAGCCGACTCATAATTCAGGCTCTGCTAGTCTACTCCCTGTGGGCCAAGTCACGCTGGAATGGAAGGGGGAGAAAGTGAAGCAGACTGCTTGCATATGGTGATTCCTCTGGAGCATGGACTCCTGGCATGCTGCCAAGGTGGGGGGCGACAGGAGGGGAGGGTCACCACAGACCCATGGGATTGGCCAGTCCTGGGGCAGGTGCTGTCGCATGTGACAGTCAGGAGCAGAGAGAGTGGTGACTTTAGAGACCTCTCCCACCCCGCTTTCAGACAGAGACCCAGGCCAATGACACGCTTGTACATTCCATGGGGAAGCTCTCAGCACATACTTTGAGCCAGTCCTTTGCAATGGCTCCCCTGACACAGAATTGGGGAACCTCCATGACTCTTTGCAACTCCCTGCTGTGTGTGCAGATGCCTCCTCTGGTGCCATGGGAGTCCTCAGCCATGAACCCATTCCAGTAGCGACCTTCCTGCTCCAGGTTGCATCAGTCCCCTTGTCTCCATTCCATGAGCACAACAACCTCATGAGGTCAGCCAGGCTGATGGGAAGCATCTGGCCCAAGGCTACCCCTTCTGCTCCCTGCACCACAATTCCCCACATGGGGCCACCCCTGTCTCCCTTGCCATGGTCAGCTGGAGAAGCACAATGACTCCATGCAGCGTACAGACACAAACTTTATGGAAGCAAGAGCCATTGGAAGGTCCGCTGCCCACCCCTCCAAACACACATGCGCTGCCCCAGAGAGGGGGCAGGAGCTGGGGCCAAGAATGGCCATATAATCCTGGGGCCCTGTCAACCCCCATCCAGTCACAGTTGAGTGCAATGCCCAGGTTGGTAGCCCTGGCACTGTCCACACAGGCCCCACTCACCCAGCCCCCTGGGGGTGGGGTAGCTTGCTGCTAGGCAGAGCAGCTAGTGATTGGTTGATGTGAGTGATTGGTTGATGTTGGTGAGCAGCAGCTCAACCCTCACTCACCATGATTAGCAGTCTGGAAAGATGTGTGGTTGCCATCAAAATTGTTCCCTCCATCCACTGTTGGGCTGTGACTGTTGCCTCCCACCACTCTTGCTGATCGGGACTCCCACCTGCCCCTCTCCACCAAGACATGGAGGCTCACTAGGGTTAAAGGGGGTGGGAGACTGTCATCTTTGGCTGCCATAGGCACTGCCCCACATCCCTGTTCTCCAGAACATGTGGGGGATGTGGGGAGGACCAGGGTGCAAAGAATGAGTGAAGCCATCATAGCCAAGTGTTTCCTCAGGGAAAATCTGAGAAGCTTCCACCTCATTTCCTGTGTCGCTGAGTAGCTACTTATGGAAGTGGATAGGGATCAGCGGGTGCCTGCGACTGTGTACCCCTGAGTCCACATCCCCTGCCCCATGCCCACTCACACACTCCGGGGGCTCATCATCCATGGTCAGACAGAGGCCAGCAACAGCAGTGTCCATCCCCTCATCGTTCAATGTGTCCTCTGGTCAGTTTTGTGGCTAGGAGCTCAGATCGGCCAGTTGTGCTGGTCAAGGTCCCCCACAACAACTCACCAGCCAGTCACCATGTGTGCTTCCCATCTCCAAGCCCCCCATGGAGCAACTGACACTCTGGGAGGAGTTCTGAGAGTCACCTGCAGAAGGCCATCACTGCCAGTGTCTTCCATGAACCTGCAGGGTCTGGGGCAGCCAGGAAGACACCAGGGGGAGCATCTCCACTCCATGGCCGGCCACAACCATGGGGTGGATGAGAGGTCGCATGATGACCTCTGCTCTGCTTAGGCCCTGTGACAACACCTGCTCATAGGTCACCCCCTCGGCCATGAGCCGCCAAACTAATTTCTTGGCAGGGCCAAATTAGTCATTCCAGCACTTCATGGTGGATTGCTCTGTGCTGGTCACATGGCCCACAGCCAATATACCTGCCACCATATGTCAGAAACTTCAGTGATGGGAGGATACGCCACCTGCTCTCATGGCGGTGAGTGCAACCCCTTCATTCTTGGCCACCAAACCGAACAACAGTGCCTTCTCTCTGCCTCCATCCAGTTTGGCTGCCATTGGCCATCTGAGTTGGCCAGGGTACCTGCCACCATTCCTCCAACAGGCAGTGGAGTGCGGGGGATGCCCAGCTATGGCTGGAAAAGAGTTTTTGCCCAAGGCCAGCCCTGCTCTGCTTTCCCATGGGATGGAGTCTTCCAGACAAGATAGCCTCCAGGGTGCCAGCTGCAGAACACGCAGGAATGAAGGAAGGTGACCCCCCCTGGGCCCCTGTGAGCTTAGTTGGGATCTGAGGTCCCCATGCTCTAAAGATGACCCATGCCCATCCACAGGGCCAACATGGGAGTGCAGCATGTGGTGCCCCCTCCTCCCACCTCCACGGCCACTGTGAGTGTGCCACATCCATCTCCCAGCACTGCACATCTGGGTTGCTTGGTGGCGGAGGCAATGCTGTAGGGCTCGGAGGTAGAAGAAGAAGATATTGGATTTATATCCCCCCCTCCACTCCGAAGAGTCTCAGAGCGGCTCACAATCTCCTTTACCTTCCCCTCCCCCACAACAGACACCCTGTGAGGTGGGTGGGGCTGGAGAGGGCTCTCCCAGCAGCTGCCCTTTCAAGGACAACCTCTGCCAGAGCTATGGCCGACCCAAGGCCATGCTAGCAGGTGCAAGTGGAGGAGTGGGGAATCAAACCCAGTTCTCCCTGATAAGAGTCCACCCTTTCAAGGACAACCTCTGCCAGAGCTATGGCTGACCCAAGGCCATTCCAGCAGGTGCAAGTGGAGGAGTGGGGAATCAAACCCGGTTCTCCCAGATAAGAGTCCATGCACTTCACCATGCATCTGGAGGCCAGCACGTGTCTCGACTGCTTCCATCTAGACTGCAAAGCCATCCAAGCCCTATATGAGGAGCTGCGCCCAACTCAGTGCAGCCAGGTGGTGGCCCACGCGCGATCCCTGCTTTGCAGAAGGTCCTCATCTCCCTGAGGTTCTTGGCTATCGGAGTCATGGCCAAGGTCCTTGAGGTGTCACTGTCAGAACTGGTAACTTTCCTATATGCTGTTAGCCTATGTGACTCCATATTGTAATCAAACACTAACCCATGCAACCTTGTTCCAGCAACTAACTAACATCTCTGTGCATTTCAAACAAACTGTGATCACTGGAGGGTGACAGATAGCCTCTGGTCAACATCTGCAGATGGCTCTTTGAAGCCGAGCCGGTCAGTCTTTCTCAGCAGGATTCCATCCTCCCTTACTGATAACAAACCCTGGGAAACAGACCGTCGTCTCTAACCGTGTGAAAGATTGTTTTAATGTTGCCACCAAAACCGCATAAAGTGTATCCAATGCTAACTTTCGGCATCAGTGTTATCCTGTACCTTCAGCTCTGTAGTTCTCAATAAACGCCTATACTTTGTAACAAGTCTTGGGCCTTGTTTGGAGTTCTTCCAGTTCTGACAGTCACAGTCATCAGTTAGCGGCTGTCTCCACTCATTCCTTGTCGCCATGCTAATGAGGCTCCATGAGCATGTCTGCTTTCCAACGCATGAGCTGGCTTTGCTGTGATTGCTGGGTTCCCAAATGTCGTGGGGGCTGTTGACTGCGCTCACATTGCCCTGGTAGCCCCCCAGGAGGAGCCTCAAGTCTACTGCAACAGGCATCACTTCTATAGCATCAGTGTTCAGGCGGCTTGCAACCACCAGGAACTCTTCACAGATCTAGCGGCAAAGTTTCTTGGGAGTGTGCATGGTGTCCAGATATTTGCCGCCTTGGGCCTCAATCGCCTCCAGAATTGAAGCTGAAAATGAAAGAGCCAGGATTGAAGCAGAGAAAGAAAAGGCTGAGAGGACAGAGAAATTAGAGAGGGAAAAGGCAGAAAGAGAACATCAGTTTCACATGGCCAAAATGCGGGCAGAACACGAGGAAAGGGAGAGAGAAAGAGAAAGTGGAGAAAGAGGGAAAGGCAGAGAGAACAAGAAAAAGAGTTATATGAACTTAAAATTAAAGAAATCCAAGTGAGGGCAGAATCCCCCAGTCCTCACAGAGATAGACCTCCTGTTGAATAAAATAAATCCCCCAAGTATAACAAAAGGGATGATGTGGCGGCATTCCCCTTCAGTTTTGAGAGGACCTGCCATGATCTGCGCATCGCTGATGGGGACAGGATGCTATATCTGCACCCTCAGATCTGTGGTGGCCTGAGTGAGATATACTCAGAGATGAGGGACGATGTGACGTCAAATTATGACCTGTTCAAGGAAAGGGTCAGGGTCAGATTTGGTTTCATGGCAGAGCAAAGCAGAAAAACCTTCCGTGAAATCAAAAGGGAGTCTGGGGAGACATATTCTCAGATGGGGTGCTGGCTGGACAGAGCCCTCAATAGGTGGACAGAAGGCAGCAACGTCACCACCTTTGAGGAGTTAAGGCACTTGGTAGGGCTGGAGCAGTTTTACAGCCTAATCCCTCCATAGTTCAAATGGGTTCTCAGGGACAAGAAGTTAAAAACAGTGGAGGAGGCAGCCACCATCCTCGATGAGATAGAGGGGGACTTGGGAATGTCTATGTGGATGGCACCAGCCAAGAAACCCAGCGAGTGGGCTCCCTTGTGGAGGAATACTTTTTTCCCTTATATCTCTACAAGGGAGGGGGCTAGAACTTTTTAAACACGAAAGCTTTTTAAACACGAATTCAGAGTACTTGCTAAACATATCATTACAACGGAATTTCAATATCACGATATTTTAATGTCTTTTAAAAACAAATACAGCCATGTCAATAATAGGGAGTGCTGCAACATCACTGACGATCCCAGCAATGATAACAGCACTGTCCCTTGAAAAGCCTGTTTATTTAAGGCATGTGTGGAATAAGCTCTATGCATTCTGGGACCAACATATTTGCAGGACCACCTGTCCTGGCATCCACACCCGAGCATTACACTCATTACACTCATCTAATAACAACACACTGGAGATCCTGGGACCAAGGAGTATTTATCTGGTTTTGATCAGAAACAGAGCCTTTTCAGTAGTGGCTCCAACTTGATGGAATGCACTCCCAACAGAGATCCAGGTCCTGTGGGATTTGGTACAATCTTGCAAAGCCTGTAAGACATAAAGCTTATGGATCAGGTTGAGGAACTCCCATTTATGCAGTTCTGCTACCTTTCCATCTCCGTCTGTCTCCCTGGGGCAACCATATAGTAAATGTATGGGCCACCATGGAAATTGTGTTGTTGGAATTGTTTAATTGAAATGTCTTAATCTGATGTGTGTTTTATTTATTATATCTTGGAACCTATTCTGAACCCCACATTAGTGGGAGAGGGCAGGATACAAATCAAAGCAAACAAACAAACAAATAAAACAATAACAAACAATAATTTAAATCCACAACTGTGAAAACTCAGAGGGAGGGCAGACATGCCGAAGAACCATTCCTACACCGATTCCAATGCCTGTGAATTGACTGCCAAGAAAATAAGGAGTAAATCAAATGCTCAGAAAAGTCTAGGACGAAACGGAAAACTTAGAAAGGGTATTCTTTTCCCACTAGAATGGGTAGCACTATCACAAAGACTATGCTATTTCCGGTGAAATGAAATTAAGCATATATACAGTTAAACTGTAGAATGTGTATTTTTGAAAATGAGGGGGAAGTGAAACAGCTTTGTTTGTTACTAAATCACATAGTGGGGTGTTTTAAAATAAGTATTATAATCCTCATCAGTATTGTTATCAAGGCAACAGATGGTACAATACCAACAAAACATGAGGAAATAAAGCACCCTCCCTAATCACTTCAGACTCTGTTTTTAGTAGTTATTTTTTACCGACTGGCAGAAATTAGCAGCGCAACATTGTATGGATAGATATTATTTCGCTCCTGTCATTGCATGCCTGTGTAAACAGTTATTACAGGTAGATTAATTTTAGTTAACTGCGTGTCATTATAGAGAAATTCAGAGAACAACAGCGTTAAAATATATTTGAATTATGGGAACTACCCATCCAAGGAATGGGCATATTCAGTGTTGATTGAAACAAAAAGAGACAAACAAATGTTATAAATCACAGAATGAGTTACATCGATGAATGCATTTTATTTGCACAACCCCGGCTTTTGGAAGGCATTTATTGCCAGTGAGACTTAAGATGGAAATACCAGTTTAGCAGGAAACTGTACTTGATGTTATTGGCCAAGGCAAAAACAAAGATGGGATTTCAGTTCAGTGTCATAGCCCTAATGATACCTTCCAGACCCAAAGTGTCTTATAGAAGTGTGTGTGGTGGAAGAAGAAGAAGATATTGGATTTATATCCCGCCCTCCACTCTGAAGAGTCTCAGAGCGGCTCACCATCTCCTTTACCTTCCTCCCCCACAACAGACACCCTGTGAGGTAGATGAAGATATTAGATTTATATCCTGCCCTCCACTCCAGAGAGTCTCAGAGTGGCTCACAACCTCCTTTCCCTTCCTCCCCCACAACAGACACCCTGTGAGCTAGATGAAGATATTGGATTTATATCCCGCCCTTCACTCCGAAGAGTCTCAGAGCGGCTCACAACCTCCTTTCCCTTCCTCCCCCACAACAGACACCCTGTGAGGTAGATGAAGATATTGGATTTATATCCCGCCCTCCACTCCGAAGAGTCTCAGAGCGGCTCACAACCTCCTTTCCCTTCCTCCCCCACAACAGTCACCCTGTGAGGTAGATGAAGATATTGGATTTATATCCCGCCCTCCACTCCAGAGAGTCTCAGAGCGGCTCACAATCTCCTTTCCCTTCCTCCCCCACAACAGACACCCTGTGAGGTAGATGAAGATATTGGATTTATATCCCGCCCTCCACTCCGAAGAGTCTCAGAGCGGCTCACAATCTCCTTCACCTTCCTCCCCCACAATAGACACCCTGTGAGGTGGGTGGGGCTGGAGAGGGCTCTCACAGCAGCTGCCCTTTCAAGGACAACTTCTGCCAGCTATGGCTGACCCAAGGCCATTCCAGCAGGTGCAAGTGGAGGAGTGGGGAATCAAACCCGGTTCTCCCAGATAAGAGTCCGCACACTTAACCACTACACCAAACTGGCTCTGGTGGGTTAAGGATGTAGGGTTGCCAAGTCCAATTCAAAAAATATGTGGGGACTTTGGGGGTGGAGCCAGGAGACATTGGGGGCGGAGTCAGGAGCAAGGGTGTGACAAGCATGATTGAACTCCAAAGGGAGTTCCGGCCATCACATTTAAAGGGACAGCACACCTTTTAAAATGCCTTCCTTCCATAGAAAATAATGAAGGATAGGGGCACCTTCTTTTGGGGCTCATAGAATTGGACCCCCTGGTCCAAACCTTTTGAAACTGGGGAGGTACTTTGGGGAGAGGCACTAGATGCTATACTGAAAATTTGGCGCCTCTACCTCAAAAAACAGCCCCCCCCCCAGAGCCCCTGATACTCGTGGATCAATTCCCCATCATTCCCTATGGGAATCCTTCCTGGAGGTGCATAAAGGCTGTGGGGGCAGGGCTTCCCCCCGCCGGCCAGCTGGCTAGGGGAGGGGGGAAGCTTAAAAAATTGGGGGACCCCTCACTGGGACCTGGGGATTGGGAAGTCTATAATGATGTGTGAGTGTGTGTGTGGTGGCAACCCTCAAGGACTTGTGGGAGGCATCTCATTTTCCTCTCTCCTGCTATTTCGTCTTTTTGGTTCCTGAAAGGCCCTATAGCCTCTCTTATTTCCCACCATCCTTCTCTAGTTCTAGGATTGCTTACATCTGGGTGGGACCTAGAGATCTCCTGGAATCACAACAGGGCTCCTAACTAAAGAGATTGAATCCCCCTTAGCCTCAGGTTAGGAATTTTTTGGACATTTTGGAGGTGCGGCTTTGAGAGGAGGAGGCTTGGAGAGGGAAGGGACTTGGGCAGAGTAGAATGCCAGGTCTTACCAGAGGGTTTTTAAAACCAAAATTCTAGAGCTTTGATGTGCAATGTGCCCAGTGCAATGATGTCACTTCTGGGCAATGTCATCATGCCATGCATGCTTCATGCACATGCAATAGGCTTCCCAACCCTCCCACCCTGGCGGGGGACCCCAGGATTTCCAGCCTCTTCCCACGCTCCCCCAAAAAACGGAAGCGGGGGGGGGGGGAACGCCGCCAAGGAGCATGGCGAGCCGCCCCATCCTGGGGCGGGTGACGCTGCCACACCGCTGCCGCCCCCTCCCCACCCACCGCAGCTGCTCCTCCGAGATGGGCCCAGGCTGAGCCCATCTCGGAGGAGCAGCCACAGCGAGCAGAGAAGAGGCGGCAGCTGCGCAGCGGTGTTGCCCGCTCCGAGACGGGGCGGCTCGCCACGCTCCTCGGCGCTGTTTTCCTCTCTCCCCCCTAGCTCCACCCCAGTGTCTCCTGGCTCCACCCCCAAAGTCCCCAGATATTTCTGGAGTTGGACTTGGCAACCCTAACATGCAAAAAGTTCCCTGGATGAACCTGGGAGCCCCCTGCTGGAAGCCCAGCGCCTCTACCTGCTGGAATGAGCTCCTGCTAGAGATCCAGGCCCTGTGGAACTTATCAAAGTTTCGCAGGGCCAGCAAGGTGGAGCTCTTCCACCAGGCTTTTAACTGATCTGGTGGGCATCCTCTTGTTACCAGCTAGCCTCCTGAATATTTTTACCACTACTGTGACTATGCTATGCTGCCAGATATTGGCCTATATGCTAGGGTTGCCAATCCCCAGGTGGGGGCAGGGGATCCCCCGGTTTGGAGGCCCTCCTCCCACTTCAGGGTCGTCAGAAAGCGGGGGGAGGGGAGGGAAATGTCTGCTGGGAACTCTATTATTCCCTATGGAGATTTATTCCCATAGAAAATCGTGGGGAATTGATCCGCGGGTATCTGGGGCTCTGGGGAGGGGCTGTTTTTTGGGGTAGAGGCACCAAATTTTCAGTATAGCATCTAGTGCCTCTCCCCAAAATACCCCCCCAGTTACAAATTGCACCATTGCACTCAGCGGTCATTTTGTAGAAAAATAGGTGGTGGAGCTCATCCAGGGATTGTTATGCAGCTGCACATACTATTCAATGGATAAGGAGGTGGAACTCTCAGAAGGAGGAGGTGGAACTCTCAGAAAGGTTCAGGAGCTGTGCTCCTGTGAGCTCCCACTGAATCTGAGGCATGATTGCACTCATTTCACATGCCAGCAAGGTCATATTAAAGATCCTACAAGCTAGGCTTCAGCAGTATGTAGATCGGGAACTACCAGAAGTTCAAGCTGGGTTTCGAAGAGGTAGAGGAATTAGAGATCAAATTGCTAACATTTGTTGGATTATGGAGAAAGCATGGGAATATCAGAAAAATGTCTATTTCTGCTTCACTGACTAAGCTAAAGCCTTTGATTGTGTGGATCACAACAAACTGTGGCAAGTCCTTAAAGAGATGGGAGTATCAGATCACCTCACATGTCTCCTGAGAAACCTATATAAGTGTCAAGAAGCAACTGTCAGAACGGATATGGAAAAACTGATTGGTTTAGAATAGGAAAAAGGGTTCGACAAGGATGTATATTGCCACCCTGCTTATTTAATTTATATGCAGAGTACATCATGCAGAATGCTGGCCTGGATGAAGCAGAAGCCAGAATTAAGATTACCGGGAAAAACATCAACATCCTCAGATATGCAGATGATACCACTCTAATGGCAGAAAGTGAGGAGGACCTAAAGAACCTCTTGTTGAGGGTGAAAGAGGGGTGCACAAAAGTGGGCTTGAAACTCAACATCAAAAAAACTAAGATCATGGCATCCGGCCCCATCACACCTTGGCAAATAGAAGGGGAAGACATGGAAGTAGTGACAGACTTCACATTTCTGGGACCCAAGATCACTGCAGATGGTGACTGTAGCCATGAAATTAAAATACGTTTTCTCCTTGGGAGGACAGCTGTGGCGAACCTGGGCAGTATAATAAAAAGTAGAGACATCACCCTGCCAACAAAAGTCCGTATAGTCAAAGTGATGGTATTCCCAGAAGTAATGTATGGCTGTGAGAGTTGGACCATAAGGAAGGCCGAGTGCTGAAGAATAGATGCTTTTGAGCTGTGGTTCTGGAGAAGAAACTTGAGAGTCCCTTGGACTGCAAGAAGATCAAATCAGTCAGTCCTAAGGGAAATCAACCCAGACTGTTCCCTGGAAGGTCAAATGATGAAGCTGACGCTTGAATACTTTGGCCACCAAATGAGAAGGGAGCACTCCCTGGTGAAGACCCTGATGCTGGGAAAGACAGAAGGCAAAAGAAGAAGGGGACAGCAAAAGATGAGATGGCTGGACAGCGTTACTGATGTAACTAACATGAATTTGAGCAGACTTCGGAGGATGGTGAAAGACAGGAGGGCCTGGCGTAACTTTGTTCATGGGGTCGCAAAGAGTTGGACTCCACTGTGCAACTGAACAGCAACAAAAGCATTTTTAATCTTTTGCATTTAAAAATTGCAGAAAACAAATCAGTATTATTTGGGAGAATGGTTCTAACCTGGACCTTCACAAGCTGCACTAGTAGAAAAGAGCAAGAGCACCTCAAAGACCAACAAAATTTGTGGCAGGGTACAAACTTTCATGAATCACTGTTCACTTCTTCAGATACAAGCTGCACTAGTTTTTCTTCTACGGTGGAATTATTATTATATAAGAGAATATTTTTAAAAGGTGTAATCTATCGCCTGGAGTCTGAATTGGTACAGTCATTTTTATTATCAGGACCACTTTGATTACCACCTCATTCTGCTGGTTGGGTAGACCAGGCCTTAGCATTCCCTGAGGGGATGGATGGAAATAAGCATCTGTAGCTGCCATTGATGCTACCACCACATGTTCTTGTTGCCGCAACTTCTCTTTGTCAGCAGGCTCATTCTCAGAGGAACTGTGGGGCAATCTCAAAGGTATCGGTCCCTGTGAAGATGTCGTTTTACTGAGACGTATAATTAATCTGCACTTAACTATGGTACCTTATTTTTTTTGTCCCAGCCTACTGCTGTTGCCCAGCTACTGAAACAACAGTCTGTTATACACTATTGCCAGTAATCTCCTGTCTCCTACCTCTTTGAGGTTCTGTTTTCACTAGTGTTCAGTGGGCATTGTAGAATAAGCCCTCATAGTGATGTTGAAATGCATCCTTCCCAGTGCTTCTGACGCTCCATTAGCAAACCATTTCCCAAACTGGAAGGTGTCAAGCACCTTCTCAGTCCGTTGCATCACCTCTGGGTTAAATGAGAAAATTAAGTTTTGTTCTATTGCAAATATAATTATCTCCAGTGTAACATAGATCTTGGTAACTCATATTCTGTTTTAATGAATGGCATTCCTTTCTACTTTTTCCTACAATTAAAATGACAAATTGGTGAACTTTCTTTTAAAAGATCAATGATGTTAAGATTAAACCCCATTGAGAGCAGCAATTAAGCAGTATGAAAAAATGAAGAATCATCTTTACACACAGAACTTGTACATTTCTTTCACACATACACAATTTAAAAAAAATTATCCTTTGAAAGTGATTATGGATAGAAAATGGCAGTTATGATTGAAACGCACCTTCCTCCATCATGAGTCACTAACTGCTTTTTAATAGTAACATTTTTTGAATTTCACACCATAAGATCCAATAAACATTTTATTGCCTTAGAAACAGCCAATAATATAATAGTCATTTTAGCTATTTATCTGTCATACAGTGAATGCCATTTTGAAACTGGTGAAAAATAGCTTATCAGTTTTAGAAAATAAATAATATTGGGCATTTGAAGGAAAACACTGAAAGGTTGTGAAAACTTAAAACAGTAACTTCATCTAGTTGATCCTAGGAAAGAAGCCCAGCTAATAGCCACCCATTCTTATAAACAGGGAATTCTTTATTGGATGGAATTTGGATTAAACAAGTTTTAAAACAGTGTCTTGAACAATTAGGCAGGAGAAGGGGGTGGTGGTCATTCTATATTTGCAAGAGACATAGAACTTGTGTAGGTATTCTGGAGGGCTTACAAATAATATTTATGGACATTATACTTTTTAACTACTTGGATTTTTTTTGGTCAATAAAATGTAATTGTAAATTGATTTGACCTCTTTATCCCCCAAACCATTTAATTATAAAATTATTAAAAGTGTAAGCCATTTGGGGATTGAAAATTTTGTTTGTGAGGTCAAGGAATAAATAAGGATATTGATCTAATTATAAACAAATATTTGATAAATATGGATATAACTATTGTGAGTTAAGGATGCTTCTCCTATAAGGTTACAATTTGTCCACTTAGAGCAGGCAAACCCTTAGTAGCATTCCCCATCCTCCACCAATGCTTGATGGAGTGGTGAGGAAAAATGGGGTGAATGGTGTCACATGATGCTGTGATGACATTTCTAACTGGAACCCAGAAGTTGTCAAGTCGGCAGATTCAATAACGAGTCGTTGTTGATACAAAGAAACTGCTTTATTGATACTGATACTTGAGGTCTAAGCCAAGCATTGAAAGACTAAAGAACATATTGTAGGTACACTGCATATAAGGGACACTTCAAAGGAATTCCAAAGGGGGGATTATGCAGGGAACATTCACACATTGATGTTACCAATTCGTTCTCAGGCTGCATGGCCTTGATCGTTGTGGGCTCCTCACTCCCTTCTGGGAGCCAGGCCTGAGAAGGCACAGATAAGACTTTCACATATTTCCATTTCAAAGCACAGCTATCCTCTACAGGAAAGGAGGGGGTAGGGAAAGTATAAGCTAGCAGCATTTGGTTACACTTTGGTTCTACCCAGAATGCTCTTTGACTGAGCCAGAGTTGCAGACAGACTTGACAGAAGTGACATTGGTGCAATGCAGTGATGCTGTAGGAACCCAATCTGCATGGTTTTAACCAGCCAGAAGTGATATTCTAACGTTGTACATGCAATTTTGAAAGCTATATACACCCCATACTCCCACTGCAATTTAAAGCTGGCAACCATATTACCACTGCAGCATAGACATAAAACACATTCAAAATGAATACGGAAGTGTGAATTCTTTGTGAATCCACATTAGATTCCCAGAAATAAGTGAAATGCGAAGTGAGATATGAGATGCAGCAAAAATATTTAACAAGAATGGAACAAGTGACATACGACTAATTTTAGTGAGATCTAAAGGACTAAGGTATTTGGAGGGATAGAATCGTTTACAACAACCTGTTTTCAAACTCCATCTGCTCTGCCCCCACCCACCCCTTCGCCTGATGTCTTTGGTGAGACAAGTTGCAGGTTTTGCAAAATGCTACCAAACTCTTGCAGCTTGATAATTACCATTAATTTCAAAGGGACTCAAACAGAAGGATTCAAAATAAACGAAAATAAATCAGCAAGGGTGCTTCCTGCAATGTAGCTATTTGCCCTATGCTCTAGATTAAGGATAGGTTGTATACCTAAAGATGCCTTAGGGCTTAAAATAGTACTATGTTTTTGGAAGGTACGTATTTTATGATGCAATAATTAAGGGGATTTAGATATAGATTGAAGATAAATAAATAAGGAAAAGTAAAAGCAGTCTGGAACCAACCATATCTGCAGGACCTTCTCTCCCAATAAATCCTTCAAAAAACTTTGTACCCTACTGATCAACTTCTCCTTGTGATCCCTGGCCCAAAAGACATCCACCTAGCCTCAACAAGAGCCAGAGCCTTTTCAGCTCTGGTGCCAGCTTGGTGGAACACTCTCTAAAGTGAGATATGGGCCTTCTGGGACCTAATTCAGTTCTTCATGGCCTCTAAAATGATGTTCCACCAGGCCTATGGTTGAGGTTGTGATAGTCCATCTGAAATGGCCTTCCTCACCCTGTTCCACTTTACTTATTTTGTTTGCTTTCCTAGTCCACCCCCTACTCTAGTATTGTACTATCTACAGCAGGGATGTCGAACTCATGAGGGTCAGATCTGACATAAATGAGACCTTGTTGGGTTGGACCATGTCGGGTTGGGCCAAGCCATTTCAGGCTGGGCCATGTGTATACCTATTTAAGATTAGGTAGCAGAGATATAAATTTTATAAGGAACACAAACACAAATATATATATTTTTAAAACCTTAAAACATGCTTAAAATGTTAGCATTCGTTGGTCTTAAAGGTGCTTTCTTTGTATTTCTCCCATGGAATCTAGGAACTGGGCAAAGGAAACTCTGGCTCTTTCCTTCCTTCCCCAGGGAACTGGGGGGGGGGGGGGGAGGAGCCTCAGCCAACAGAGGAAGGGATGCTTGGCTCTGCTGTGCAATTGAGAGAGCCTGGCAAAGCAAGCTATTCCTCCCCCCTTCCTCCTCAAGGGAGGAGCCTTAGCCAATGGAGAAAATAGAGGTTTTCCTCTGTAGCTCCTGTGCAATTGAGCAATCCTTGCAAAGCAAACTGTTATGCAGAAGGAAGCAAGAGAGAGGGAGAAGAAAGCAGATGACAGCCAGTTGCTCGGGGGCCTGATAGGGTTTGCTCTGTAGCTTCTGTGTGATGGAGCAAGCCTGGCAAAGCAAGTTGTGATGCAGAAGGAAGCAAGAGAGAGGGAGAAGAAAGCAGATGACAGCCAGTTGCTCGGGGGCCTGATTCAGCCCCGAACTACATGTTTGACACCCCTGATCTACAGACACACATAACGAGTTTTTTGGGACTAGTTTTTAAATGTGCTACAGACTGTGGGCTGTGATTTGGAGATCTTTACATTATTTTTGGTATTCATGAATTTGGGATTATGTCACTTCTGGTTTTACATGCATCACACTTAACTGTCATTTCTATTTAGATATTATGCCACAGATTAGTCACAAGACAGATCACATGACCTATGTCAAAGCAAATTAAATGAGCTTAAAGAGCTTAGCATAAAATAAACAACACTGAGGCTGTCAAAATGAATTAAAGAAACTCAGTGACTCTAATGCAAAGTCTTGAAAGTTGACTATTTTGAAGCTGATTAAATAAAGTTGCACTTTTCAAAGGGGGCATAACTGAAACAAATATTTATCCAAATGAACCTGTTGCATGAATATGAGAGGCCCTCTGTGGCACCGCCTGTTGGTGCCCCCACCTGCTGGGTCCTCTGCCGTGGCATGAAAGGGGTGTAGGGAGAGACGCTTGTGGCCTCAGAATGGAGGGGGGCCACGTTACGTCCTTCAGCCACCGCCTCCAAAGAGTAAGGACCTCTAGAGTACGCTCTCTCTCTGTATCTGCCTCCTTCTCAGCTTCCTTCTTCCCCAGCTGTCAGCGTCGACTCCCTTCTTATCCCTTCAAACTGCTGTCCCCACCTCCTCTCTTTCCCCCCATTCCTTCACCCAGCTGTCAATCTCTCTCTCCCCATTGGTGCTGCCCTCCCTTGTCCTGTCTGGGTTTCACTCCCTTTAATAAGACATCTTTCTGAACCACTTCATTACAATACAGTCCCACCGTCAGGATCTTTTGTATTCCATATTGAGCCAAATTTTAGAGACTCCAGATAATTTTAAGGTTCTTTTCCTGCCTGAGAATTCTGATTTGGAATTAACTGAAATAGTAGCAAAGTTTCTTTATAGAGGTATGGTTACTCATCCTGATAAGTAGTATTATGTATCAGGTTTTACCATGTTGCTACCTTGTTTATATCTTGTAATCCTAATTTTATTGTCTGCACTCTGTACTGTCCTAATCTGTAACTTGCCCGACCCTCTACTTTATATGTTTATATATGCCAATAAAGTCTTGTCTTGTGGCTAGCAATACAGTCCTACTACCTGTGTAAAAAAGCCCTCCTGAATAATTCAGTTTTCCATAGTTTGTGAAAAGCCGGGATAGAGGAAACCTTCCTGACCCCATCTGACAGGCCATTCCTTAAGGTAAGGGCCACACCAGTACTAATTAGTATTTTCCATATATATTTGGGTCTCTGGATGGTACTGAGGATTTTTTGGGATTCCAAGAAATAGGTTCCTAAAGATCCTGGAAATGTTTAGGAATAACTGGAAATATTGGGAGCCAGAGCTTTAAGACTTCCAGGACTGCTTTTTTCCCCCATTATTTATCTGGTGTGTCTGTGTCTCTCTGGGGCTTGGTATAGGTTTGTCATGTTGGGTTTACTTTGATTCTGTCCTTTTAAATTGGTGTTCTTGATCTTACAACATTGTATTCTTTGCATGAATTGTTTCTTGTCCACTTTGCTTTTTTTTACAGTGGATTCTTGGGTTTGAATTGCCTTCAATTCTTGAATTGTATATTGCTCAGAGACTCTGATTTTATATTTATTTGGCTTGGTTGATTCTCTGCATTGATATTGGGTTGGATTCTCAAGTTGTACATTTGTTGTGTTAGGTTTGCCGCATTGTCCTGCAGTTCTGCCAGGATTCCCTGGTTTTGCATTGATTCTTTGGACTTCTTGGTTCTGTCTGCTTTGAGAGGCTTTTTGCCAGGGGCTGCTTTGGTTGCTCTTGTGTCTTTTGGTCATTCATTGTGCTAGAGAAAGCACGAAATCATCCCCCTGCCCAGTAAAAGAAGAAGAAGATATTGGATTTATATCCCGCCCTCCACTCCGAAGAGTCTCAGAGCGGCTCACAATCTCCTTTACCTTCCTCCCCCACAACAAACACCCTGTGAGGTAGATGAAGATATTGGATTTATATCCTGCCCTCTGCTCCAAAGAGTCTCAGAGCGGCTCACAATCTCCTTTCCCTTCCTCCCCCACAACAGACACCCTGTGAGGTAGATGAAGATATTGGATTTCTATCCTGCCCTCCACTCCGAAGAGTCTCAGAGCGGCTCACAATCTCCTTTCCCTTCCCCCCCCACAACAGACACCCTGTGAGGTAGATGAAGATATTGGATTTATATCCTGCCCTCCACTCCAAAGAGTCTCAGAGCGGCTCACAATATCCTTTCCCTTCCTCCCCCACAACAGACACCCTGTGAGGTAGATGAAGATATTGGATTTATATCCTGCCCTCCACTCCGAAGAGTCTCAGAGCGGCTCACAATCTCCTTTACCTTCCTCCCCCACAACAGACACCCTGTGAGGTGGGTGGGGCTGGAGAGGGCTCTCACGGCAGCTGCCCTTTCAAGGACAACCTCTGCCAGAGCTATGGCTGACCCAAGGCCATGCTAGCAGGTGCAAGTGGAGGAGTGGGGAATCAAACCCGGTTCTCCCAGATAAGAGTCCGCACACTTAACCACTACACCAAACTGGCTGGTGCACCTTGTTCAGGGGCCCATAGAATTTGAACTTTTGATCCAATTTATTTAAAGGTGCAATTTACTTCAAAAACAACCCCTTCAGCTTTCCAGAATGATTCCCCAAAGAGAATAATGGAGCCAAACAGTATTGAATCCCCGCCCCCCAAGCTCTCCCCCACAGATCCTGGAAAATTGGGAATACCTGGATCTGAAAAATACTGAAAAATATTGATTTTTTTTCCAAGTAGCACATCCCTGCCATAGAATCACAGAGTTGGAAGGGGCCATACAAGCCATCTAGTCCAATCCCCTGCTCAATGGAGGATCAGCCTAGAGCATCCAGCTGCTGCTTAAAGACTGCCAGTAAGGGGGAGCTCACCACCTCCCCAGGTAGCCGATTCCATTGCTGAACAACTCTTAATGTAAAAACAATTTCCCTAATATCCAGCTGATTCCTTCCCACCCTTAATTTAAGCCCATTATTGTGAGTCCTTTCCTCCAATGCCAACAGGAATAGCTCCCTGCCTTCCTCTACTTATAAAGAGCAATTATGACCCCCCCCCCTCCACCTCCTCTTCTCCAGACTGAAAATTCCTATGTCCCTCAGCCTTTCCTCACAGGGCTTGGTCTCCAGGCCCCTTATCATTCTCATCACTCTCCTCTGCACCTGAGAGGTAGCCAAGTCAATTGTACTCTCCAAGTTGACTTTGACGGGAGACCTATATAGAGTCCATTATAGTAGTCTAGTTTTGAAGTGACTGTGGTGTGGATCCAGGTAGCTAGATCAGTCATATCAAGGGGCGGGGGGCATATATCAGGCTGGACTAAGTTGGAGGAAAAATGTTTTTGCAGCGGCATTCATTTGTTTCTCTGGCAGCAATGCTAAATCTAGTATAACTCTGCGGCTCTTAACCGAGTCAGCAATGGTCAGCTGAACCATTCAAAAGTGGAAAGCAAACTGCCTGTCAAGATTGCTGCTTTTTCAACCTGTATTACCTCTGTCAATTTGGTTTCAATTTATGTACTCTTAGCTATTCAGCGACGGCAACCAGGCAGTGTCAGGGCCTCTACTGCACCATCAGGACATTTGGATCAGAAAATACAGAGCTGCTGAGCAGTCGGGTTAGAAGGGATAAAAAGAAGTACTTCTTCACCCAAAGGGTGATTAACATGTGGAATTCACTGCCACAGGAGGTGGTGGCGGCCACAAGCATAGCCAGCTTCAAGAGGGGGTTAGATAAAAATATGGACGTGTTGGACTGGATGGGCCGTTGGCCTGATCCAACATGGCTTCTCTTATGTTCATATGAATGATTTGTTAGAGCTCTACATGGAAACTGAGAATATGGGGATAGGATTGCACCCTGTGGAACCCCACAGAATAGGCCCCACACTGATGATAACTAGTCTCCAAAGGCAACCCTTTCAGTCTGCTCCATTAGGAATTATCTGGAGGGCCTGTAGGACGGAGCTGTTCCGCCAGGCCTTTTGCTGAGGCAGGCGGGCGTCCCTATCTTGCTATACCATCTAACTGTGGGGGGTGCCGCAGGGCTCGGTACTGGGTCCCATGCTCTTTAACTTGTTCATAAATGATTTGGAGTTGGGAGTGAGCAGTGAAGTGGCCAACTTTGCGGATGACGCTAAATTGTTCAGGGTGGTGAGAACCAGAGAGGATTGTGAGGAACTCCAAAGGGATCTGTTGAGGCTGGTGGGCGTCAACGTGGCAGATGCGGTTCAATGTGTCCAAGTGCAAAGTAATGCACATTGGGGCTAAGAATACCAGCTACAAATACAAGTTGATGGGGTGTGAACTGGCAGAGACTGACCAAGAGAGAGATCTTGGGGTCGTGGTAGATAACTCACTGAAAATGTCAAGACAGTGTGCGTTTGCAATAAAAAAGGCCAATGCCGTGATGGGAATTATTAGAAAGGGAATTGAAAACAAATCAGCCAGTATCATAATGCCCCTGTATAAATCGATGGTGAGGTCTCATTTGGAGTACTGTGTGCAGTTCTGGTCGCCGCACCTCAAAAAGGATATCATAGCATTGGAGAAAGTCCAGAAAAGGGCAACTAGAATGATTAAAGTTTTGGAACACTTTCCCTATGAAGAAAGTTAAAATGCTTGGGGCTCTTTAGCATGGAGAAACGTCGACTGCGGGATGACATAGTAGAGGTTTACAAGATAATGCATGGGATGGAGAAAGTAGAGAAAGAAGTACTTTTCTCCCTTTCTCACAATACAAGAACTCGTGGGCATTCGATGAAATTGCTGAGCAGACAGGTTAAAACGGATAAAAGGAAGTCCTTCTTCACCCAAAGGGTGATTAACATGTGGAATTCACTGCCACAGGAGGTGGTGGCGGCCACAAGCATAGCCACCTTCAAGAGGGGTTTAGATAAAAATATGGAGCAGAGGTCCATCAGTGGCTATTAGCCACAGTGTATGTATGTGTGTGTGTGTGTGTGTGTGTGTGTGTATATATATATATATATATATATAATTGTTTTTTGCCACTGTGTGACACAGAGTGTTGGACTTCTCTTATGCTCTTATGTGACACAGCGTGTTGGACTGGATGGGCCATTGGCCTGATCCAACATGGCTTCTCTTATGTTCTTATGTGACGTAGAGTGTTGGACTGGATGGGCCATTGGCCTGATCCAACATGGCTTCTCTTATGTTCTTATGTGACGCAGAGTGTTGGACTGGAGGGGCCAGTGGCCTGATCCAACATGGCTTCTCTTATGTTCTTATGTGACACAGAGTGTTGGACTGGAGGGGCCATTGGCCTGATCTAACAGGGCTTCTCTTATGTTCTTATGTGACGCAGAGTGTTGGACTGGATGGGCCATTGGCCTGATCCAACAGGGCTTCTCTTATGTGACGCAGAGTGTTGGACTGGAGGGGCCAGTGGCCTGATCCAACAGAGCTTCTCTTATGTTCTTATGTTCTTAACTGGCTTCCCAGCACTGACAACACTGATAACACCGACTACCAATACCAATTACCATCTTGCCTGGGGAGAAAATCGGGCCGATATAGTTGGCATCTTTGGACCCCAGGCTGTGTATTGAAGTGTCCACACTATCCCCACTGTTGCTGGCTTAACTGTTTTAATTTTTAATGTTTTTAATTGTTTAACTGTTTAACTGTTTTGTTGAAATAGTGTCATTATTGGTTTTACTGTTTGATATGTTGGAATCTGCCCTGACCCCAATTTGGGAAAGGGCGTAATATAAATCCACAGAAATACATAAATATTTGAACCACTCCAACACACGCTTATGATACCAACTTCTGCCTCCAAATGCCTCAACATGATGGCATGGTCCACTCTATCAAAGGCTGCAGATAAATCCAGTAAGAGCAACAAACAGGCATGGTCTTTGTCTACATTCAGAGAGAGGTTGTCAATTAAAGCAAGTAGGCTGTCTCCATCCCATGACCCAACCTGAAGCTTAGAGACCAGGCAATAATTGGGCATGTCATTTTTCTGTGGGGAGGGTTTTTAAAGTAGTGAGTGGATAACTGCCTCTTTGAATGGCTTCTTTGAGGATGATTTATTTATGAAAAACACCTGGGCTTTTTTTGTAGCAGGAACTTCTTTGCATATTAGGCCACACACCCCTGATGTAGCCAATCCCCAAGAGCTTACAGGGCTCTTAGTACAGGGCCTACTGTAAGGATTGGCTACATCAGAGATGCAAAGGAGTTCTTGCTGCAAAAAAGCCCTAATAAACACTAAAGCTCATTGATGTGGTCATTACATTACTTTAGCAGCCAAAATGGCCACAGATCTAGGGCACAAATAGTAGCTTCCACAGATGGATATTGTTAATATCCATCACATAAACTGTGTCATACATAGCCCAGGTGACATATTAGGTATTTCTTCTGACTGGCCTATGCTACAACTGGCATCCAGGTCAGACAACGTTCTTCATATTTTGTGAGCTAAAACTCTGCAAAAGTATCATATCTAATAGTCTGTTCCTGAGACAATAAAGGCTCATATTTAGGAGACAGCAGAGTGGCTGAAAAGAAGAAGAAGTTATTGGATTTATACCCCACCCTTCACTCTGAATCTCAGAGTGGCTTACAATCTCCTTTACCTCCCCCCCCCCCCCGCAACAGATACCCTGTGAGGTAGGTGGGTGTTATGTCTTGCATTTCAGTCCTGAAGTTACAACACAGCAAACGCTACAGAGGCGACCAGTGGAAGCCCACTGGTCCCCAGATGTAGCTTGCTAATACACTCCACCAATCAAGATCTGTGGCGGGAAGTTTAATTAGCCAGGATTGGACCTGGCCAGATGGAGGGTTGTTCCGGGGTATGTATATAACGGGACCCAGCCCGCGTTTCCTTGCCTTGTGATGTACTCGCCAATAAAGCATGTTGCCTTCAACACGTCTCGTCACTCAGTACATTGCAGTGGGGCTGAGAGATCTCTCACAGAAACTGCCCTTTCAAGGACAACTCCTACAAGAGCTTATTTATTTATTTATTGGATTTATATCCCGCCCTCCCTGCTGAAGCAGGCTCAGGGCGGCTCACAACAGTAAAAACCTGTACAAAAATTAAAACCTTAAACAATATAACAATCAAAATATTTTAAAAAACAATTTGGTGCTAATAATGCATTCCAGTTCCAGCTATGGCTGACCCACGGCCATTCAAGCAGCTGCAAGTGGAGGAGTGGGGAATCAAACCCGGTTCTTCCAGATAAGAATCCATGCACTTAAACCACTACACCAGACTTTGCTGCTGTCACTGCCACTTCATAGATCTTCCAGTGAGCTCTGTAGTTTTGTCTGTCAGGTACAGTATGGGTTCTCTGCCTGCATCATTCTAGATGTCTCCCATTTGTCTTCAGGCTTCCCAGCTCCATGGGGATGTGTTCTGCTCTAAGGGTAGGAGAGGCCAATAAGGGGCAACCTTGATGATAACTTCACTGAGCTTTACATTCCAAGTTCCCAGAGGCAGTTACAGAAGGTGTAAAGTCCTTGATAGTCCTTGATGTGTCCTTGGCATGAATGTTGAAGTTCTCCACATGCATCACTTTATACTTCCTCAAATTGATTCTCATTAGCCATTTTAATGTCCATCCCCTTGTTTGAAGAGATCCTTTTGGAGGTCTTTGCAGTCCATTTCCATCCTTACCACCCTAAATAATTTTCAAACTTGGCCACCTCACTACTCATCCATAACTTCAGGTCGTTTAAGAAAAAGTACCAGCACCAATACTGCTCACTGATGGACCCCTTGGCTCACATCTCTCTGCTGCAAGCATTACATCTATTCCTATATTCTGCTTCCAGTTTTTTAGCCGGTTTCCAATCCATAAGAGAACCTGTCCTTTTATCCCATGACTCTGAAGTTTTCTCAGAAGTCTTTGTCAAAAGCCTTCTGGAAATCCAAATAAACAGTCTACTGCCTCATTCTTGTCCATGTTATTTATTGACATTTAAAAAAAAAACTTCTAAAAGGTTAGTGAGACACAACTTACATTTGCAGATGACATATTTTTTATTCATCAGAGCCTATCCTTCTGTATGCTTGACAATTTTATCTTTAATAATGCTTTCCATCAGTTTACCTGGAAACAGGCATTAAGCTAACTTCCCAGAACCGTTTTTAAAGAATGGAAGTTGCATGGACTACTCTCCAGACCTCTGGTAAAGAAGCTAATCTTAAGGACATGTATATTTTAGTTAGAAGATCAGCAATTTCACATTTGAATTCTTTTAGGAACTCTAGATGGATACCATCTGATCCTGGTGACTTGTTAGTTTGCCATTTGTCTGTAACTTCCTCCCTTTTCATGGTTATTTGGCTAATTTCCCTGTCTTCCCTGTCTGATAATATCCATTCAAGAATGATTATTTGCCTTATATATTCAGCAGTGAAGATAGATGAGAAGAATTCATTTAGCTTCTCAGCATTTGCCTGTATCAGATACAAATGTCTTAGAGTTCAAGGAAAAGGACAAACTATACCATAAACACGTTAATTATATTCTACTCAAAAGGAAGAGGAGAAAAAAAATTCTGAATACAAAAGTTTTCAAAGTATAGAAAAATTTAAATCTTCATAACAAACTGATGAGATGATTTTAAACCATTTCCATCTTGCTGCTCACTGTGATTTTCCCTAGGGTTCAACTTGGATAAATCAGTGCAGAAATAGAAGATTATAACCCTAGGTACTCATAATACATGCAGTGTCTTCCCTACAGTTTCTGAAAGGGAGTTTCTTTTGCCCTTCTGTTTAATTGTGACTGACTTTCATTGGCTCAGGCTTGATTAGGCAGCATGTCCAAAGTCCTTTGATTTAGTCTGCCTGGGTGTGAGTGTGTGATGAAACAACTTTGGATTGCTTTGGTATATGGAATGAAAAATGCTCCAAGGCCTACCAGAATCCATTGCTATACATTGGCAGAACTAAAATCTAAAAATGTTCCATTTTGCACATGAATTGAAGTCAGGATGCCTTCAGATATGCCTTCAGCAGTTATTGCATCATTGGTTGGCATTATGAAATGAAACCTCTCAAAACACAACAGAAAGCAATTGGGCTTCAAGTCTGATAGAAGCAGGCCTCAGATTCAGCGAGAATTCAGTTCCTGAACCTTTCTTAGAGTTCCACCTCCTTGTCCATTAAATAGTATTGCAGCTGCATAACAATCCCTGGATGAGCTCCACCACCTATTTTTCTGCAAAATGACCCCTGGATAGAAGTGATTTTTATCTCCAATATTTTAACATTCTGATTTCCTCCCTACATCCTTTGCTCCACTGTGGCCTTTTATGTGCGATATTTGCTAGAATAACAGTGAATTTCCATTTGTACCTCTTTTGTTGCACATAAAAGTTCAATTAGTATTCGGAGTTGCAGTCAGCCTTCACCTGCTTAATGAACTTTTACTCACTTCTGTGTTTCTTTAAGTTAATTTAATTAAAATGGATCTGGTGGCTTAGCAGTTACAAAATGTTTTGTGAAGAAAAAAAATTATTTTTTTCTGAAAACACTAGACAAAAACCAGGGACTGCAAATGTTTATTTATAGGTTGCATCCCTTTTAAAAGTCTGTTATTACTTAGCATATTCAGAATGGCCTTTCTTCCTCTCCACCAGTTACAGCATTTGTATTAAAAGCCTGTGATACTGAGCATTTATAGGTAAGTTGAGAAGGGCCAGCATGCATACTAAGGTCATTTTCGCACTCACCTTCAGCCGGCGCGAAGACCCTCTTCACCGCGCAGGATCTGCGTGGATTTTGCACTAACTGCCACGGAGCAGCCCGAAAAGCCGGAAGCTCCCTTCGCAAAAGCCGCTCAAATGGAAACTTGCTTTTGGCGGTTTCCATTTGAGCGGCTTTTGCGAAGGGAGCTTCCGGCTTTTCGGGCTGCTCCGTGGCAGTTAGTGCGAAATCCGCGCAGATCCTGCGCGGTGAAGAGGGTCTTCGCGCCGGCTGAAGGTGAGTGCGAAAACTACCTAAGAGTCAAAGCCCTGCTCTTTAAGACTAAGTTGCAAAAAAAGAAGAATGACAAGAAAAGAAATAGACAATGTATTTTAATAGCACTTGTGTGAGTTTCTCTGAAGAAAGCGTCTCCTACTAAATAGTGTGTTCAGAAGAGGCTTGATTCTTCCGGACTTTTAGAATGAATAACCTTGTAAAAACTGAACTGGGGTGAACATTCTGCTATTCCTGAGTCAAAATTAACTCTCTTTTTTTTTTTTTTTTTGCATTTTTTGCTTGGCTTGAGAATATCAAAAGTAACTAAACACTCCCAGAATTCCTAGTATAATTATCTCAAATTCTGGAAGTCTTTCAGGTTTCAAAAACCAGCCTGGGGTGGGGGGAAGAAGGAAGGTAGAAGGATAAAGAATAACTTGCTCACAAAAACTCGCAGGGATGGCTGCGGAATTGCTACCAGTCACATGGAGCTGGGGGACAGGGTTCGTAAGCTTGTGCCCCCTCTTTCTCTCTGTGCATTCAGTTGGCTTGCAGAAGGGTTGTGTGTAGACTTTCATGTGTTCACTGTTCCTTTTATGGTGATGCCTGAAGGCCTCCTAACTCCCCTTTATTAGGTGCAAAGTTGCCTGGAAAATGTGCAAATTGGTAAGGTTTTGAATTCCATTAAAAGATCAGAAGCACCAGAAAAGTACTATTTCCTGAAACTTTTGGGATGGGAATTTTCTTTGGGCAAGGCTTTTGTGTCTAGTGAAAGTTGGAGGATCAGTACTTCACTTTGCAGCTCCCTGACCTGGAATACACGCATGTACACACATACATGCACACACATATATATGCATGTGTGTATGTGTGCTGCAGGGAGAGAAATGCTTATAATAGAATAAACTTATTTATGAGCTAAGGCTAACTTTAACAGTTTCCACCTTGGATCATAAATAAACATGGTATTTCTGAACTTGGGGGAAACTTTGAAGCAAGGGTGGAATTCTAACAGGAGCTCCTTTGCATATTAGGCCACACCCCTTGATGTAGCCAATCTTCCAAGAACTTACAAGACTCTTTTTGTAAACTCTTGGAGGATTGGCTACATCAGGGGAGTGTGGCCTAATATGCAAAGGAACTCCTGCTAGAATTCCACCCCTGCTTGGAAGTATCATTAAAATATACCAATGCATGTTATTCTCATGGGCACCTTGACCTGGATAGCTCAGGTTAGTCTGATTGTTTGCCCTGGACCCCCTCTCCCACCAATATGGACTAGAGTTTTCTGGCCTTTATGCCAGGCTCACATGAACTTTCAGTTATAATGGACTATAACTATTTGAACTCATATGCCAAATACACTTTGGACACTCAGTCCCACTAGATTATAAGTTTCTGGCCTCTGTGCCAGCTCCAATGGGAACCTTTCAGTTTACATGGACTATGTAGCATCTTCCTGCTAGGCTCCAGACAGCTTCCTGCCTGTGCCTGTTATTTTGTGACTGTTTATGCCTGCCCAACAAAGAGGACTCCAGATTGTGCTTCCCAGACAAGCTGCTCAGCCCTGCAGACAGCAACTGCACTCCTGTCATCCAGAAGACAGTGCCAGAAGCAGCCTTGAGAGAAGTCATGTTCCTGAGATGCCCCCAAATGATAACATTTGTTCCTGCAAACCACCATGCATAGGCGACGTATCCATCACATACCACATTCAAGAGACTAGTCAGCCCTTTGAAAATGTGAATGCAGAGATGAACAGTCAACAATAGAATTGCTGCAACATCTTCACACCTAACAAAAGATCCTTCCTGCTGCCCATCGCACAATAGAACGTCATTGGAGATGATTGTCTGTCAAACTATTTCATCCTGTCATGTAGACCTTCTTCATTGTTCCAGTAGAAGAAGAAGATATTGGATTTATATCCCGCCCTCCACTCCGAAGAGTCTCAGAGTGGCTCACAATCTCCTTTACCTTCCTCCCCCACAACAGACACCCTGTGAGGTGGGTGGGACTGGAGAGGACTCTCACAGCAGCTGCCCTTTCAAGGACAACTTCTGCCAGAGCTATGACTGACCCAAGGCCATGCCAGCAGGTGCAAGTGGAGGAGTGGGGAATCAAACCCGGTTCTCCCAGATAAGAGTCTGCACACCTAACCACTACACCAAACTGACTCTCTATAGGGAACAATTTGGCTCTAGATCGACCACTCAAATTACTTTGTTTTAAAGATGGTTTGCACTCGATAAAAACATTATCGCCTATTAATCCTTTTGTTCAAACCCCTGGGAGCCATCTCTGAGCTTATGTCATCTACCACATGACACTGCCTTGGTATATGAATTTGGCTATAAGAAGGCCAGGTTTTTGACCAGTCAGGTGTGTGGCTGATGGCACCCCTACCTTGCTGACAGGGTCACCCCCAATATCCTGATCAGTATTGGGTCCATTATTGCAAGTGATGCTGGTCATCTCTTGCTCCCCCTCCCCTTATCGTCTTCGCTAGAGGATTGTTCTTCTGCATCATTGAGAGGTAAAGTATCACTCTGTATGTTTTCCCTTATATGTTTCTATAGCAGCGCCCGCCTCACGGCCTCACTGGACCTCTTTATTTCAGTCTCTTCGGGGTATTTTACTTGTTTATTTGATGGGACCACAGCAGCTTTGTTTGTTCTTCCCACAAAATATAGGCTCTTGAGAACTTTAACTTAACCACAGATTTATTGTAACACAAAGTTCTTAACTTGGGGATATGGGAGATATTTACACAGGCTAATACGTTGTTCAGTTGTTTCAGGCTTTACATTCACTTTATCTTTTCTTGAGTCTCTCACAGTTGCACAGTTCACAGTTTCCTATAACTCACTCTCCACCTCTAGCCAAGGTCTGGCCTCTTGGGATTGATGTGTCTAGTCTCACCCCTCGACTGGAGTCTCTCCTCTCAGCCCTCTTGGTGTCTCAGACCCACATCCACTCCCTCAACCACCTCACTAGATCTTCAGAGTTGTCTCTAGGTGTCTGTGACCATTCCGGTCTTAACTGACTCACACACACACAGCCCTCTTGGCTGGTTTTGTCGAGCTCGCAGCCTCTGGAAGACTTCCCCGTCTCCGCGTCAAGCTCCTTCACAGGATCAGCGGTCCTCCCAGCCTCGGTCAGGCATGAACTGACCCTCTCAGTCTCTGTCAGGCCCCAACACTGACAGACCCCTCTGACAGGCCACAACTCTGTCAAAGATCGACTGACTGAACCAAAGCCTCAGCAGCTTCTGTCTCTCTCAGACTTTTCCCTCCCTGAGAGCTCTGAGCACTTTGCCCCCACCCTCAGGTCACCTGACGCAGCCCTGTCCGTCTTCAGCTTATGGTTAACCCATTGCTTTCCGTCTCAGTTTCCATATTCATTTCCTACCTATTTTCCTAGGCTGTATGATCGTTGCTGATTTTTCTTGTGTGCTTGAGAATTTTTCTAATAAAAACCTATTTTAGTAAACCAGTCTCCTCATTATCTGAGAGGTCTCCTGGATAGATTGACTCTTGTATACACAGGTCATTGACCTCACTTAGTTTGCCATCTTTGGTCGCCTAAATAATTCCCCCATACCTTGTTTGAGGCAATTTGGCTAACAGGGTCACTGGGGGGTGGTAGGGGAAGTAGTCATTTGGTATAGCTAAATATATATGAATAAAAGCAAAAAAAAAAAAAAAAAAAACTGGGCTCAAGTATACTGGTAGCCCATCAGATTCTTTGATCTATATTTGGCATAAATAATAACCAAAATAAATATTGGGGGTATTTTTTCAGCTCATTTAATGCTGAAAGCATACCCTCAGTAATTTCATTGTCTTACTTTAGGGGCAAGGACTGCCAGACTGCTTTTAAGTCTGTAGGATACCCAAAAATAAGTCCTATTGCTTGTGATAAAGATGATGTTTATTAAGGTTTAGCAAAATATTATAGGCAGGGGTGGCAAGATAAATCAAACAGACAGGCTTACAGCATCCCAACATGAAGACTGAAGATCTCTGGCAGCCCTCTTGAGATGTCACGCCATGAGGCTAATTCCTGGTCACAGATTTGTACAGTTGTCTATCAACCAGTGATCTCCAAAGACCTCGTAGCATGCTTCCATTTTCAAAGTTGCTGCAGCCTAATTGTAAGGAAGCACCTGCCAATGGGATGTGTTCCCACAGGCAGGCTATTTGCTGCTCTCAGCATTATCTCTAACTACACATTATTAAACTGGGGCTAATCGGCTCCCTTCCGTGTGATTGGGCATTGGGCTTAAGGCATTGTGCTTAAAAGTTGGCAATCATGTGGAGGCATGAAGTAGAGCCCCCATGCTCATATCTGCTGTCTTATTGGTATACATATTCTCCTGTCTTGTGCTATGTGTTCTTCATCTGTTGCTAAAATGCACAAACTGCAAACATGTCTCCTCTAGAAGAATAAATGTTTGTATATTCTGCTAAGGGCCACACACACACAAAGCTCTTAAATCCAAGATAGTTCTATGTCAGACCAAAATAATAGCAGAATAATCAATCAATCAAAAGCCTTTATTGGCATATATCAGATTATAAACAAACAAATAAATAGCTACAGAAATAATAAAACAGTCATATGCAGCTATACATTGGACAATTGAGCCTTGATTACCAGACTCAAGAATAAAGCAACCCTTTCAGTTATTTCAGATGACAAATCATTCAGAAGACGGCAAACCTTTACAACGTCTGAGCAGCCTGTCATATTGAACAGAATTGGATCTAGAAACCTAAGGCGTATAGTATCATATAGGGGACAATCAAGAAGAATATGGGACAATGAGTCAACTTGTTTTAAATTACATATACATAGTCTTAATGAAAGTGAGATTTTTTTGTACCTCCCATAGGTAACTGCTGATGGGATTGTATTGCATCTAGCAAGGGTAAATGCTCTATGTAATTTTGGAACATGGAGAGTTGATAAATAAGAAGGCAGATGACCAATAGTTGGGGAAATTCCAAAATTCAGAGGGGAGCAAGATTTGTTTGCAGCACTCATTAGTTTTTTTAATTCATTATCTAAAATTCTGCATTTAATGACATAGTATACATTTGTAAGAGGAAGCATGTAAAGAGAATCCATAGACAAACCTAAGGTGATTATTTTCCTCTCTATGCAGGAAATCCATTTGGACGAGGAGGATTCAGATAGCATTTGATATAAATAACTCCCACAATTGGCGGAATAGTGCACACGTAGCCAATATTTGATTGATATGCCATGCTCTAGTTTCTAATATATTGAGACCTGTTTCTAGACAAAGAGTGGCATATGAGACACAGCATGGTAGGCCCATGGTTTTCCTAGCAAATTTGGACTGAACTCTTTCGATATCAGACTCAAAGGCACTAATCCAAGTTGGAATGCCATACAATAACTGCGGGATTACTTTGGTCTTATAGATTTTTAAAGCCGCTGGAACAAATTGCTTGCCTCTATTAAAAAAAAAATCGGGAAATGGCTGATGCAGTAATGGCTGCTAAGTTAACTGCAGATTTACGGTGACATGACCAGGACATATTGTAACTAAAATGGAGACCTAGGTATTTAAAATTCCTGGCCTGCTCTATTTCTTTCCCATCGAATAGCCATTTGTGGATTTTACAAGACTTAGCAAAAACCAGAATCTTAGACTTTTCGTAATTCAGATGCAGTTTGTTTTCTTGAAAAAAACTGAAACATCTATTCAACAGTCGTCTAAGCCCAACCCTCATACGAGAAAGGAGTACTGTGTCATCCACGTATAGCAAGATGGGTACGCACGTAGAGCCCAATTTTGGGGGGTGGCCGTCTACTTTTGTTAGTACAGAAGCCAAATCATTGAGAAATAGATTGAATAATAAAGGAATAATGTGTGCCTTTGTGGGAGGGAAGAGAATGTCAGACCAAAATGTGCGCAGAATAATTTGTGTGTATGCAAGGTGAGGAATGGTTTTCCTAAGGAGCTTATAATGGAGGGTCATGATGCAGGATCAGATGTTTGCAGGCATTGTTGGTGAAAATAACATTTTTTTTCCATATGTAGTGGATTTGCAGTCATCCTGATTGCATTTGAAGTATGCTTAGCATTACCATTTCAGAAATGTTAAGAATTCAACTTTTTCTGTAGCTATTTTTTTCTATAAAATTATATTGAGCATGAGACACTGGGGAATTTGAAAGATTTAGTTTTGTATTTAGTTGTGACTGTGAAGCTTCTGCTTACAATATATTAGAAAGTATGAAGAAGCAAAAGTGGCTAGTAAAATATATATATGGGTTTAGTTACCAATAAGCAAAGTAAAAGTTCATCTAACATAGCTGAGATGTGGTCTGATGTCTTCCTAGATTTTATGAATCATTTTTTCTGCATTATATGATTACATCTTGTATGAGGTATATTCAGTTTTGTGCTCACCTTTGTCTGATTGCTAACTTAGAACATTATTATTAGTATTTAGCATTAGATGTTTGTACTAACTTATTAAAGTTAGCATTTAATAACATTTAATGTTTCTATTTTACTAGCATTTCCATGTAATTCTAATTTAATGTTTCTATTGACAAGGGTAATTTTGTATTTTACTAGTATTTAATGTATTGTTTCACACATTAACAATTTTTAAAGACATTGACTAATATTTAAATATGACATGGGTAACCTGGGTAAAAAGAAATTTGCAAGTTTTTGGATATGCATGTTATTGTCAAGTTCTGGACCGCCTCTCCAGGTATACCCTCCGAAGAACATTGCATTCAGCAGATAAGAACCTCCTGGCGGTCCCTGACTTGAGAGAAGCAGCAATTATTTTTATCTCCTCTTCCTCTTTTATTTTACGAATAAGCATCAATAATACATTGATTTCCTCAAATGTAAAAGGCTTGTAATTAATGGCCAGTTTCTGGCTTTGGAATGATACTTCTGATGGCAAAGGAGAGACTGGTTTTGACCTTTAAAGCCCTATGTGGCCTGGGATCATTATACCTGCAGGACAGTCTCTCCCCATATGAGCTCTGGAGAGCTTTACACACTTCTGACCTGGTAGTTCCTGGCCCAAGGGACGTCCGCTTAACCTTGACCAGGGCAAGGGCTTTTTTGGCCCTTGTCCCATCCTGGTGGAACATGCCCCAACTTGAGATCAGGGCCCTGTGGACCCTGTTCCACTAGGCTTTTGACTGAGATAGCAGATGTTCAACCATTCTGGCCTCCCTTGCTCTTAGCCCCTTTCCCAGTGCCTGCTGTCTAGAATTTTATCTGAGCACTGGAGTCTTTGGGGGCACCTATTTTCTGCTTGATTTGAGGCATGGATTTTTGTTATGATTTCTGTTTTACTCTGTTTTGTGTGCCATCTATGTTTTTTATTATGTTTCTACTAGGAGTAAGGCCTGTTGTGAAGAAAAATATAATGCCCCCCCCCCCCGACCCAGAACAGAGCTGCTGGTAAGGTGAGTGAGACTTGATTTGCTTTTCTAAAACTGCTGGGGAGCATTACCTAAGGTTGCTGTGGGAGGTAACTGTGGAGTGCTTGGTGCCTGCTGGAGAGGGGTTTCTGATTGCTTTTATGTGTCTTTTGTGTAGCTGTTGCTGAGTGAGGAGAGCTTGTTTGCCTGGGGGTAATTGCTGGCCCCACCCTCTGCTGTTGCTCTGGCTGTTGAGTCAGAGGTGGGTGGGGGCTTGAGGCTTTAAGTTGCAAGGCTCATCCTTGCCAGAGGCTCTTGGCCTGTGGCTCTTAGCCTGGGGGTCTAGCCTAGGGGTTCTGTAGAAAGGTGCGTAGTTACTCAAAAGTAATTTCAAGTGGCAGCTGGTAGTGAGATTTAAAGAGAAGTGAAGATAAAGAAAATTTTGAAATGGATTGCAGCAGTATGGCTGGTGAGGGAACAGAGGCAGTGACATGTAAAGACTGTGGGACGTTTGTATTTCTACCTGAGAGTAGCATGAATTACACTTGCAGCAAGTGTAAGTTAGTGGCCCTGCTGGAGGAAAAGATACAGGGACTGGAGGCACGATTGTTCACACTGCAGTGTATAAAGAAAGATGAGGATTTTCTTGACAAAACGTATGAGGCGCTCTTGAAAGGACAAGAGAAGGGAGAGGAAACGGTATCTCAGCAATTAGAAGGGGACTCAACACAGGAGGAAGGTTTCTGGAAAAATGTAACCCAAAGGAGAAAGAAAATCAGGAGATGTTCTGAGCCTCTGCTGCTCAGCAATAGGTTCCAGAATCTCCCCACAGGAACTGATTCTGATTCTGAGGGATACTTCCCCAGCCTCCACGAAGCTTGAAGAAAGTTTCCCAGGATCCTGTGGATAAGAAGCCTGGAGCTTCTGCTTCCCAATATAGGAAGAGGAAGGTGGTGGTGATTGGAGACTCCTTGCTCAGAGGGGTGGAGCCCAAAGTGTGCCGACCTGACTTGTCATCCCGAGAGGTCTGCTGTCTGCCGGGTACATGCATCCAGCACGTGACAGAAAGGACTGGGAGATTTATCAAGTCCACGGATTACTATCCTTTCGTGCTGATCCACATGGGAATGATCGATACTGCCCGTCATAGCCCTGATCGTATTAGAAAAGATTATGAGGCTCTGGGTCAGAAGGTGAAGGAGCTGGGTACACAGGTTGTGTTCTTGTCAGTGCTTCCTGTTGAAGGCCGTGGTATAGGACGAGAAAGAAGAATACTTCAAATAAACGACTGGCTATGTCGATTGTGTCGTCAGGAAAGATTCGGATTTCTGGACCATGGCTTATGCTTTCGAGATGGTGGTCTTCTATCGGGAGATGGTTTGCACTTTACGGCGGTAGGGAAAAGGGTGTTTGGTAACAGCCTTGCTAACCTAATAAGGGGGGCTTAAAATTATATTGTATGGGGGAGCGAGACAATTATTCAAAGCCTCGTATGATGCCAGAAACTGGAGATAAGAACATTAAAGATTTGCAAAGAGTGGTGCATACGCTAGGTAATGTTAACTTGCAGGCTTGTATGGAAACTAAACCCTTGGGATGCATAAAATGTGGATTCCGATGTCTCTACACTAATGCACAGAGTATGGGAAACAAACAGGAGGAACTGAAAGTCCTAATAAAGGAAGGCGACTATGACATAATAGGCCTTACTGAAACTTGGTGGGATGACACCACAACTGGAATATTAGGATTCAGGGGTACAACTTATTTAAAAGGGACAGGCAAATGAGAAAGGGCGGAGGCGTAGCAGTATATGGGAAGGAGGTATATACTTGTGAGGAAATATGTGAATCTGAGCATGGCAGCTCAGTAGAGAGTCTCTGGGTAAAAATAAAAGGAGTAAGAAATAACAGTGATATTATTGTGGGGGTCTGCTATAGACCACCAAGTCAGTTAGAGGACTTGGATGAGATACTTCTACAGCAGATTGCAAAGTTCTCCAAGAAAAGGGATGCAGTGATCATGGGAGATTTCAATTACCAAGACATCTCTTGGAAGTCCAACTCCACTAAAAATGAAAAGTCAAATAGATTCCTGACTTGTCTTGCTGACAACTTCTTTTTCCAGAAAGTGAAGAAGGAAACAAGGGGATCAGCTATCTTGGATTTGATTCTCACCAACAAGGAAGAATTGATTGAAGAAGTGGAAATAGTGGGCACCCTGGGCAGTAGTGACCAAGTGATTTTGGAATTTACAGTCTTAAGGAAGGGAAAAGCTATTTGTAGTCAGGCTTATAGGTTGGACTTCAGAAAGGCAAACTTTGATAAACTTAGAACTATGCTGGGTAAAATCCCATGCTCAGAGATACTTAGGAGGAAGGGGGTTCAAGAGGGGTGGGAGTTTCTTAAAAGCAAAATACTGAAAGTTCAATCACAGACGATTCCTATGAGAAGAAAAAATGGAAAAAGCCTAAAGAAGCTGAGTTGGATCCATAAATAGCTCTCTAAAGACTTGAGAAATAAAAAAGACTCCTTTAGGAATTGAAAGGAGGGCCTTATAACCAAGGATGAATATAAACAAATCACCAGTGCTTGTAGAGAAAAAGTTAGGAAAGCTAAAGCTCAGTATGAGCTTAGGCTGGCCAAAGATGTTAACAGCGACAAAAAAGGGTCCTTTTCTTATGTTCAGAGTAAGCAAAAGAGCAAGGACATGGTAGGCCCATTGCGAGGGCAAGAAAGTGAAATTGTAACAGATAATGAAGAGAGGGCAGAACTGCTAAATCCCTCCTTTTCCTCAGTCTTCTTTTCTGAGGTGCTCAACATGGCAAAAACAGAACATATAAGGAGGGTATGAAGTTCCAACCTAGGAACAGCATAGGGGTAGTACATAAACACCTTGTTTCTTTAAATGAAACTAAGTCCTCAGGGCCAGATGAACTGCATCCAAGGGTTCTAAAAGAGCTTGTGGATGTAATTTCTGAGCCTCTTGCTATTATTTTTGAGAATTCTTGGAGAACAGGAGAGGTGCCGGAAGATTGGAGGCGGGCAAATGTTGTCCCCATCTTCAAGAAGGGGGAAGAGGATGATCCGAGTAACTACCGACCCATCAGCTTGACATCTATACCTGGAAAAGTTTGAGAACAAATCATCAAACAGTTGGTCCTGGAACATTTAGAAAAAATGGATGTGATTACTAAGAGCCAGCAGGTTTTTCTCGAGAACAAGTCATGTCAGACTAACCTGATCTCTTTTTTTTTTTTTGAGAAAGTGACTACCTTGCTGGATCAGGGGAATGCTATAGACATTGTTTATCTTAATTTCAGTAAGGCTTTTGATAAAGTTCCACATACTATCTTTGTTGACAAGTTGGTAAAATGTGGTTTGGATCCTGTTACTGTTAGTGTCATGGGTGCTGGGGACCCTGCAGAGGAAGTTGAGCCTGCAGAAGAAATTGTGCCCCTGCCACCTGCACTAGTGCCCCTGCCTCTTGCTGGAGAAGATCCCAGCCCCCCTGCCTCGCCCTCTCGGGTGGCGCGTGTGCGTGACCGCCTCCGTCAGGACCTCAAGGATCGGAGGAGGGCGGCACGCTCACAAGCAAGACGCTCCCTGAGCCCTGAGTTTTGAGAGGATTCTGGCCCTTCTAAGAGCAAGGATGCTTGAGTTGTAACAGGATCCTGGCTGCCTCTCTGAGCCAGCAATTAGCACAAATGGGCAACAGCCAGCAGAGGGCTATATAGCTGTAGGCTTTGGGAGGAGGCTTTGTGGAAGCAACTAGTCATCTCCCTGATGTTCTAGCATCCACTCCGGCTTGACTTTGGTTTCTGGACTCCCTGCCTTTGGCTTGTGACTTCTGGACTCCCTGACCTCGGCTTCTGGACCTCGGACCTGCGATACTTGTACAGTGATTCGGATTTGGCGCCTCGGACCCTCCTGCTTACTGGCTACAGACCTCTGACTGCCCCTGGACTTTGCCTGACCCGGCCCCAGCCGTGACAGATTGCTTCCACCCGACAAACACCCACTCCACAGGATGGATGCTGAAGCAAGTGAAACCACAGGACTACTGGCTGCGCTCCAAGCCCAGGTACAGCAGCTAACACAGGCAGTGGTGCACTTGCAGCAACAACCTGCGGCCAGTGCTCCAGCCAAGTGCCCAGTTCCCCCACCTGACAGATTTGGGGATGCCGTGGAAGAATTTCCTGCTTTCCAAGCACAGTGTTGGCTGTACTTTGAACTGAGAGCACCGGACTTCCTCGATGACAAAACAAAGGTGTGTTTCATCATCAGTCTGTTAAAGGGACAGGCGGCAAAATGGGCCACACCCTTGCTGGTTGCGTCCTCTCCCCTACTGACCAATTACCAGGGGTTTGAGGCCCACCTGTCTGCTGCCTTCTCAAACCCAGTCCAAGCAGCCACAGCCAACCGGAAGATCAGGGCGCTGAAACAAGGCAACTCCTCGGTGGCTCAATATGCCACTGAATTCAAGCTCCTGGCCCAAGACTAGGAGTGGAATGAGGCTGCCCAGATGGACCAGTTTACCGAGGGGTTGGCAGAGGAAGTCCTGGATGAACTGGCCAGGGTAGAGCAACCACCCACGCTCCAACAACTTATCACCTTCTGCCTCTGCATCGATGGCCGCCTGGAATGCTGCCGCCAAGCCAAGACCAGAGGCTTGGAATGCTGCCGCCAAGCCAAGACCAGCTCCCTGCGCCGTGCCACTTGGCTCCTCGCCCATCCCCAGCTAGTACCAGCACCGAGGATGAGCCTATGCGGCTTGGAGCTGCTCGACCCCGCCTGACCCCAGAGGAAAAGACCAGACGCCGCACGCAGAATCTGTGCCTCTACTGCGGCACGGCAGGCCACTATGCCTCTGGCTGCCACGCTAAGCATCGGATACCGGGACCTTCGCTGCCACCGCCGCCAAAAGGGCGGCCCCAGGCGTAAGTGGACCCCCCAGCCTGGGGCGACTAGCTGGGTCCTCCGAACAGCGGGCTGATACCCCGGGGCCGTTCCTGCTACCAGTCAAACTCCGTCTGCCTGACGAACGCTGGCTGTTCGTGTATGTCATGCTGGACTCAGGAGTGGCCCACTGTTTCATAGATGCCGCCTTCGTAAAGCAGCACCAGATCCCGGTGCAGACAAAAGAGATTCCAACGCTGGTGGAGGCTATTGACGGGCGCCTCCTCCGTTCTGGGCCCGTCACCCAGGAGACCTGTCCCATCACCTTCCACGTCCAGCAGCACCAAGAACAGCTGCAGTTTAATGTCACCCGCATGCCTCGCTTCCCGCTGATTCTGGGCCTTTCCTGGCTGCAGCTGCACAACCCCATCGTGGACTGGGCCCAGCAGGAGCTATGTTTCCGAGACCCATGTCCTCATCTGACTCCTCCCACCACTCTAGCAGCCGGCATCCCGAGTGGTGGTCCTCAGCTCCCTCAGAAGTATGCGGATTTCGCTGATGTCTTCGAAGAGACAGGAGCGGATCAGCTTCCCCCTCACCGGCCCTATGACTGTGCCATTGACTTGGTACCTGGGGCACCACTCCCAGTGGGGCATCTGTACCCTATGTCGGAGCCCCCGCCACCTCAAGGTGAGCTGATCTCTGCCATCTAGAGAGCAGTTGTAAATCTGAGTGATCTCCAGTGGTTCCGCAGTACGAAATGGCATTTTGCCTGTCTGAGGAGTTATGCCTCTTCAAACCCCACCCTCTTCAGGTTCCACCCCTTAAATCTCCAGGAATTTCCTAACCTGATGTTGGCAACCCTATCTGTTTCTGTTTATCTGTCCCTCTGACTTCAGGCATTCACTCCCCCCCCCCCCACACACCTTAATGGGAACTATTTTCTGCCAATTGGAAAGCAGTTGTAATTCTGAGTGATCTCCAGACCTCACCTGGCAACAGTGGTTCCCCAGGAGGAAAGCTCTTTCCCTCAGAGTCCATTCTATTATATGAACCCACTGTAGCCTAATTTAAATAGAAAGAGTGAAGAGTATTTGCAGGTGGAAAGCGGGCAGCCTGTTTATCAGCTGCTGTGGAACTGCCCCCTCCCTGCTGTTAATGAACATTCCTTTTGTGTCAGTTGAAGACACAACTGACTGTTTTGTCTTATGAACATGTCTCTCACAGTTCACTGTTTGCTTCACTATTTTCTTCATGGCAGCGTTGTTTGTGATGAGGGAGAGGAGATGGACTGACCTGGGGGTCCCCTGAAGCCCCAGGACAATATTTTGAAGGGGATACGGTGGACTACAGTGGGAATGGGAAAGCCATATAACGGACAGTTTTTCTGCTCATGGTAGGTGTGAAGGACTGCATTTTTAAAAAGCTACTAAAGATCTGTGAATGGTGAATTATTCACAGTGCCAGAGAAACTTGTGTGACAATGATTACTAAGTAATATAATTGGCTACCATCAGCTGAGAAAATAATTATTGAGAGCTGGATGTGAAGGAGGTTTAGTCAGATTTCTGCCCTAACTGAGAAAAAAAGCTAACAAAACACAAGGCACCTCAGTCTCTAAGCAGACAAAAACAATGACCATGCAATTTACAACAAACATACATATAAGTGTATTATAATGTAGAACAGTAAGAAAATATTAGTGTAGTTACAGTCCATGAATGGTGAAAAACCTTTTCAGTCCAAACAAGGTATTCTACAGATGTAGTCCCAGGACCACACCAAGAATGAAATAGAGAGTTCTTTCCTTCTTTCTTCCTCTAGCCAGTGGGACTTCTCTTGAACAAGAACTAAACTTCTGAATAGGAGAAAAGGATCCCTGAGCCTAACTTGCTATTTGAATATAAGCAGTTTTGTGTCTTCTTCAAGAGCTCCACACTTTCTCATTAGTGTCTCAAAAAGGTTTTCTTCTGATGGAACACAGTAGCCTCCAGCAATAATACAGAGCATAAGGTTCACCAATTTCCTTGGGCTATTTGGCTATAATACACTTATATGTATGTTTGTTGTAAATTGCATGGTCTTATCACTGATTTTGTCTTAACTGAGAAGAGACATGTACTGGACTATCTGAGAATATAGCCCTGGCAGAAAAAGGGTTTAGTGCTGACAGAGTATGAATTCAGCATTAGCTGAGAATGGTTTGAACACAGACAGTGAACTGTGGGAAAGTTTGGCAAGGAAGATTGGGTAGTACAGAAGACTCCCCTTCAGGCCAAAGGAAAGGGGATAGATCTAAAGAGAGAGGAGATTACCTACCTAGTCAAACAGGAAGAATTATATCTGAGGAGTACAGAATTCCTTGGTCTGGTGTAATTAGAAACTGCCTGTAGAGACCTTATAAGTCAGTTAAAACAGTGGCTCCTAACCTTTTTGGCACCAGGGACCGGTTTCATGGAAGACAATTTTTTCCATGGACCAGTTGGGGGGGGGGGGTGGCGCTGGGGTTTTTACCATCCCAGACTGCACACCCCATCCCTGCCCCCCATGGGGGTCTTTAACTAGAGGAGAGACTAGGGCTGTTTCTGCTGCCTCCCTGTTAGGTGGCCAGGCAGCAGAAGGCCAACCTGCCTCCCCCTCCCATTAAAAAAAACCCCAACGATCAGCTAATCAGTGAGGGTCTATAAATGAGGGGTAGGCTTTGCAGCAGTGCTGCCCCTTCCGCTGGCCCAGGACCCAGGTAGATGAAAGAGGCGGTGTGGCCTCGCTCTGAGGCTGTGCTGCCTCTTTTATCAGCCCGGGTCCTGGGCAGGTGGAAGGGGCAGCGGGGCTGCTCTGCTTCGCTCCAGGGTTGCCTCCCTGCCTCAGAGCAAGGTCATGCTGCCTCTTTTGTCTCCTTGGGCAGGGGCAGTGTGCCACCTCTGCCTCATTCCGCGGCCCGGTTGCTAGCAGGCCATGGACCAGTACTGGTCTGCAGCCTGGTGGTTGGGGACCCCTGAGTTAAAACCTCAAGAAGAGTACTGGTGTTCCAAAGAAGAAGATACTGGGAAGAGGGTACCAACCTTCTGGGCACCAAGAGTCAGAGATTACTCAAATAAAGTGTGTCAGTGTGTTTAGGAAAACACTGGGACAAAAGCCTCTCAATATAAAGATCAAAGTAACTGAATAAATGAAAAACTTCTCGTTAGCCTGCTACATAAGATCAAAAGTCTGTGCTTGTGCTAGTTTTACTTCAGTCATTTCAACCACTGATTTCACCTGACCTTTCCCCTTGGTTTTAAAGAAAACTTTTAATTTGAATTTTTAAAGCATCTCAAGTGCCATTTTCAAGAGTTTTAGTTAAAGGGTGATCCTATCCCCGCCCTCAGGTTCTTGGGCTGAGCGAATATTCAAAACTTATCTTACTGACAGGGTGGGACAGCCAAAGTTTCTTCAGGAAGGAAAACATGTTACCAGTCGGTGAAGGGAAATTAAAACAAGGGAAATTTTGCCTCTAAGGGAGGGAAGGGGTCTGTCATAGTAGGCAATGGATAAAAACCAAAACCTTTCAAAATTTCTTCATAGAGCCATAGAGATATATTTTCATTTTTGTTCTACCTTATCAATTAGATAATAAAACATGAACAGCCTCCCAGAGACTTTGTATATAATTTTAACATAACAGTTTGTTGTAATAAAAATAATAGAAATATAATATTCTTAATATTTCATATAAAACTGTCATATTATAAACCATTCAAATATATAACTACAACAATTCATTACAGTAAGAATGGCATGCTTGCCAGTTGTTTTCAAAAATTCATTTTTCGGTCTTTCATTAACATAATTTGTCAGTTTTACCATAGCTGTATATTCTTGCATTTTGTCTATCCAATACTCAAGAGTTGGACAATTCTTCAATCTTCCTCATTGCTGCAAATACTACTCTTGCTGCAGTTTACATATATCTAAGCAGATCATGCATTGTTCTATTTGTATTCACTGGCAGAATTCCTAGTAATTCCTAGTAACATGATCTCTGGTAAGATAGCAAATTTGATATTTAGGTTTTTTTTAAATATCCAGTATGTCTTTAATGCCTTCCAAACAGGTTTTCGAACCTCTTTCCAAAACTGTGCATATGCAAAAATGCTGCTGACTCAAATAAACTGGCAGTCATTAACACCACTAAGACTACTTAGGAAAATGGGGGCATTTGTTGTAAACACAGTATTTATTTTTGGCTGATTTATATGATTTATGATGGATTTCTCTGTCAAAGTCAGAAGGAATGGGGGAGCTTGGTTAATTTGTATGTAAATACTTTTGCTCATGCACCATGCAGAACAAATAGAAAAGAATATGGCAAAGCGACTTGCTCAACTGCCATGAATGGGCCAATGAACAGAGGACAAGGAGGTGGAACTCTCAGAAGCAGGAGGAGGAACTCTCAGAAAGGTTCAGGAGCTGCGCTCCCGTGAGCTCCCACTGAATCTGAGTCCTGTATAGTATCATCCACACTAATGGATTGTAGATTGTCACATTCTGGCTCTGATTTAACTCCATACTTTGGCTTTTAGCCTTATGACCTCTACCTACATCAACTATCAATGTCATTTTTTTAAAAAAATGGACTTTTACCATTGCTTTCTCTCTCTGTCAGTTTAAAGTCCCTAGATGGTGTGATGTGATGCCCCTTATTGTTTCTGCTGACCTAGCTGGCAATAAAGCAAAGCAAAGCTGTTTGTACTTACTTTATTGCTCACTATGGGAAGAAAATTCAGGACAAAAGGCTAAAAGGTAAAAAATGTTTGTATATGCACATTTTAAAAAAAATACTTGCATGAAAAAGAGAAGACAACTCCGCTGCTCAAAATGAAGTAAAGTTGGGAGTCATTGGAACAAATTCTTGTGTTTTATACTGAAGTGAGGTATGAATACAGTTACTGACCACCTTGATCATTAAGATGTATACTATTTTTCTATAAATTTGTTTCCTGTTTTATTAATTTTCAATTAATCTTTAAGTGCTATAGATTGTCAAACTGGAAGGCTTTGAAATGACACATTCTATTGACAGAAAAGTAATAGAGACTTAAACTTCAAAGTTGTTATTTGGGTTTTTTAAGAAAGTAAGAAGACCCTCTGTGTTCTGAGAGTGAATAAAGTTATATTGTGGGTAACTAAGCAGGATTAAAAGTAACACAGCATGTGCTCTGTTCTTGAGCGCTGGACAAGCAAAAACGTAGACTGTTAATCCAGAATACCCAACCAAAACCTTAAATATTAATTTGTTGTTGTTCAGTCACACAGTCAAATCTATGGACAAAGTCACGCCAGGCCCTCCTGTCTTCCCCCATCCTCCGAAGTCTGCTCAAATTCATGTTTGTTACATCAGTAACGCTGTCCAGCCATCTCATCTAAGTTATCAAGAGCAAGAATTCTACTGCATCCAGAAATTAACAGGGAATTGCCATGTGGTTGAGCCAAGGCTTCACAATAGCTACAGTATTACATTCATAGACTGCTGTTTCCAACAACTTTTTGCTTGCTCACAAGTAAAGGTATGAGATATCCATCGTTAAGCACTTTAATGTCCCACTAATTTAAAAAAAGAAAAGAAAAAGAAAAGTAAATGGTGGCATGGGATTCTTTCCATCTTTAGAAGTAAAAGAGCTTTATTCAAAGAAACCATTGGTAATATTATTCTGGGTCTGACAACATTTCCAATCTTTATTTTCTGCCTTTACACCCTTCTTTGCATCCATTTCTTGTCTCTCCCAAATAAATGCTTGGGAGTTAGGTCTGAAGAGAGCAAAGATCTCTGGTCTGGTGTGGTTAGGAACTGTCTTTAGAGACCTTAAGAGTCAATTTAAAAACTTAAGACAAGGGGGGAGTGGCTCTGACCAATATCCGGTCAGGAGCTTTTGCCTAACGCTCTCCCAGCTGTCTCCTAAGTTATATCTTTTTTCACCCCTTTAACTATATTTTTTGAACTTTTGAAAGATGCCTCCGAAAGGGGGGAAAAAACCAAGCAGAAGGAAAAAAGCTTTCAGCCTTTAACTAATTTCTTGGAGCAGCCGTCCACCTCCCACGCAAGGTTGGCGAGAGATGAGGAACCAGGAACTGAAGATAGCCCTCTCACTGTGAATTTATTGTCTCAAGCTATGTCTAAATTAAGACAAGAAATATGAGAGGATATAACTTCTATGCTTCAACCAATGTGTCAGCGTCTGGATGAATTAGAGAATTCTTGTCAACAGGCAAACCAGACCGCACTAGAAGCATTAAAAAAAGCTCAGGAGACTACTTCAGATGCATGGACGAGGGAACGAGTTTTAATAATGGACTTTCGGAGCCGGGAGCTGTGCTTAAAATTTAGAGGCTTTAAATCGGATGTGGAAGCTGAAATGGACTTATACACATTCATGGCAAATTGGCTTGCTGAAGTAACCCACCTGGAAGCCGAAACTCTCCCACTCATTCAGAAAGTATATCGCATTGGAAAGGTATGTGAAGACAATTCGTCTTATACCAGAGATATTGTGGTGCAGTTCAAGGATTATAGAATGAGACAAAGAGTCTTTGCAGAGGCGAGGGAGAGAGGAGGCTTGGACTACCAGGGGTTAAAGATTCAGGTCTTTCCGGATCTTCCTCCTGAATTTTTAAGAATCAGAAGAGACCTTAAGGACACAACTGCCAAATTGCGGGACTTAAAAATTAAATATAAATGGCTACAATCAGGCCAACTATGTGTCCAAAAAGGCTCCACTTTGTTTACATCTTATGACGCAGCCTCGGGTGAGATACTACTCTCTAAATTAATTGCCTCCTCCCCTACGTCAAGAGTTAATAAGAGAAAGGAATGCTCTCCTCTCGTTCCTCCAAGGACAACCCGTGTGTGTACTGAGGGAATTCATGTCAATCTGGAAGAAAGTATGGACTCTATTTAAAAGACACTGAAGCAACAAGAAAAGGGAAAAGCTGAAGAAACGTATAATTTATATGTATTGTTTTTTCTTTCAGAATTAAAGGCTTGGTGGGGTCAGCTGGTGAGAGTACCTGGGTAACAGCCCTCCTTGTTTAATTTAGTCCAGGTGAAGAAAGAAGAGTTTCTTCTTCTTTTTGACCTTAATTTTAAGGTCTCCAGGGACTGAGATATACATTTAGAATTTATTCTTTATGGATTTTTTTTTGAGAGTGGAAGGAATAATCAAGATATAGAAGAAGAAGGAAAATAAGAAGCTATATTGAATGCTTGTGGTATTAAGTTTTCAAAAAAAATCTGTTAGGGAAAGCAGCATTGTTAAGCTTAATTATTCATCCACTATAAAAAAATAGAACATATAAATAGGCATATATATATATATATATATATGTGGTGTGGAATAGTAACATAGTGGATACTACCACAGTAACATAGTGGCATCAGTGGATACTGCCACAGCTCACGATGGATTCCAAGGAGCACGGACAACTCTCACATATTTTCACATCAGTCGCTGCTTCCTAGTGTTCTACACAGCAGAGTTCACATCAAGGGTGGGCAGATGGTCACTTGGAGTGAGCTGCCACTCTCTAAGCAATTAAAAGTAGCTCTCTCCCCTTCCTCCAGAACTGCTGTAATCACTTTCTCATCCTTCCATTTACAGGTACTGTAGCAGCTTCCTGCTTTCTCTTTCATGCAAAAGAGGTGCACATGCACACACACGGACAATTTTGCTCTGGATGGAGATACGACAGCACCAGCACCCTTTCGCATTGTCCTCTTGTCCTTTATATTTGCACATACACACGTCCTTGCTTTGGATGAGAAAGAGCATCCTATTTATTTCCCACCCTAAGTTCCTGCTCTTCACAATGGCCAAAGGAATAGTAACTGGACTGGACTGGATTTCCCCCACCAAAAAAAGAAAAGCTGCTATTTGCCTCTTCCAGGGAGAACATAGAGGTAACGATTTTTTTTTTTTGGTGGGGGAGGTTTGTGGGGGGGGGGGGGGTTTGGCAAACAGCAGAGAAAAGGCTTCATCACCTCAGTACTGCAAGCATGCTCTGAAATGCTGTAATTTTTTGTACAAGCTGCAGTTTTGTGACTGCTCAACCCACTGAGCCAGACTGAGAGCTCCCAAGCCTTGAAAAAAAAAAGTTCCCAGAAATATAAATTCTGCCCTCCCCCGGTCTATACCACATTCCTCAGCCTCCCCATCACAACTCCCTCAACTTGCTAAGTTTCAGTTTGGGAAAGAGATGGTGATCACGGGGGTACAGGATGTGGGAAAGGATAAAAAAATAGGTCATTCCGAATGCTCAGGGAGGGGCAGTCTTATAATAATATAATAATAATAATAAACTTTTATTTATATCCCGCCCTCCCTGCCAAGGCAGGCTCATTTGATTCAAGTAGGCTCACCAGGCACATATAACCTATAACATTCATTGTCCAACCCCTTTCTCCCAATGAACTTTGGCAGCAATGCTATAATAGGTTCCGAATGGGTCTGCCTTATTCAAGACAAAACCATAATATTTGTTTAATATAAGTTTAGCTTCTCAGCTTAAGTTTACAGTAAAGGACCTTAATCTGGTCTGAGCTAAAGCTTACATTCCCAGAGAGCCATTTGGCTTTGCAATCCAGAAATCACAGCAGGTAAATGCTGTGGAATGTGATACCTTGTCCTAGTTCTCTTGTGTGATTGGTGCTCTAGGTGTAATATGCTTTTACTGCAGCTGAAAAGTATTCCAGCCATCTGTCTCACTTTCATCTTATCAATAAGAGAGCCCTGTTGGAAACGCATATGTTTCTTTGTGCACCCCATATAGGAATGTGATTTATATAATAATTGTGGCTGTCAGCAGCATGTAAATTTATTTCAGCTGTTGGAGCTGCACTTGGGAGCTTGCACAGATATAGTCTGGGCTGTGCTTGCCTTGTGTATTGCCATGTGAGAAATCCCTTTCTCTGGAGCTCTCATTTCAGTACCTTTCCCGACTGCTGTGAATGTACTGATTTATTTTATTTATAGAATGTGATGTATCACCTTTCTGCTCAAGATCGCCCAAGGTGATTTTGCAAAATGAGCGTGATTGACAAGCTGAAGCCCCCCGTTAGGAGAGTAGAATGCAATCTGCAAATTACCTGTATATGCTTTGACATAATTATTAAAGTGGATGATTAGTTTTCATTCATTGCAGGGTATAGTAACTAAGTTTCTTTTCTCATAAAAAAATTGAGCACACTATTACAAGCTGAAATGAAGGGACTAACCTGGAAAAGAGAGAGAGTATCAGCATGACTCAGGAGCATGATTCTATGCATACAAATTTCTCAGTATTTCCTGAATATCTGAGGACAAGCAGAATAGCCTCCTACTTTACACTTTGTAGGGCTCACCTGTGCATTAACAACACAGATCAGATTAACAACACGGGGAAAAATCATTGCCAACTTTTAGGAAGATTTGTTCAAAGATCTTGGCATTGTTTTTGATTGAACACACATGCACACATAAAGCTGTCTTACACTGAACCAGACAATCATTCCATCAGGGTCAATATTGTCACGTTTTAAACGTTTTATTAGTTTTGTAGCAATTGAGGGCAAGGGGTAAGAGGGGATAAGAGATTATAGTTACAAATTAATCTTAGTCTGCATATAGTATACTTTCATAAAATACAAGTCTGCATCTAATATACTTTCTTAAAATACATAAATTGTCACACATTATTATCTCTTAATTTTACATCATCAATATTTTGATATTCATATATTGTAAGTCTTCTTATTAAAATACCTATACCAATGAAGAGAATCTTATAGTACAGAATACAGGGAAAAGGAGATATAAGTTCACACCAAAGAATCTTAAGAGTCTTGAGTATCTAGCCAAATATAGAATTTCAACCAGTATTTTCTTGCTTCCTCCTTAGATTTCCCAGCCAACAGCTGGGATAAGTCGTCCAGCTCTGCTGTTTCCAGAATTTTTCCCACCAAGTCCATTCTCGTGGAAGTCCCCTGAAGTTTCCATCTCTGTGCCAGAAGAATCCTGGCTGCTGTACAAATATGCACCAACAAGTGTCTCATCTCTTTGGGATAGTCCACAGAAAATATATTCAATAAAAATAGTTCTGGTCTGAATTGAATCTGTGTCTTCATAATTTTCTGTGATAGTTCATGGACCATTTTCCAATAGTCCTTCACCATCTCACATGTCCACTGCATATGATAAAAAGAACCCACCTGTTTGGTACATTTCCAACATTTGTTAGACATATTAGTATACATCTTACACAATTTCTGTGGAGTCATGTACCATCTATAAAACATCTTATACAGATTTTCTTTAAAGGTTACTGACTTAGTTAATTTAATATTGAATTTCCAAAACCTCTCCCATTCTTCTAACATGATATTATGACTCAAGTTTTTCGCCCATTGGACCATACAATCTTTTACTACCTCATCTTGCATCTTCATCTGTAGTAGGTATGCATATAGTTTAGAGATTAGCTTTTCTTGAGGACCTGGAAAGATTTTGTCAAATGGATATTGCTCTGTGTTAAAGCCTACCATCTTGTCTTTGGCATTCCTAGATTCAACTTGCATTCTCAACCTCGACTCATTTTAATGTCCATATTTTCTAGCTGGTTTTCAGTTGATTGTCTTTTTTCCAAAAGGTCATCATATCTGTAACTCTGATTAGGTTTTAAAAGATTTGGAGGAGTGCACGCTTTCACTGGGGATACCCATCTTGGAATTTTCTGGTAAATTTTTGTTTTTAACCATGACCATGTGTGGTACAAAGATTTCCGGAACCAATGATTCCTAAAGCAAGAATGTCCTTCAATTCTTTGATACCATAAATACGCATGCCAGCCCAAGTTAAGATCGTGTCCCTCTAACAACAGTTGTCTCTGGTCGTTCAATAGTATCCAGTCTCTTACCCACAGGAGCACAGAAGCTTTATAATACAGTTGCCAATCTGGAAGTCCCATACCTGCTCTCAATTTAGAATCTTGCAATATCTTTAATTTAATTCTTGTTTTTTTGCCTTGCCCAATATATTTAGAGGGTCAGTATTGTCTACTTGCCTTACTTACGAGGACCTGCCTACCTTAGGGACCGCCTCTCTCCATATATTCCCCAGAGAGCACTGAGATCTAGCTCCCAAAATCTTTTAAAAATCCCTGGACCTAGGGAGGCCAAATTGAAAACAACTTGAGAGCAGGCCTTCTCAGTAACGGCTCCTCACTGGTGGAACCAATTACCAGCGGAGGTTCGAGCCCTGCGGGACTACAATCAGTTCCGCAGGGCCTGTAAAACCACCCTTTTTCAAATGGCCTTTCAAGACTGAATCTTGAAATGACATCCAGCCATCTGACATACATCCGATAGGTTTTGTACTATAGCACCTTAGTTGTAAGTGTAATAGTTTTAATTAATTTATTTATTTAATGGATTTTAATGTATTTTATTGTATAATGTATTCTAATCATGGTATTCTCCATGTCTGTGAGCCGCCCTGAGCCTGCTTCGGCGGGGAGGGCGGGATACGAATAAAATTATTATTATTATTATTATTATTATTATTATTATTATTATTATTATTACTTGAATGGGCAACAGCTATCTAGGTCTCCCAACCCCCTTCCCACTCCACTGGTGAGAGCTGTCACAGCTGCCATTGCCCTCCCCCACCTTCCCTGTGGGGCCATGAACAGGACCTGAAGTATATCCAGACCCCAGCTTTGGAAGTTGGTGGAGCATTTTTCATGGTCAGTAGATGGCATGTTTTATTGTGCAATCCTATGACTGCAAGGGTAGTCGGTTCTGCTTCCAACAAGATATGTCTAGTCTTGATATAAGTATCAAGCAACAAAGCTTGTTATTTTTCACAAGGCATTTGCTTTGTATGCTTGCAGCTGAATCAGCTTTACATTAATGCTATGTGTTCCTGCTAACATACAAATGTCACCTTTGTATATCTCAATCAAGATAATTCCAATTATCTTTGAAGGTACACGGATGCTGTCACATCTCACTTTCTTTTTTTTGTCTAACCACAGACAAATGAAACAGCTGGCGAAAGTCAATTAAATGTTACAGTGGACATCCATTTTAAAAATGCTTCAAGCTTGGTACAAGCCAGGTGGTAAACCTGAGACTCCAAGTCAATAGTGAAGTGGAACCAGGGGAAATATTTTGCCAGTCATGCAGACCAGTTTACAGTCATTATCTATCACACATATAGAGCTCTTTTCCAAATGCATAGTGCTTTGCAAAACTTATATCATTAATACACAGCACCTGCAGAGGCAGTAGAGGGATTATAAGCAAAGCAGAATATATATATATTTTTACTATTGTTTTATTTTCAGAGTATCTCATTTATTTATGATTTACACATAACAATGCCAAATGCAGTAAAATCAGCTCGTGCTGTCCTGCAATGAACTAATTCTGTTCAAAGGCTTTCTGAAACAAAAATGTCTTCCAAGTTAAACTGGGAGGACAGTGGGGCTGGTGCCCCTCTTAGCTCCACAGGGAGGGAGCTCCAAAATTTGGGTCAGCATCTGAAAAGGCTCCCAATGAGGTCCGAACACTCTTACTTCATATAAGATTAGTACCCAGAGGAAGGCACCATCTCTGGATCTCAAAACATGGCCATATTTGTATAAGTGGAGTCTGTGTAATTTGAACGAAAGCCATTATGGCTTGAAAGGTCAGCATAAACATCTTGAATTGAGTCCAGAAACAAACTGGCACCCAGTGCAGCTGATATAGAACTGGTTTGGGGTACTCATTACAGCAGGTAACAATTAGTATTCTGCCTACTGTCTTGTGTACCAGTTGGAACTTATGAACCATCTTCACAGGTAGCCCCACAGAATTCTAACAATAGCTAGATCCATCTTCTCCAAGAATGGCCATAGCTGTCATTCCAGTCTACACTGATAAAAGGCTTTCCTGACGGTCTCAGCCACCTGTTTCTTTAATAATATCCAGAAATATTTCCAGACTGAGTAGCTTTTTCTCTCAGAATGTCACCCCATTTATTTTCAAACCGTAGTGCTTCCATTTTATGAATAAATTTTGTTTAAATTTAGTTACCCTAATGCAATCCTTCTCTGACTCGATAATGACTTAGAACTTCCACTTTGTGTCATTAGTATATTCATAGCACTGAGTACCAAAGCTCACAGAGGCTTCCTGTGGATGTTAAATATCATAGGAGAGATGGAACCTTGAGGTATCATGAACTAATGGCCACAGGGTAGATATATCAATGGGAGCTATTACCCCAGCCTAAGTAGTCCTTTGAAGTGATCTTTGTCTTATTCCCCTCTGGTGGAACGATCTTCTCCTACCTTCTTTTTCTTAGCTTCCTTCACCTTTTCATAGGGCGTTCCCCCTAGATCTTCAGTCTGTCTCCTTCATTCACCTCACTTTCCCCCTTGTTTCACACCCAATTCTAGCTGCTCTTTTCTGGCCCCTATCAGCCCCTGAGCTCCCTTTTTTTTTTTTTTTTTTTAAAAGCAACCTCTACCTCTTTGGCACAGAGCGTTAAAGCTGCACTACTGCAGTCCTAAGCTCTGCTCACGACCTGAGTTCGATCCCCGGCGGAAGCTGGGTTTTCAGGTAACTGACTCGAGGTTGACTCAGCCTTCCATCCTTCTGAGGTCGGTAAAATGAGTACCCAGCTTGCTGGGGGGGAAGTGTAGATGACTGGGGAAGTTAATGGCAAAACCACCCCGTTAAAAAGTCTGCTGTGAAAACGTTGACCAATTTCGCACTAGAGCTTTAATCCTGGTTTAACTCTGTCCCCAAACTGATTTTCTACACTAAAACCTTAGAATCATAGAATCATAAAGTTGGTTTCTCTGATTCTATGATTCTAGTGTCGAAAGTCAGTTTGGGGATAGAGTTAAACCAGGATTAAAGCTCTAGTGCGAAATTAGTCGTTGTGAAAGCAACATCATGCCAGAGTCAGAAACAACTGATGCTTGCACAGGGGACCTTTCCTTTCCCTACCCCCTTGCTGCTGGCTACACAACTGACCACAGATGATGTCAGGTCTGTTCAGTGAGGTGGCTTATTGGATATTCCTCATCTTCCTTTGTGTTGCCAAGCCAGGAGTGTCCAGAGGGGTATCTCCTTCCTGGCTGATGTCCAGCATACTGGGCCAGCAATCAGCTCTACAGGCAGGGTAAGGTCCTTGCTTCATGTCTGATCCAAGAGGCTATTGTTATAATGAGAATTTAGGAAGATCCTCCACATTCCCCAAAGAACTGATTCCAGTCGCTTGTGGAAGGAGCTAAAGGAGTTAGTATATAAACTTGGGCTTTGAAGCCATAACTTCAACAACATCCAACAGCCATCAGCTCCTCCTTCAGGCTTCTAGATACCACCAGGAGGCAGATGGCCTCTCCTCCAAATGTTAGCCCTTTTGTTAACAGTACCATCCTCTGTATGCTCTTTGCCAGTTTGGTGTAGGAGAGCCAGTTTGGTGTAGTGGTTAAGTGTGCGGACTCTTATCTGGGAGATCCGGGTTTGATTCCCCACTCTTCCACTTGCACCTGCTAGCATGGCCTTGGGTCAGCCATAGCTCTGGCAGAGCTTGTCCTTGAAAGGGCAGCTGCTGTGAGAGCCCTCTCCAGCCCCACCCACCTCACAGGGTGTCTGTTGTGGGGGAGGAAGGTAAAGGAGATTGTGAGCCGCTCTGAGACTCTTCGGAGTGGAGGGCAGGATATAAATCCAATATCTTCATCTGCCTCCCAGGGGGTCTGTTGTGGGGGAGGAAGGGAAAGGAGATTGTGAGCCGCTCTGAGACTCTTCGGAGTGGAGGGCGGGATATAAATCCAATATCTTCTTCTTATCTTCTATAGCAATCAGAACAAGTGTGTCTAGAATGGAACCTCGCATTACTTAAGGTTTCTCCTCCTAGCCCCTGCCCTACTGTCCAATAGTTTAAAGTCGAAGTTGCAAAATTCTATTGATATGGAAGGACAAATCGAGAATTAATTTTAATTTGATACAATAGAGAGCATGAAAATTGAGAACTAGTAGAAGGAAACACTTCCTGTTTCTTTTCTCTCATTTCTTTTCAGTGGAAAATGCTCAAAAACACTAATAAATATGCTTCAGGAGGTCACGGCATGTAGTATTAAAGGGACCGAAATGTTAAAATTGTATAGTGTCATCTGCAAAATGCTAAAGTAACATCTCAGTGCTAACGGATAAAAGTTGTACGTGCAAAGTTCTTTCCTGATCTTTTCCCAATTAAAGCTTAGCTAACTGTAATTGATCCCAGTGGGTGGATTTGTTGCCATATGAATGAAAAGCTGCTTCATAAGGGGGGGGGAGGGGTCTTTGATTTCCAAGATACATTATTTGTTAATTGCACAGTAGTTCCCTTGAAATACACTTCACTCGCCTCAGATTGGATCTTTGTATAACAGAGCTGATCCACTGTTAACAGCTTGAGTTTTCAAGTCAACAAGAACAACTTCCAAAGCGGCAGTTGTCTACTCGGTTTGAAAGGGCCACTGATAATTTTGACTCTGATATGGAACTTACAGGTTTTCCTAGCCATGCCAGTTTTGCTGTCAGCAGTGACAGTTGCTGTTCTGTGAAATGCAGTCTGGATGTCCCTGAAGCAGTGTCTGATGTACAGGCATAAGGCAACCATAATGCTATGATGCTTGAAATCTGCAAGGCTTTTCCTAATAATATTATGCCTGGCATCTTGGATTTGCTCCCCAACTGCTAGTTCCATCTCTTGTTCTCAAACTGACATGTGAACATTGGAAGTCTAGCCAAATGGTAACATCTAACCCATTGATAACATGTATCCCTATTTCAAAAAGGAACTAAAAGAACCCTCCAGTATAAAGGTATAGCATTATTTTCAGAATATAGTTTTGTTCCTTTGTTCCTTGTGTTCGTAATAGATTGTAACTGCAAAATTCATGCATGCTGCTGGATTCCAGAAAGAATGTGTGTATTAAAATCAGTTCTTCTTTTAAGAGTGGCAAATTCAAATGTTTGGTCCTGTTGAGAAAGTGTGTGTGTGTGTGTGTGTGTGTGTTTTGGGGAAATGGAATAACCATGAATGGAATTATTGCTGATGATGGAAAGATTGACATGGATTTTTCTCTATATGCAGGAAAATGAAAGAACTGTGGGACTGTTTGGTAGCCTGTGAAAACGTTCTTATAAGCCTCAACATTATGCTTCAAAGGAAACACGTCATTCCCCACTAGGACCTAAACCCTGGTTTGCTCTGAGTCCAGTAATTTACCTTGCATTTATCCCGGGTTATTTTGTGTTTTCTACACGACATTTATCATGGTTCAAATTGCCTGCCTGTATGGGTTATAAACTCTATATTCAGGCTCCTAACCTGGGTTTGACCTGATCACTATCTCCTTGTTATTGTGGATTGTGCAGTGGTGCTGTGACCCAACCTTTATCAACCTTCTATTCTGTGCTGACTGGCCATAGTGCCCAACCTCTTCTACTCTTTCCTGCCAGTGATGAGTACAAAAACTCCATCCAAGGGTGTCGTCATCTTCCTGCCCCATACATTTACTGATCTGAAAGAAGTGCCAAACATTCACATTTAGTGGAGAGATGTGTGCAGGGTGATCTTCGAGGTGTAGCTCAGAGCCTCTGATTCTTCAGGGTATGTGGAGACGTCAGCAAAGTGCATGATCCATATAAGCTCCTTCCATGTGGTCTATGTTACCAACAGCTGGTGGGAGACAGTTGTTATGCCAGGATGTGCTACTGAGGAATGGATCTCCCATTTCAGGGTAGATAAGTCAATTTTCAAGCGTATAGTGGGTACTCTGAGGTGTAGATTGGAATCCATTCACAACCGACTTGAATCCAAGAAGTGTGTTGCCATTGCGCTTTCTTTAATACTGCAAGGAGGCAACATCCTAGATTTCATGGACCACTTCCATGTTCACCTAAATGGTGGAATGTGCTATTTCTGATATGGCATCTGCCCTCATTGAAGAGATAGCTCCCCAGGCTGTTTGCCTGGGCTACAATATTTTAACTGTAAGCATTGCTGTAACATTATTGGGTGTTCAGGTGCTGTCCCACCTTACTGTTGCATTTTGTGCTGAGCCCACCTCATGTGAACAATGTTTTACATGAAGGATCAAAACTGGAGCGAAAATAGTTGTACTGGAGGAGTGTGTAGTACTCTGGGTGCTATATTATGTCTTCATCTTGTCTGTGCTTTCTGATAAATTTCTGCTTTACCTCCAACTTTCTTTCTTGCTTCAAAGGGTGTGTAAGGTCAGCTGACTGAATACCAGTGACCTGATTTCCTACACTGCCTCTTGTAAAGTTCCTCAGTTCTGTGACCAAACCTGCCCCTCCACATCGAGTTCATAGTAATATGCTCAGCAATATGGGCAGTAACAGGTGCTGTTATGTAATACTGACTGCTTGTATTCTTTCTTGAGAGACTTCATCTCGGTGCGGCACTCCACAGTGGAACAGTTGTGGCCCCTGAGCACCATCTCTGTGGTAATGTTCTCAAAAAACACCAGAGTTACGATGGGAGGCACTTAGTGTCACCTGCCCCTTCTGCTTGCCACATGATGCAATGAAGTCAAGCATTTCACACTGTTTCCAGGAAACTCTGCATGCACTGGGGACCTGCTTTCTGGAAGAGGACATTTATGATGGGAATGTGTTATTTTGTGGAAACAAAAATAGTGCACTGGTGTCATAACATATGTAGTCTCAGGACCATAACACCAGGGATGGAAGGCTGCAGTATTCAGTGGTTGACAACATCATGATACATACCAAACAATTAATGGCACCATAGGACATGGACTAGCCTCCCACAAACCCCCGCCCCCAACTGATCTCATGAATTGCCATGGGCACTGGGACACAAAAGCCATACAAAATGGCAGCCATAACAACCCCCCCCTCCATTTTTTTCTGTCCTCCCTCACTTTCATGACCAATAAACCCTGCCACCAATTAACTGCTGCCCACACATGGGAATTCCCTCATGCAACAAGCTGAAAACAGACAAAAGGGGAAGGAGGACAAGTAGTGAAAGCAACACTTTCGGAAAATTAGTTTTGGGTGAATAATTGGGATGCTTTATAAAGAGGGCCTTTATTAAAATAGCCTCCAACCAGCGAACCATTTCCAGTAATTCATCCAAGCACCTGTCCGAGGTCACCCACTTTCTGCCACTGTGACGGTCCACGTGGCAAAGGGGATCAGATCCTACATTCCTAGAGTGGCCAGCGGTAGCAGAACAAAAAATTGAGAGGGGTGGTTGTGGTAACTGCACAGAGCACAACTCACACAATGGATGACAAAGAAAAGAAGGGGGAAATATATAACAGAACCCTCCTACTGAAATATTATTATTTAATTTATATGCGGAGTACATCATGCGAAAAGCTGGCCTGGATGAAGCACAAGCCGGAATTAAGACTGCTGGAAAAACCACCAACAACCTCATACGAAGACGATAATCACTAATGGCAGAAAGTGAAGAGGACCTAAAACGCCTTTTGCTGAGGGTGAAAGAGGAGAGCAAAAAAGTTCATTTGAAACTCAACAGTGGAAGATAGAAGGGTCTGGCAAAGTGTGGTCCATGGAGTCGTAAAGAAGAAGAAGATATTGGATTTATATCCCGCCCTCCACTCCGAAGAGTCTCAGAGCGGCTCACAATCTCCTTTACCTTCCTCCCCCACAAAAGATACCCTGTGAGGTGGGTGGGGCTGGAGAGGGCTCTCCCAGCAGCTGTCCTTTCAAGGACAACCTCTGCCAGGGCTATGGCTGACCCAAGGCCATGCTAGCAGGTGCAAGTGGAGGAGTGGGGAATCAAACCTGGTTCTCCCAGATAAGAGTCCGCACACTTAACCACTACACCAAACTGGCTCTCAACAGAGTCGGGCTCAACTGTGCAACTGAACAACAACCTGCTGTTGACAAATTTCCAAATTCCCTGACTAAGCTGCAGCTCTATCACACATGGAAACTCTAGCATTTTGGCTAAAACCTGTATGGTAACCATAGAGTTTTGGCCAAAACGTTGGAGCATCCAAACATGATGTGCCTGGTGTGATGATGGCACTTCTAGGCAATATCGTTACACCAACAACATCAATGTTGGAGGTGGCTGTTCAAAAGTGGGGTTTTCCCCACTAGCCGGCTGGCTGGTAGTGGATTGAAGCCCCCAAAATCAGGGGAACTCCCACCCTGATTGGGGGACTGGCAACCCTAAACCTTCCGGAGGGGTCTGGAGATCTCAAGGAATGATAACTGATCTCTAGATGACAGAGATAAGGTCTGGGAAAAAAGGTCTGCTTCGCTGCACCCTGCTGAGGTCCTCCCCTTCCCAAACTCTGCTCTTCTCAGGCTCCACCCCCAAAGCTCCAGGAGTTTTCCAAACCATAGTTGGCAGGCTAAGGACAGTGCCTTATGTCACCCAGACCCTCCTCTGCAGGACTTGAGTTTGGAGCTGAAACAAGGTACACTGTGACATTTCTGCACAAAGAAATGTTAGTTTTGTGTTGTGTCAGTTTGGTGTAGTGGTTAAGTGTGCGGACTCTTATCTGGGAGAACCAGGTTTGATTCCCCACTCCTCCACTTGCACCTGCTAGCATGGCCTTGGGTCAGCCATAGCTCTGGCAGAGGTTGTCCTTGAAAGGGCAGCTGCTGTGAGAGCCCTCTCCAGCCCCACCCACCTCACAGAGTGTCTGTTGTGGGGGAGGAAGGTAAAGGAGATCGTGAGCCGCTCTGAGACTCTTCGGAGTGGAGGGCGGGATATAAATCCAATATCTTCTTCTTCTTCTTTAACAACAAAGGTTGTTATTACAAAACTCATGAAGTCTAAGTGTCTGTTGATTATCATGGAATAGTAGATGAAAACAGACTCCATAGCAAATATGAAGAAAATAACGGGACTGATATGCCTGCAGAATGGAAATAGAAATTGTCATGCACAGATTTGACCCTCTTGCTGTTTATTGGAATAACCAGTGTTAGTATCATCTGCTAGAAGAGTTTTTTAAAATCCCATTCTAAACAACAAGGAGAACAAATCCACGCTTTTGAAAAGTTTTCAAAACATCAACAGCTACCCTTGCATTTGCAATTATAATGTGAAATCTCAGTATCAGCTTGTTGCTTTGGATGCTTATTGGCCCTCAAATATGGCTACGTTGGACCTGAAATACAATGTAGGTTCTCCTACATAAATAGGCATGCTATAGAATTCTGCTGAAAATTCATTAAGTCTTAGCACAATCTCTTAGTCCCCTTTGCACTGAAACAAAACCTGAGCAAGTGTAACTAAAATGAATGCACATTCTTCCCCTGTTACATATGAAGAAGTGAGCTCTGATTCCCCAAAGCTCATGTTGAAATATTATTTGCCGTTGGTATCGTGGGACTTTGTTTTGCTGCAACAGACTAACATGACTACCCGTCTGCAACAATTCTTGCCTGTACCTCTATGTCCTCAATGTGTTGTCTTCCTTCTCTGAAATGTTAGCGCTGTAAACTCTTTGGGGCAGATGGCCAAACGCATTGATAATGCCATCTAAATGAATGCATAAGTAATCAGGACACATGTTTGAATTATTTTTTTTAAAATGTATATTTTTTTATTATTATTATTCATTATCCATTTCTCTACATGCTTTCTAGTATCCGTTTACATTTTTCCCCCAACCCACCCCCCTTAGTCTATACATCCTCTTCTTCTTCCAGCCAGGGACAAAGGACTTGTAGCTTCCACTGAATGTCCACTCTCCTTTCTTCCTTCGCCCATTTCAGGTAGGTCCACCACTTTTCTTTGATTCTTGATCTTCTTTCCTCCCATGATTCTTCTTGCGACATTATAGCAGCTATATCTGACTGGATAAAATCGAAGAGATAGTTATGCCAAGTTCTTTCCTTCCATTTACTTTTATCCTTCCATCCTGCCGCTATTACCGCTTTACCCGCTGATACCATTGCTTTTAGTAAAGCTTGATTAGTCTTCCCTATTATCTCATTCCCTAATATACTCATCTGCATTAATTCAAAGTTTGAATTATTTATCTGAAAAGAACCTGCAAATTTTAAAACGCAACCAAACAGTAGCACTGTTCTAAGCCCATGGACATCAATGGACTCAGAAGGGTATAACTGTGCTCTGGGCTGTACTATTAGTGGATTTTAGCAACAATACTAAATTTGTCCTCAGATTTACTTTTTGACATTTTTAGATGGGAATTTGAAGAAACACAGGTGCTTTTCAACAACTTGATCAAGGAGTTTAATCTTTTGGTCAGGTGGAACACACAGTTTTTAAATAGAGGCACATAAAACCCCAATTCAAGCTTTTATGTATAGACTTTTACATATATTTACTAGACTTTTAAAAATATTAGATTCTTCTTAGGCGTATAGGCTTGCGTATGCATCTTCACAGGTAGCCCGAGAGGTCTCTTTGTCGGCAAGTCCTTTTTCAATTTTTATTTATTTCTTATTTTTCCCTCCTCTTGAGGTACTGCCTTTGATCAATAACTAGGAGAAACAATAAAATGAAAACTCATGTGCTTAGCTTAACACACACAGAATTAGAATCCTCCTGTAAGGAGAATACCAGGGTGTCTAATTGAAACAACCACCAAACAAGGATTAGTTGAGATTTCAAATATCACAATAAGTACATTTTTTTTTTGTGAGAAGGTGTGTTAGAGAGATGATTAAAATGTGGCACTGAGGAAGCTTGGCGTTACTTTCCTTCTTTGACTTAGGGTGCTGAAGACAGATTCCTTGAGGCTTTTACTCCCAGGTTCTTTCTGACTCAGTAATGGACACCAGCTAAATGTGCAATATCGGAAGCAGTACCATGGCACAAACCTTCCCAAACCTTTCATTTTATGAGACTTAAATCCATTGACTAATAATATTTTTGAATGATTGCAATTATTTGTACTTCTTATAATGCACATGGTATGTTACGACAGGTATCTCCAACAGCTAGCTCATGAGCTACTGGTAGCCTGTTAGCTCTTGCTGAGTAGTTCATATATCCCTTAGAATACCCAGGAAAAGATTGTGAAATGGTCTGCTACAGGCTGTTAAAATATTATTTTATAGGACATATAGTAGAAGAAGATATTGGATTTATATTCCGCCCTATACTTTGAATCTCAGAGTGGTCACAATCTCCTTTGCTTTCTCCCCTCCCCACAACAGACATCCTTTGAAGTAGGTGGGGCCGAGAGAGCTCTTACAGCAGCTGTGCTTTCAAGGACAACTCCTACAAGAGCTATGGCTGACCCAAGGCCATCCCAGCAGCTGCAAGTGGAGGAGTGGGGAATCAAACCTGGCTCTCCCAGATAAGAGTCCGCACACTTCACCACTACACCAAACTGGCTCTCAATCTATGCTGCTTAGTTGATAGCTTCATTTATGGTGCTCTTCCTTTACTATGCTCTGTTTCTCTCCCCCCACCACCACCCCGCCATCAAATTGCAGCCAATTTATAGTGACCCCATAGGGTTTTCAAGGCACGAGTTGTTCAGAGGTGGCTTGCCATTGCTTGCCTTTGTAAGGCAGCCACAGTACAAGCAACCAAGTGCCTTGCCATGAAAGGGTTAGTGTATCTTTTGTACTTTGCCTAAAATACTGAATTTGCTGTTCTGCATATATCTTCCCCTTCCCATGCTTCTGCTTGTGTATACCTGCTAACGGGCCAGGATGTTATGTCTAAGGACCCATGGCTTAGTAACACATCGTATCAAGATTGCAACCTTGGGCAGATGGGAACCGAAACCAAACTTCCAAAGACATCCTTGGGAAAGTAAAAGGAGGGGGGCGGGGGGAACGCTTATCATTGCTGCTTTGCCTTTCGCTAAACTTGTATTACTGCTGCCTTGAGCCATGCATAGTAGATCTGACTCAGACCCCGTCTGAGGCTATGCTTTCCTGAAATTCTTAATAAATGGAACCTATTGAACCTACAAGGACGGCTTATTGAGTACTCAGGGGGGAAGCCTGACACACTGCTGTAAGATCAATATAGCCTATTGCCATTAGGCAAATACAAACTGGTACAATGAGACAGACGCAAGATGCCAACACAAGCTGGTGACCTACTTCTGCATAGGATGGGAAGGTGTTGTGAATCTGTTTCTGCTCTCCCCTGGCATTGCTCCTGCATTTACTTATTATGCGTAAAACACACCTAGATGAAAGGAGGGACGGTGGCTCAGTGGTAGAGCATCTGCTTGGGAAGCAGAAGGTCCCAGGTTCATAAGAACATAAGAGAAGCCATGTTGGATCAGGCCAATGGCCCATCCAGTCCAACTCTCTGTGTTACACAGTGGACAAATTTTTTTTTATACACACACACACACTGTGGCTAATAGCCACTGATGGACCTCTGCTCCATATTTTTATCTAAACCCCTCTTGAAGGTGGCCATGCTTGTGGCCGCCACCACCTCCTGTGACAGTGAATTCCACATGTTAATCACCCTTTGGGTGAAGAAGTACTTCCTTTTATCCGTTTTAACCTGTCTGCTCAGCAATTTCATCGAATGCCCACGAGTTCTTGTTGTGAGAAAGGGAGAAAAGTACCTCTTTCTCTACTTTCTCCATCCCATGCATTATCTTGTGAACCTCTATCATGTCACCCTGCAGTCAACGTTTCTCCAAGCTAAAGAGTCCCAAGTTCAATCCCTGGCATCTCCAAAAAAAGGGTCCAGGCAAATAGGTATGAAAAACCTCAGCTGGAGACCCTGGAGAGCCACTGCCAGTCTGAGAAGACAATACTGATTTTGATGGACCAAGGGTCTGATTCAGTATAAGGCAGCTTCATATGTTCATATGTACTGTCGACTTTCTAATCTTTTAGATGAATTTTCATTTTCTTCCTTTACTGTTGACTAGTACCTTGTGTATATTATATGTAGTTCTTGTTTAATCATTGACCATTCCTTTAGATTAATGCTTTAACAATAGCCCCTTGAGTCAATTTTTTTTCTTGCCACCCCCAAACTGCCAGTGCAACTGCAAGATGAAAAGTGGAGAGAGGTAGTGGTGTTTATAACACCGGGACTTGCTTGGGAGTTTTGGGAGACAGATGGAGCAGTTTTCATGGATGAGGAGGTCTTTGGCCACCTATGAATTGTTGTTCCATTAAATGAGTTGTTGACTTTGGATTTAGACTTAGTAGAAATGAGAATATTATTTTATGGATCTTTGGATTTCTGAGTTAGTTAACTGATTTTTATATGACAGCGAAGATGAGAATGTATCTTGAGCAAATTAAGGTATTCTTCATTATCTATATTATAGGTACAACAAAGGCAGAACGTTTTGCTTGCCCAGAAGGCTACTGGATCATTTGAAGTATGTAAGGGTCAATCTAGACAAAACAGTATCCCCAAATTTGCCCTGTGAGTGAATAGCCATTTTGTAATGTGAGTTCCCACCATGGAACTCCTTTTAATAGAACTACAGGGTGTTGGCATAGGATAAGATGCCGGTAAGGCATGAGGCATTGCTTACTGATCTGACAGCTACTGTCAAGTAGATGACTGAGGATGATCTGGCAGATGAGAACTGGTTCTGGCCAGATGGATGATGTAATCAGGTGAGGTGTGCAAAGTGACTCAACACTGTCTCCTCATTGGTGCAGCAATTAGCAACTGTATATTACTGGAACTATGCTGTACATACTATCCTCTCACTATTATAGGATTGATTGGTGGAGCATTATGATGTAGCGTCTGTATATATGTATAATAAAACCTTGTATATAGTTTAAGAGCACAGTGTGGTGTTGGCTGTGTTAAACTATTGCTCACCAGAGTGGATGGACACTGGCAGTCACAAATCTGCTAACTTATAAGGGGCCCAATTCAAGTTGGAAAGACCACAGCGCAGTGGGAAGAAGCATGTGCTTTTTCCGCACAATGCTTTTCCAAACCAAAATGGTGCTCAGGGGATATGCTGGCAAATAACACCTCTGTTGCCATTTGGGGTAGGAAAAATGGCACAGGAGAGGAAGGCAGAAGCCCCCTATCCCCTACACACACCCCTCATTATGACCAGAATTGGGCCCCTGCAATGATGTTAAAAGGAGTTCCCAGTGGGAACATACAAAATGGTGGTGTGCCTCCAAGGTTAACTCAGGGATGCCTTCTCTTCTAGTTAGGTCCTTACTACAGTGGCAAAGATAGAATAATATACTAATGCATATAATGTGTCAAATTTTATAAGTACCAGGAACAGACTGTAATTCTCCGATTGTCTCTGATTCCTCAACTGAGCAGGTAATTGACCTACATACATTGCAGGATATTAACAAGATCTGAAGAGATTGCCATTGGAACACTGGAAAATACACAACAACTGTTTGTTCAAAGATGGAGTCCCTTTCTTGTTAATAGAACAAGGGGAAACTGCAGGAAAAGTGAAATTAGAGATATTGTTGTGTATTTAAGTATTCAAACTAACATATGGAATGATAGCGCTTGCAATCTATCACAGATCTTTCACTGGTGTTGTGGTAACCAGTTTTTGGTGTCAAGTATATTTAAATGGTCAGTGTGCATATTGATTCTATATGTAAGTTAAAACAAAGAAGATTCAAATCAGCCATCGGAGCCTCAGTCAAGTGCTGTTTTCTAAAACAAGTAAAACCCATTCGTAAGAGAGCTTGATTTCAGAGACTACGACATTTGCCGGCACGAATGGGGATAAAAAGCTCCTCGCTTCTGAGCAGATCGACAAATCATCTTGATCTATCAGATGGTTAACTTGCAAATTTGTACACTGTAAACCAGCAGCGTCATGCAGCTCTCATAAGAAGGGAAGCTTCCCCCACTTTGTTTAAGCTTCCCACTTCTGCTGTGAAATTGCATTTGTGATGGAGGAATAAACTCTCAAGTGTTGCAGCAGAAATGGATGTTGCATATTTAGTGGATGCCTGTAGGCAATTTCTTTTCTTAATGGAGATCTGAACGCCGCTTTAATTTTCCCACATTTTATAAGGTTTTTTTTCCCCTGTCTCTGTTTGAAATTGCTTTTTATATGACACCTTAGCTGCTGAATTTTTGTAATGGAGTGATGGTGAGGTTAAAGGAAGCACCGTGAAGAAAAGTCTCTGCTATAAACAAAAATACCTGACACGATCATCAATAAACCTCTCCTCTGTATTTGCTAAGTATTGACAGAATCCAAGGGATTCAATCTTACTGCCTCACTTCCTGCCTTTGGTTCAGGCAATGAATGCAATGCAGATGCCAGAGGACAAGAAATACAAAACTGACATGGTGCTGTCTTTTACCAGTCCAGTTTCTAAGCAGCTACTGTCAAGTATGCGGGTTCAATGACGAGTCTAGGTTGCTACAAAGACTACGTTTATTGATAGACCGATACTTTGGCTCAAGCCGTGGCTTGAGAAGAATGAAACCAATACATTGATACGCTGGTTTTAAGATACACTTCAAAGGGATTCCTACGGGGAGGGGAAGCAGGGGAGCGTTCACACATAGAATATCAAAACTACATACATTCCCAGGGTGTTATCAGGCATTCGGCCTTGCATCGCCCAGATGGCTCTCCATCCTGCGGAAGGATTCATGGGAAGGTGCTGATTGCTTTGTTCCCTCTAATTAACAGTCATAAAACAAAGAGGAGCCAGGAAAGGATAAAAAACTAGCAGCATTTGGTCATCTAGGATCTTACCCAGGCTTGCTTTTGACAGGCCATAAACCCATCGGTTATTGATCAGAATTAGCCATGCTTGACAGCTATATACAGGGAAGAGGGAAAGATTCTAAACGTTTACTTAAATTTATCTTTGAATCTGAAACTGTCTACCTGAACGGACTGAAGGTTGAAGAGAAACAACTCATCCATTAACTCTCTTTGCAGAAATAAACATTTAGCTACCTTTTCATTTTAACTAATAAAGATTTATGTATACCTCCAAAGTTTGCACATTTTTAACCAGCAGGGGTTGGTCTAAAATGAATTGCCTTGACAGTTTGCTTTTTCTTGAAGGGTGCACTTCTTTAAAATGTATATTAAATACAAAGTACGGTTGCTAACCAATGGGAGATGAGAAGGCAGGGACATGGGAGGTACAATTGACACAACAGCACAAAACCCAGGCATGACATCATACCACTCTAGGAATTGCCAGAAAGTTTATGGTGCTATTTTAAACCATAAAGTTTCCAGTGATTTCTAGAATGGTGTGATCTCACTTCTGGGAAAACTCAGAAGTGACATCATGCTGTCATAATTATGGTGATATTTCAATTACTCCCCCCCCCCCCCCGCTGATTGATGGAGAGGAGTAGTAGTAGAAGAAAAAGAAGAAGAGAAGGAGGAGGAGGGAGACTCACTCAGAGTCTCAGAGCAGCTTACATTATCATTTCCCGTCCCGCAACAAACACCCTGTGAAGTAAGTGGGGCTGAGAGAGTTCTTTCAAGAACTGCTCTTGAGAGAGCAGCTTTTTCAAGAATGATGACTGATCCAAAGTCAGCAGGTGCATGTGGAAGAGTGGGGAATCAAACCTGGTTCTCCCAGATTTGAGTCTGCACACATACCCACTACACCAAACTAGCTCTACACTGGTGATGGGAAACAGGGGTTGCTGGTGGAGGTCTCCCATAGCAAGAGACCTGGCAACCCTATTGCAGATGGGTATTGTGGAGATATTGAGAGACCATTAGGATACAGTCTTAAAGTAAAAATATATGGAATTTAAAATAATAAAATGCTTTCAAAATCAAGTCATTTTCAAATAATTTGGTATTTACACAAAAGTCTTGTATAGGATACATAGGGACAAATCAAGCTATATTATAAAGAACTCTTGAAACCCACTGACACCAATGATAAGTAAAATGTTAACATGACTTGGAATGAGACAGCTGTCAATCATTTTCACCATTGCAGTAGTATTTATATTCTATCTACTGGAATCACTACAACTGTGTCATTGTAGGGACTTCCGGGGTTGGAAACTGTCGAGCTGAACTGCTTCTCAGAAGGGGAGCAGGCTGGAACTTCTGTTCGGGGTAGTGGAAGGCAATTTAATGCCTACTGCCTACTTTTCTCAGACAGAGATATGCACAGGAAACTTTGAGGAGATTTACCTTGGCTAAAAGGGAGTCCCGGTGTGTGTGTGGGGGGCTCCTTAGAGGCTTTGAGGGGTCTCTGGAGATGAGTTGCATTTTCATCATCTGAAGAAGTTTCCAGAGTCATTTATTTGACATAAGCTCGACAGGATCCTAATCTTCTTTGATACTACTAAACATCTAAAGCTACACAAGACCAGTGTTGATCTGGATAACTACAGAAAAGGTACAGATCGCTATCTTTCATTCCGGGACTAATTAAAGTTAAACAAAATAAAATCAGAAGGTGGGAAATTGAAATCTAGAAAGCTTGGAAGAAGAAAAGGAGAAGGGACGAAATTTGGACTTTGTAAATTTAAAGGACAGTGCTAAAAAGTGGAAAGGAATTTATTGTTTGGTCTACTTGTGGTTTTTGAGAAAAAGCCCCATCATCATAGAATTGCAGCTCCCACAGTCAACACAGGAAATATGTCAAGTATTGTGAGATCTCTCTACCAGCGAAAACGGGATTTGGTGGCAAGTAAAGCAGGAAACATTGGATGGAAAAGGGAAATCATCGAAGCAACCAGCCTACTCTAGGACTATAATATCATAGAAAAACATTGGCAGCCATTGCAAGGAGGCTAAAGTTTAAATAAAAAATTTTAAGTGTTCGGGATGCTTATATGTACTATGGGGAAAAAAAGATGGATGGTTTTTTCTCTCATCATTATATAAGAAACAATTTGCTAAATACATGGATGAAATATAAGAAATATGGGGATGAGAGAAAATCGTTATGGATAGTGCCAGCAGAAGTAATAAAAATAACAGCTGAGACAGGTGAAGAAAAGTGGTTGTCATATAATCAACTATTAAAAATACAAAGTGGCAAAATAGAATTGAAAACTACTGAAGAGCTGAATAATAAATATGATTGTTTCCAAATGCAACAAATAAAGAGCTTGGTGGAAAATGATATTAAAACTGAAGGAATAAGAAAAGACCAAACAGAAAGGGAAAAGTCCTGTTTGGAGACAATGAAAATATAATTTCAAAATTATATAAATTACTCTACGGAAGATGAAGTAGTGAAATCTCAAATGATTAAGTGGGCAATTAATGTAAATAAAGACATACAGATGGAAATTTGGGAATATTTGTGGAAGAATTCTATAAAGCTTTCGATGTGTCATAGTATTAAAGAGAACTGTTTTAAAATGATGTATAGATGGTATATGACTCCTAAAAAGTTGGCAAAGATGAACAATAAGATGCCAGATAGGTGTTGGAAATGTAAAAAACATGAAGGTTCTTTCTACCATATATGGTGGACTTGTGAAAGAGCAAAAAAGTATTGGCAGATGATTCAACAAGAAATTTCTAGGATCTTAGGATACAAATTTAAGAAAGTTGCAGAGACTTTTCTGTTGGGATTACAAATTGAAAAATTTCCAAAAGAAGATAGAACTATAATTTGGCACTTGCTTTCAGCTGCTAGGACATTGTATGCGCAGTTGTGGAAGCAAGAAAAAATACCAGAAAAATGGGATTGGATTGTAAAAGTTATGACATGGAGTGAAATGGACAAATTAACAAGAATTTTAAAAGACTGACTTAGAGGTTTTTAAGATAGAGTGGAAAAAGTTCAGAAGATATGTAGAAAAAGAGTGGAAAATAAAAGGACATTGGACAATTTTTGATAATGATTAAGACTTAGAAGGAAGAAGAATATTAATTTTTGTTTTTATTAGTTAAGGGTACCTTTAAATATTAGTATTTTAAGTAAATAACATTGGCGGGGGTCAAGTAACGGGGGGAGGGGTGGTTAGAAAGTAATATATGGGATAGATAAAAAGAAGTTATTAATGATGCAAGAAACGGATATTGTTACCATATGTTACTAAATAAAATTGTTTTAAACACTACAACTATGTCATTGTATTTCCTGGTACAAACTTTTTTTCTCATGCTCATGTACTGCCATACATGACTGTGTGGAGAAGATAAGCAGGGCTTTTAGGAATTTGAATTGAAATTTTTGTTGGAAAAAAAACCCCTCCAAACAGGATAAAGGGGCAATATGATTCAGTTCTGGATGCAACTTTCTACCACTGCGGAACACTGACAGATTAATAAACTTCCCTTTCCTTCTATTAAATTGCCTGTGTCACATTGACAGGTGGGTTACTCACTGTGACTTCACAACATTCCCATGGCTTTCACATTACCAGTTTCCCCATCATTACATCACTGAGAGCACTGCACATTTTTTAGGTCTATGCATACAAACTATCCAGTGATCAAAGGAGAAATTGTAGATCTCAGTGATCCTTCATAAGTCTTATTAAAGCAAGCAGGAATTAGTTAAAAGGAGACATTTGTACTGTGGTACAGTTCCTGATGAAGGAGGAGTTGTCAATGTTATAGACAGGGACGGGCATTAATGAAATTAAGAACCTGGTTCATGGTTCGTGAACCTCAGTTTGTGCCATCCCATCCCCATGAATCTCCTAGGTGCCTTGGGAGGTTTGTGTGATTTGTGTTGGCAGACATGCTAATGCCAGTGGCTGGGCTTGGAGAAGGCATTTAATGAGATTGTGGTCTTTAAATGCCTTCTCCAAGCAGCAGCAGCAGCAGCAGGGATTCCTTTAAATGGTTGCAAAAATCACAAGTGAACTCAGAGGGCAAATGCCTTCTCTGGGTTACAAGTTTTATTAAGTTTTAAGCAAAACACATTTAAAAAGAATATACACACTCACAAGAATTCAGAATGAAACCCATGAACCCTCACAAGGAAAACAGGGAGAAAATAGAAACAAAATGGATTTTTCATTTTAAAAGACATGTGTCTCCCCATTTAAATCAGCAGTTGGATCTTTCCAGCTTCATTGTGCACAGGTACCTTTAATAAAACTTTCAGATGTTTTCATAGTAGGTGGTTCACCTGAAATGAATTAACATGCAGTATTTTACTATTGTAAGTAAAGTGTTGTAATTGAGAACTTGGTTCCTTCGACAAGTTTGAAGCACATGCTCCTTGTTGAAAAAGAACTGTTGGAATTAGTGGGTAAGTTGTTATTTAGCACTTCTGGTGGGTTAATGTTCTATAATTATGTTTTATGTTTTAGTTCCAACTGTAGAAAATTGTTTGTTGTGAAAACAGCCTCTGAAGAAACTAAAGTGAAATACCTAGAATATCCAGGATCAGTGTTAGGTACTGTTTTCATTGTATCCATTGAGACCTTCTGTTGTTTATGGACCTATGTGCCCTGATGGAGACAAAGTACCCACTTCATTGATTTGTATATCAGTTCAGGATTGTAAGATATATAGATTGATATACTTTGTAGATTCTCAGTGGACTGGGTTTGGAACTGTTTTGTATATCTACAGGCAGATGTTCAACAGGTGTATCATTTTGTAATTTTGTGATATATTGTTGAATTTGTATAAACACTTTAATAGACACCTTGTTGTCTGTTGTAAATGTTTGTTGTTGTAGGACTACTTTTGCACATTGTTTGTGGTTTCAGGAATATGCAAAGAAAGCTAAACTTACTTCTTTGAGTAGAGAAAAGACATTATCTACTTTATTTGTGGACTGGGAACCCCTTAGCTACTTTTTGCATGCAAAGGGAAAAATGATTTGATAATTTGTGAATCTGATGATTAAGGAGAATTTTAAACAAAGCTTCATGGATGTCAAGCTATTGGATCTCAAAGTAACCAGTCTTTGATTTGAAACAAAGTATGATTTATTCGATAGTCCAGAGCTGAGCTGAAGATTGGAACTGATACATAGTAACAGTGAAAGGCATACTTAAGGTGACACATCAAAGATTCTCTAAACAAAGCTACATTCTCTAAACAACGCTACATTCACGTGTGAAGATTCACAAGGCCATCCCTTATCTCTTTGTGGTTTCCTTCCTTGGGGTCAGTCCTGGGAACCTTCCCTGGAGGCACTTTATCTTCAAACCAAATTCCTGCATTTGTTAGTAACAACGAGAAGAGCAAACTACCCCCTAAATATTCCCTGCTTTGATGTGCCCATCTTGGCTTTAGTTAGTGGCATTCATGAAACTTCACAGATACATTCAATTGCAATATTTCATTAGCATCAGATTAATGAAAGCAAGAAAGATTCACATAGCTTGACAATGGATGTAACTTAGTTATGATTTTAGAGTAAGTAATTGTTGTATGTGTGCTTAGAATTGTTTCTATAAGCTGGAGTTCATGCCTGGCTCACTGGGGCCTGAAGGACAGAGCTTGGGGGACTTGGGAACAATTGGCAGCAGGATCCAAATCCTGCTGCCCTGCTCCAATCAAGAGCCCCCGACTGGTTTGAATGGTCCAGTCACAGGCAGCGAGGGAACTTTGGGTGTGTATATATAGGGAGGCCTGCGGCCCTAGTTTTCAGTCTTCGTATGCAGCGCTATACCACGCTGTATTCAATAAAAGAGCTATGTTCACTACCACCTCGCCTCGTTAATATATAGAACCCACTATATTATAGTAATAATAAGTTTGGATTTAGAAATAAATATCTGTTGTTGAGAAATTTAAAGGAAACAGAGAAAAGATGAATACTGCTTGTAGAGCCAGTTTGGTGTAGTGGTTAAGTGTGCGGACTCTTATCTGGGAGAACCGGGTTTGATTCCCCACTTCTCCACTGCACCTGCACCTGCTGGAATGGCCTTGGGTCAGCCATAGCTCTGGCAGAGGTTGTCCTTGAAAGGGCAGCTGCTGTGAGAGCCCTCTCCAGCCCCACCCACCTCACAGGGTGTCTGTTGTGGGGGAGGAAGGTAAAGGAGATTGTGAGCCGCTCTGAGACTCTTCGGAGTGGAGGGCGGGGTATAAATCCAATATCTTCTTCTTCTTCTTGTAGAGAAGCTCCTTAAAGGAAACCCTTTAAATGACTTCTGCAAGACATGTCATATCACGAACCATGACCCTTGAACCTGATTCATTAAACAGAAACGTACATGAAGGTTTATAGTTCACGAGACAACACAAATCATAAACGCTCAAGAACCTCCATTTTCCTGGTTCATGCCCATCTCCAGTTATGGTGCATTTGTCACTCAATTAAATATATTTTAGTTAATTATAATATTTAATGGGTGAATCAGTTAATTATTTGATTAGTCAATTAATCAAATATTCCATGCTACCCCTAAAAACATAACACAAGAGTTGGATGAAGCCAATAGCCCATCCAGTCCAAAGCTCTGTCACACAGTGACCAAAACCCAGGTGCCATCAGGAAGCCCACCAGCAGGGCCATACCTCCAAAAGCCCTTCCACTGTTGCCCCCCCTCCAAGCACCAAGAATACAGAACATCACTGTCCCAAACATAGTGTTCCATCTATACCTTGTGGTTAATAGCCATTCATGGACCTCTGCTCCATATGTTTATCTAATCCCCTCTTGAATCTATCTATGCTTGTAGCCACCATCACTTCCTATAGCAGTAAATTCCACATATCAATTACACTTTGGGTGAAGAAGTTCCTTTTATCTGTTCTAAACCTACAGCTCATGAATTTCATTGTGTGCCCACAAGTTCTTTTATTGAGAGAAAGGGGGAAAGTACTTTCTCTGCCATCTCTATCCCATGCATAATTTTGTAAACCTCTATCATGTCACCCATCAGTCAAATTCTGAGGTTCTCCCATCCTTCATAAAACTAGCAGCTTGTGAGTGCTGTTGGTCAAAGTGGCATAGAATTGTTGACACAGAAATAAACCAATTAGAATTCTGGAAATAAAAAAAACTCAACAGAGAAAAGATGAGTACTGCTTATAGAGAAACTCCTTAAACAGGATTGGGACTCCCTTCAAAAAGACAGAAACAGAAGATGCTGTACAATTCATCTGATAATTAAGTTTCCTACCCAATTTGGCTCGCTTCCCCACCTCAATGTACTGACTGTCCCAAAATTGAGGCAAGAATACATGATAGCACACTGTAACACGCTGTCAACAGCACAGAAAAAGGGCCGTTTCCTTAAGATACCTTCAGACCAGCACTTCTGTGACTGTGAGTTCTCAGAAAATGGATATTGAAACATTTAACTATTCCTGTTACCCAACAAGTTCGATTACTCCTGAGCAGCCTCTGCAAAAATTGTATTGTTGATATGGCAAATTTCTGTTTTATTGTGATTCTTAACTCTTAGCTCCTTTAACTAGTGTACACCCTATAGGCTGTCAAACTTAATAAACTTGAAATCTTGAATACTGATGTGTTATTCTCCAGAAAAAGTGACCTCAAATGAAAGACATCTTGGCTGCTAACACACTGGCACTTTGGGTTGACGCCTCTGAAATCCACCCCCAAAATCCCTCCAAATGCAAACATCTGCTGCCCATCCTTGTCCTGTCTTTACTCCATCCTCCAGCCTCCGCAGTGTGACTGAAAAAGCTACCACTTCCAAAGTGGTAGCAAATTTTTGAGCTGCATGCCAGTTGCCTCCTTGGTGTCTGGAAGCAGAAGGGCACAAGCCAGGTGCCTTGGCAGTGTGAAACTGCCAAGGTGCCTCAAGCCACATCTGGATTTTTTTAAAAATTAAAACTGTTCAGTGCGCGTTCAGATTGCTCTTGTCTTCATCTGATTTGTCTTCTTTTGAAGCTGGGGTGGTAAAAGAACCAACTTCATTAGCCATTGTATTACTTGCAGATTTTATAGGTCCTGATAAGTCAGTAATCATCACCGTGAGTTATTTTAGGCTAAATCTAACGTCACTCAGTGATTTTAAAATAAGTTTCACCATCTCTGCGGTTAGTAAACAAACTTCCTTCAAGACAATCTTCTCTCTTCATGCTCATCACTAATTGTGGTAAGGTATCAGTTTCCATAAAAGGAGCTTCCTCAGAGTTCATAATTTCCAGCACAGGAGCAAAACAATTTGCAGAGGGGATATTAAAAGATGGGGCTTCCTTGGCGGCAAAACAATCGACATTTTTTTTCCTGCTCGCAAGCAGGTGGTGTGATTGAGTCTTCTGAATTGTGTGTTCTCTTATTTGAGCCTATTATCATGCTTTAAGAGCCCCATGGTGCAGAGTGGTAAAGCTGCAGTACCGCAGTCCTAAGCTCTGCTCATGACCTGAGTTCAATCCCGGCGGAAGCTGGGTTCAGGTAGCCAGTCGGTTCAAGGTTGACTCAGCCTTCCATCTCTCCGAGGTCACTAAAATGAGTACCCAGCTTGCTGGGGGGAAAGTGCAGATGTCTGGGGAAGGCAATGGCAAACCATCCCGTAAAAAGTCTGCCGTGAAAACATTGTGCATATATCTTCCCCTTCCCATGCTTCTGCTCGTGTATACCTGCTAACGGGCCAGGATGTTATGTCTAAGGACCCATGGCTTAGTAACACATCGTATCAAGATTGCAACCTTGGGCAGATGGGAACCGAAACCAAACTTCCAAAAACATCCTTGGGAAAGTAAAAGGAGGGGGGCGGGGGGAACGCTTATCATTGCTGCTTTGCCTTTCGCTAAACTTGTATTGAACATATGAAGAACATATGAAGCTGCCTTATACTGAATCAGACCCCTGGTCCATCAAAGTCAGTATTGTCTTCTCAGACTGGCAGCGGCTCTCCAGGGCCTCAAGCTGAAGTTTTTCACACCTATTTTCCTGGACCCTTTTTTGGAGATGCCAGGGATTGAACCTGGGACCTTCTGCTTCCCAAGCAGATGCTCTACCACTGAGCCACTGTCCCTCCCCTGATTGGCAGCAGCTCTCCAGGGTCTTAAGCTAAGGTTTTTCACACCTAATTGCCTGGACCCTTTTTTGGAGATGCCAGGGATTGAACCTGGGACCTTCTGCTTCCCAAGCAGATGCTCTACCACTGAGCCACTGTCCCTCCCCTGATTGGCAGCAGCTCTCCAGGGTCTCAAGCTGAGGTTTTTCACACCTATTTGCCTGGACCCTTTTTTAGTGGAGATGCCAGGGATTGAACCTGGGACCTTCTGCTTCCCAAGCAGATGCTCTACCACTGAGCCACTATCCCTCCCCTGATTGGCAGCGGCTCTCCATGGTCTCAAGCTGAGGTTTTTCACACCTATTTGCCTGGACCCTTTTTTAGTGGAGATGCCAGGGATTGAACCTGGGACTGTCTGCTTACCATGCAGATGCTCTACCACTGAGCCACTGTCCCTCCCCTGATTGGCAGTAGCTCTCCAGGGTCTCAAGCTGAGGTTTTTCACACCTATTTGCCTGGACCCTTTTTTAGTGGAGATGCCGGGGATTGAACCTGGGACCTTCTGCTTTCCAAGCAGATGCTCTACCACTGAGCCACCGTCCCTCCCCAAACAGTACACTGAGTCCCCCACAGCTTGGAAAATTCCACAAACTGTATAACAAACATTTCAAGCCACTGTATGCATAGGAAAATGTCCACAGGGTGCCTCACTTGTTATGAAATACCAGATGAGGTCCCATGGTGAAAACTTCTTGTTCTGTGGTTGTACTCTATGAAATCCGTGCATATAACAGTCTTGTCACACAAAGGATTTGAAATCCTGAAGCAGACTAAATTTTATATCTGGAAAACAAAATTTACAAGTCACTCTTTAACTGGCTACGAAGCCTTCTGATACAGAGCTAAAGTCAAGAGTGGCAAAAAGATTACAACACATTGCTAGCGGAGGACAACCGGATGCAGATATGGAAATCAAAACCACTAATGTCTTCAACAATAGCTGCCAACCTTCAATCATTTAAACTCATGATGAGATGGTATACCACTCAAAGCCTCTCATATATCCCCAAAACATAGTTCAAAATGTTGGAAAGCTTGTAATCAAACTGGAACATATGTCCACAATTAGTAGTCATGGGAAGTAATACAACAATTTTGGAAAGAAATCTCGTCACACATAAAAAAAGATAACGGGATATGAAGTTCCTTTTCATCCTGAAACATTGCTCTTAAATTACAAAGAGCTAACAGACACATTAATAGTAGCAGCTAGAGC